>NW_024070212.1:82875154-83180678 GCF_014754425.2 Oryx dammah | reverse complement strand
TTTCTGAACAGTTTGCTCTTGTATCTATGAGATGGAAACCAAACAGGCAAGGTAAATATGCTCGACTGGTAAAGAAGAGATTGACATGGTAACCAGAGAGGGAGACCTGAGCCCAAGCAGATGAGGGGTGTATTTGATGATAGCTATTGATGAGGAGGGTGTTTCTTCAGACAATCAGCCTTGTATGGAGTGTGGAGAGTTCCAAGTAATAAAAGAGACAGTAATAAAAGAGAATGGGCCACTTGTTGTTGGATTGGGATTGAATTTATCAATGTGAATTCCTAGTTTTCACTATGTACAGATAGATAATAATAGATATGTAAAAAGCATTCAAATTTCTCATTTTAAGGAATTTGGCCAGTAAAAGCAAATAAGAAAAGATAAAAATAAATCAATAAAGAAAGGGTTAGGGTATTAGTGTCCTAGATGGGTCAGACTAGTACTGAGCTTACTGCCTAGTGCTGGGAACCAAAGTTTGCCAAGTTCATAAAATTGAAATTAGAAACATCTTAACTATCTCAGGATTGTGGCTGCAAATGAGGCAAGCCACACTAAGCCATGGAAGAGAGAGAATTACCTGTAAGAAAATTGATTGTTAGTCTGCACTGTGCCTTGCCTTGTGGTCTAAATTCAGATAATAAATGCACTGGGGGAACTTCAGATAGAGAAATGAAATGCTAGCAGTCAAATCTCTTGCAACACACTACTGTATCTTCTATCCATCCACATTCCTTGTGATTATCAAATCCTTCCTCTCCTGACAAATCTACACTCCCCCATTTCCTATCCATAGTCCTATTTATTCAAATACTCTGAGAACCAAGTTCTCAACTCTTACTAGGTTCCTGGGAATTTAGATCCAATTAGAATTTCAGAAGGAAGGAATGAGTTTGGAATTAGTTATGTGTATTTGAAGATGTCAGTGGAAGTTCAAGTGGACTTTCATTGACAGATGGAAAAATGAGAGGACGGTGCCCAAGACTAGAGTTATGTAGGTCAGGGCAATATTCCAGAGAGGGAATGGAAGATGATGATATTGATGGTGATGTTGATGGCAATGACGATGATGGTAAATATTTATTTTGTTCTTTCAATTTGTAATTACTTTGCTAAATGATTCGTGTACTATCTCATTTAATCTTCACAGTAAAGCTGCAAGGGGCACATATGCTCCACTTTGCAGATGCGGAAATTGGAAGACTGAAAAATTAGTAACTTTCTCAACTGTTCACAGTTGATAAGTAATAGAATCAATATTTGGATGGTTAGAGTCTAGACTCTAGTTTCTTATCTATACTTTTAAAGCATTTTGCATGTAACATTTTTAAGGGACAAACAGAGAAGAAATTATCTAAGGGCCAAAGACTAGATGTGAGGAGGAAGAACAGAAAGAAGAACTAGTGAAAGAGACAAAGAAGGAGCAAACAGTTTGACAGGAGGGGAATTAGAGAAACTAAAGAAGAAATATAAAGAAAAATTGTTGAAAAAAATGGAGGTTTTAGGAAGAGCCCACAGGTTGAGTGATCAAATACCAGAGATGATCTCAGAGACAATCATTTCAGCATACAATTTCATGTACTCAAATCAGCTACCTACATTTACTCTCTTTCCTTCTTTTCATCTCCTAAAGCAGTCTTCAAGTCAAGATGAGCTTAGGCCTGGAACTAAAATCTGTACATTGTGCTCCTTAGCTTCAGAAAGGTACCATCATTAATTATGAGGGTGGGGAAGTAGGACAGAGATGTTGATATCTAAGTCCCAAATTTCAAAATAACCTTCAGAATGAAGCTCCTGAAAAGCATTTTCTCTAAGCCTGTATGGCAAAGTATGTCACTGGAAAAAGTCATATTTTCTACAGTGAAGGAAAACGGTTGATTGATTTTCTCTGTCTCTCTTTCCTCCCTTACCATACATATATAGACACACCCACACACTTACAAAAGAATGAAGTACTCTTCCAGGTTCTTAAATTTACTCCAGAAACACTGTGATTTATAGTTTACTTCTAATTCCAATTGATGTAATAATAATTCTGGCCCAAACTTTATGAAATTAATCACTTCCCTAATCCCTTTGACATAGTACAATTTCACATAAACTTGTGATTCATCAGAATAGAAACTAGGTTCTCTTAGAGTCTTACTCCTTCCTTTACCTATTTGTTATTGTTCAGTCATCAGTCATGTCTGACTCTTTGTGATCCCATGGACTGCAGCATGCCAGGCTTCCCTGTCCTTCACAATCTCCCAGAGTTTGCTCAAACTCATGTCCATTGAGTGAATGATGTCATCCAACCATCTCATCCTCTGTCATCCCCTTCTCCTACTGCCTTCAGTATTTCCCAGCAACAGGGTTTCTACAAGACCTTCTAGAACTAACACCAAAAAAAAAAAAAAAAAGATGTCCTTTTTATTATAGGGGATTGGAATGCAAAGGTAGGAAGTCAAGAGATACCTGGAGTAAAAAGCAAGTTTGGCCTTGGGGTACAAAATGAAGCTGGACAAAAGATAACAGAGTTTTGCCAAGAAAATGTGCTGATTAGCAAAAACTCTTCCAACAAGAGATGACTCCACACGTGAATATAACCAGATTGTCAATACCAAAATCAGGTCGATTATATTCTTTGTAGCCAAAGATGGAGAAGCTCTATACAGTCAGCAAAAATGAGACCAGAAGATGACTGTGACTCAGATCATGAACTTCTTATTGTAAAATTCAGACTTAAATTGAAGAAAGTAGGGAAAACCACTAGCCCATTCAGATAGGACCTAAATCAATTCCCTTATTATTATACAGTAGAAGTGACAAATAGATTTAAGGGATTAGATCTGATAGAGTGCCTGAAGAACAATGGACAGAGGTTCATGACATTGTATAGGAGGCAGTGATCAAAACCATCCTCAAGAAAAAAATTCAAAAAGGCAAAATGGTTGTCTGAGGAGGCCTTTTGAGTAGCTGAGACAATAAGAGAACTGAAAGGCAAAGGAAAAAGGAACAGCATACCCATCTGAATGCAGAGTTCCAGATAATAGCAAGAAGAGATAAGAAAGCCTTCTTAAGTGAACAATGAAAAGAAATAGAGAAAAACAATAGAATGGGAAAGACTAGAGATCTTTTCAAGAAAATTAGAAATACCAAGGGAATATTTCTTGCAAAGATAGTCACGATGAAGGACAGAAACAGTATGCCTAACAAAAGCAGAAGATATTAAAAAGAGGTGGAACGAATACACAGAAGAACCATATAAAAAAGATCTTAATGACCCAGATAACCGTGATAGTGTGATCAGTCACCTAGATAGAGCCAGGTATCCTGGAGTATGAAGTCAAGTGGGCCTTAGGAAGCATCACTATGAATAAAACTAGTGGAAGTGATGGAATTCAAAATTTTAAATCCTAAAAGATGATGCTGTGAAAGTGCTGCAATAAATATGCCAGCAAATTTAGAAAATTCAGCAGTGTACACAGGGCTGGAAAAGGTCAGTTTTCATTCCAATCCCAAAAAAGGGCAATGCCAAAGAATGTTCAAACTGCCCCTCAATTGCACTCATTTCACATGCTTGCAATAAAAATTCTCCAAGCTATGCTTCAAGAGTGAACATGAAGCCAACGTGAACTGAGAACTTCCATATGTACAAGCTGGATTTGCAAAAGGCAGCAGAACCAGAGACAAAATTGCCAACATCCACTGGATCATTGAAAAAGCAAAAGAATTCCAGAAAAACATCCATTTCTACTTCATTGTCTGTGCAAAAGCCTTTGACTGTGTGGATCACAAAAATCTATGGAAAATTCTTGAAGAGGTGGGAATACCAAAGTACTTTCCCTCCCTCCTGTAAAACCTGTATGAAGGTCAAGAAGCAACAGTTAGAACCGAACATGGAACAATGGAGTGGTTCTAAATTGGAAAAGGAGTATGTCAAAACTGTACATTGTCACCCTGCTTATTTAACTTATATGCAGAGTACATCATGTGAAATGCCAGGCTGGATGAAGCACAAGCTAGAATCAAGACTGTGGAGAAAAATACCAATAACTTAGATATGCAATGACACCACCCTTATGGAAGAAAGTGAAGAGAATTTCAAGAGCCTCTTGATGAAAGTGAAAGGAGAGTGAAAAACCTGGCTTAAAACTCAATATTCAAAAAATGGAGATCATGACACTTCACGCCCCATCACTTCATGCTAATAGGTGGGGAAACAATGGTAACAGTGACAGACTTTATTTTCTTGGGCTCCAAAATTACTGTGGACAGTGACTGCAGCCATTAAATGAAAAGACTCCTTGGAAGAAAAGCAATGACAAACCTAGATAGCTTATTAAAAAGCAGAGACATGACTTTGCCTACAAAGGCCTGTATATTCAAAGCTGTAGTTTTTTGAGTAGTCATATACAAATGTGAGAGATGGACAAGAAAAAAGGCCAAGCGCTGAAGAATTTATGTCTTCAAACTGCTGGAGAAGAGTCTTGAGAGTCCCTTGGACAGCAAGGAGATCAAACCAATCAATCCTAAAGGAAATCAACCCTGAATATTCATTGGAAGGGCTGATGCTGAGCCTCCAATACTTAGGCCATCTGATGCTACCAACCAACTCACTGGAAAAGACCTGGAAAAGACCCTTTACCTATACCAGGAATGCAATTGAGTTTCTCTAAAGTGGTTATTTTAAAAAATGTAAGTTACAAGGAAGTCATTTTTCCTAGAGCTCTCTAAATAGCTTCAGTATCCTCGTCTTCAGTACAAGTCTTTAGAATGACTTTTGAATTGGGGCAAAATTAGCCTTGGCCATGCCTGCCTCTGTCATCCATTTAGCTTTCATTATACAGACTCTCTGGAGAAGGGAATGGCAACCCACTCCAGTATTCTTGCTTGGAAAATCCCATGGATGGAGGAGCCTGGTAGGCTACAGTTCACAGGGTCATAAAGAGTCAGACACAACTGAGTGACTTCACTTTCTTTCACTTTTTCTTTTATACAGACTCAGGGAGAAGGGGAAATCAAGTCAATGAGGTTCACAGGTAGGTCAGTCCTGGATACTTTGGTAAATTAATTACCATCCGGAAGAGGCCACAGAGTATAAGAAACAAAACCTGGACTCAGAGCCAAACTTTCAGTAGTCAAGACTTCCCTGCCCTGCTATTCCACAGGGTATGTGCTGGGTTCATTCACCTGCGATCACCTCATGGTATTGTATTTGCTTATCTGTCTTGTCCCCTGGACTGTGAATTCCATGATGGCAAGGACTATGCTTGTTTCTCTTAGCATTAATTCTCAGCCTCAGCACAGTACCCGGTTCTCATTTAGAACCCTAAGCTTCCATGAAACATAGTTAAATCAGGCCTCAAAAGGATTTACCCCAAAACGGCCTGAAATGACCTCAACCAAATGTGTAAAATCAGAAGCTTTATCTTCTCTACATTGTATATTCTTTTAAAAAGAGGCCATTGATATATACACTACTACATATAATATAGATAACTAATCTGAACCTACTGTGTCCATGGAATTCTCTAAGCAAGAATACTGGAATGGGTAGCCATTCCCCTTTCAAGGGGATCTTGCCAATTCAGAGATCAAACCCGTGTCTCCTGCATTGCAGGCAGATTCTTCACCATCCAAGCCATCAAGAAAGCCTACTGTATGACACAAACAGGGAACTCTACTCAACATTCTGTAATGGCCTATAAGGGAAAAGAATCTAAGAAAGCATGGATACATGTATATGTGTAACAGATTCACTTTGCTGTACACCTGAAACAACACTGGAAATCAACTATACTCCAATACTTTTTTTCATTTTTATGTCAGGCTTTATTGGCTTAATATTATCCAATAATTTTTTAAAAACAGGTCACTGGTAAGAATCCAATCTATTTCAAAGGGTTGTGGTGAGATTCAATCTCGTGTTAGTAAAGAGCAGTAGATATTCTAAAATGCTACACAAATGAGAAGTCTTTTTAACTCGGTTATCAGTAATGTCTAACAAAGGATGTAGGCATTCACAAAATAATTATATCCAGTATCCTTTAAAGTTGACTCCAACTGTGAGATCCTATGAGTCTATTTTCTAACAATCACTTCAGTATTTTTGAAGTTAAACCTGTTTAAGTGCTCCCATTGAAGCTTGAAGAAGAAATATCTTAAAACATTTCTTTGGAGTGAGTAAAAATCTCCCTCTGTGATGCAAGTTTATCTCTAGAAATCTCTAGAGCATTTTTGTTTAGCAGCACAATGTCATGGGTAGGAATTTCCTTGAAGATATAATAGATTGGTTTTAAACTCATGTGTTTTCTGTTTGAAGACCTTGGTATTATCATTTATCACTTTTAAGTGTTAATTTTCTCTCAAAAAAAATAGAAAGGCTATTATAATCTACCTGCACCTAACAAAAAGTCAGGTTATTAATAATCTGTTTTGCTGGCCTATGTTGGGTGATACCTGCATTTATGGTCCAATCTTTCAACTGATTGCAAGGTATTTGTTTTCCTATCTTTATGAATAATTGAGCCTCAGAGATGTTAGGAAATTTGCCGAGGTCAACATAGCAGGAGAAGAGCATAGATTTGAACCCAGGTCTGTCTCATTCCAAAACTCCTTTTTTTCTTGTAATTTCAAGTTGCCTTCCTCAAAAGACTGTGGGAGAAACCAATGAGGCTGTGTTTGTGGCAATATTTTCACACTGCAAGTGCTACTTAGTTGAAAGGTATTATTATTCAGCTAACAGACTTTGTTCTGGCATCTCTCACTGTGCCTGCCAACATTATAACTTTGTATGTGTTTTGCATACTTCCAAAATGATATTCCTTGAAGAGTAAAGTCTGCCTTCTTATATCACTAAGTTAATGTTTTTAATTTAAAATCAATTTTAGAAAGCTTTCCAAATATGTTATTAAATAATCTCAAGCCTCTTAACCACAAAAACATCCCCTGAGAAAGCACCAGCCCTGGGCATCTACAGTTAGGACTGGAATGGAGAAAAATGACACCAGACAGAAATGGAGTTTCTTCAGTCCTTGTATTCTGCATGCTCCCTGATTCTCCTCCTCTGAATCACTTTCTTTGCTTCTGCAGATGGTAATCTCCCTCTGTTGGAGCTATGTAGACCAACTCGCTCCAGTCCACACATGTGCACAGGTTAGCACCTTGCTGGCTTTTACTAACCCCTAATCAATGGGGAAACAGTGGAAACAGTGTCCGACTTTATTTTTGGGGGCTCCCAAATCACTGCAGATGGTGATTGCAGCCATGAAATTAAAAGACGCTTACTCCTTGGAAGGAAAGTTATGACCAACATAGATAGCATATTGAAAAGCAGAGACATTACTTTGCCGACTAAGGTCTGTCTAGTCAAGGCTATCATTTTTCCTGTGGTCATGTATGGATGTTAAGAGTTGGACTGTGAAGAAGGCTGAGCGCCGAAGAATTGATGCTTTTGAACTGTGGTGTTGGAGAAGACTCTTGAGAGTCCCTTGGACTGCAAGGAGATCCAACCAATGCATTCTGAAGGAGATCAGCCCTGGGATTTCTTTGGAAGGAATGATGCTAAAGCTGAAGCTCCAGTACTTTGGCCACCTCATGTGAAGAGTTGACTCACTGGAAAAGACTCTGATGCTGGGAGGGATTGAGGGCAGGAGGAGAAGGGGACGACACAGGATGAGATGGATGGATGGCATCACTGACCTGATGGGCGTGAGTCTGAGTGAACTCGGGGATTTGGTGATGGACAGGGAGGCCTGGCGTGCTGCGATTCATGGGGTCGCAGAGTCAGACACGACTGAGCGATTGAACTGAACTGAACTGAATTAAGCAAAGCTTCTCTATTTCAATTCACATTGCTTTTGAAACTTAAGAAAAAATGTTCTGCCCTCTGTAACATATAACCTCAAGACATAATGTTGATATTTGCTTAATATTTTTCTCTCTGAAACAGGATACAACTGAGACATCACCAACGATAGCCAAAGACTATTACTTTAAGAAATAAAAAAGAGATGGGTCATGCATAATAAGGGATAAACACAGATCCTAAATAATAAGCACCTGAAATGCTTATGTATTATTTTTATGTATCTATCTTTTAGTCCATTTGGTTCCTTGCCTGGAATATCTTCCTTCACTTTCACCTGTTCATTCTTTATGACTTATATCGATGATTCACTTGTGATTTTTAATCTAATAACTTATACTGCTGATAAATTTTAAGTATGTCTATTTGTTTTATTCTGAAAGCAAGCATTAGATTTGTGTATCAAATATTGTGCTCATGTGCTCAGTCATGTCCGATTCATTGAGACCCTGTGGACTGCAGCCCACCAGGCCCTTCTGTCCATGGGATTTCCTAGGCAAGAATACTGGAGTAGGCTGCCATTTCCTACTCCAGGGCATCTTCCCAACTAGGCTTATTATTATTTACAGCAATAACTATATTGTTTACTTATGCCCATTCTGCCTCTGAGGGTAAAGTGATGACAGCAAAGGTCACAGCAAAGCAGAGAGAGAGAAAAAGCCCCAAATCATGAACCTGGGAACTCATATAGGAACTGCTGCCCAGCTGTTCCACTTCCTTGTTGAGAGAGGGAGGGAAAACTTTCTTAATTAGTATAAACAAATAACTCTCTGAAAAAGGTCTGAAAGTTATTATAACCCTTTAGAATGTAACCAAACGGCTGCTGGTTTTCTCCTCCTCTGAAACAAGCACCTAGGTCCAGTTGTGATCAACCTCTAACTGTCTCTGAAGTATCTCACTATCATAGGGATGCTAATCAGTGATCCTCTAAACCAGGTTGCAAGTAATTTTTGTTCAGAAAGTATATGAACATGCCAGAAACAAAAACGTTTGCCTGATTTCCTCTTAGCTGTCGTTCTCATGTTCCCCCCAAACATATTGGTCACCCTTCCTCAGTGTCACCCCATACTCTCATAACTTTTGTTATGAAAACTGCCCAGACTTGGTCTCTACTTGCAGTCCAAACACAGTTCATGGTGTAAAGCAAATGATAAGCATGGGTTTATCAAATAAACGAACAAATATTTAATGAACAGTTGTATTGTGTAAAAGACAATCTGATAGAGAATTTCAAAAGCCAAGCACTCTTCAAACTGTTACTCTTACAAGGGCTCTTTGAGGTAGAGCAACTCATCTTATTTTTTTCCCACATGCAAATAGATTCTTAGAGAGGAAAGGAAACGTTCTCAAGATCAGACAGTCAGTGATGGAGTTTGGATCTAGACTCAGATCTGACTCAGCAGCTCTTGTTTTTAACTGTGACTCCTTGATAGGCTCCCAGGAAACAATTCAATGCTTTAAACATGATTGGTTTCCCTAGAAATGGTCTGATAGGGGGATTCTTGCTCAAGGGCTTAGTCTCAAGAAAAAGGGAACTTGAGAAGGATAAGCATGGGGGAAAAGCTAAGGATGTGTTTCTCAGCTGAAAACTAGCTTCAGTCTGATGCTACAGTGAGCTCTGGAGCAGGAATTACACCACAGAGTTAGCCTCATCTTCAGGTAATGGGCCAACCTTCTGCAGGCCCATGTCAACCATTTATTTTCTACAGTCTTCCTCCAGATTATGAGAGGGCCTGATGTCCTAGGATTCAAGGGCATTTCTCCAGGGAAAAGGACATCTCTGTGCTGTTAGCGAACAGTAGTCACTGAACCAACAGATGGTTGTGTTGGCCTCATAAAGATACCAAGAGCATCCTTCCTGGAAGGACTAGGATGCAATGGTTACACCTCTTTGTGGATGGGGCTATATCTTTTGGCTTTGACTGGGTATATACACCAGCTGCCAAATGAGTGTTGGCAGTCTTTCCTCCGGGTCAGCACAGCCTCTAGCTTTAAACTAAATTAGTTGTTTTTGCAAAAGAGTCTCTGGCTCTGAATCTTGCTGAAAATGTAGGGGCACTTTGGGCTCAGATTGCTAAAATATACACTTGGCACTTCTAGGTGAGGCATTCAAGGAAGTCTCTACCTGTACAGCCTCAGGAGCCCATTGGAGCAGATTGCTCCTAGGAATGTGTTCCTCAGGTAGGAAACGGCAATTGAGTAGATGTTAACATATATAACATCAACTGTCATTGTTCAAGTCAATAAGCAATTTTTAATCATCTGCTTAGTTTTCTTATGGAAACATGTGGGTGTCAGACAGCTCTTTAATTCATTTACAAACTAAGAAATCATTAGTTTACAACCTAAAACTTATATTATATATAAATCACTAATGTATTGAATAAAATATTCAGTGTGGGATGTCTTGCCTTTTTTAAACATTGTTTTTATATTACAACACTTTGGCAAAGTAGATATTTTACCTTTTTGGCAGATAAAGAAACTAAGGCACGCAGAAGTGAAATAATTAGTCTGATAACCCACAGATAATGAATCCAAATTTCATATGAATCAGGATTATTTTTTCTGACTGTATACACATTAGCTTGCAAAGCACAAAAAGTTCGCTTTCATTATGCATTTATCAAATCTTAGGTTAGATCCTATTTGACTGTTTTCAAAACTCTGCCTGGTGGCTTTTGATAATTTTTCAGGCAAGAAGGATCCAGAATATTTCAAGTGTGTGACCTATTCTTCAAGCAGCAATTGGAGTGAAAATTTTAAAACCATAATCTGATCCTGTCAACATTGTTTATAACCTTTTGGTGGTTCCCCACTGCATTCAGAATGAAATCCAGACCCTACACACCATCTGCTAGGCACCCGATGATTTGGACCCTGAGGTCTCTCAAACCCATTTTATGCCATCAACATCTTGTTCTGCCCAGTCCAGCCATGCTCAGCTCCTTCCATACACCTGCTATTTGCTCTCCTTGTACCACTTTCTATCTCCATCCTTAATTCACCCTCTTCCTTAGCATCCCTTCTCAAATCTGATCTCCTTGGGGAGGCTTTTTCTGATCTTTCAAATTTGTTTAGGTGATTCATACTCTCATAGAAACAGTATCTTTCCTTCTTTTAACTTACTGATGTGTTCTTTGACAAATAATAATTTGATTTATGCTTTATTTCTACCACTGGACTGTAAGCTTAAGGCAGGCACTGTATTTCTTGTGCTTACTTCCATATTTCCATTACCTAGAGTATAATAATCAATACATAGTACAATGTTGAGTGAACGAGTGAGGGAACGAAATAGTGAATGAATCCCCCTTCCCTTCTCTACTCTGCCCTAAGCATACCATTCAAGCTGATCAAAGGGTACAAACCATTTTTTTCTGTTGACATATATAACTCTTAAAATAGCTTTTGGGACAAGCTGGCCTGGCATGCCAACCACGAGTAATGACACAGAGAGCCTTTTCCTTCACAGAATAGGAATGGTAAGCTGACCAACTCCCTAAGGCCCTAGGTTCCATACACAATAGATACTTAACAGGAGTTCCTTTCTGTAGCAGAAAATTTCATAAGCATTGGAGGCAGTGCCTAGAAATACAGGGAACCTAGGTGTTGGAACCTAGCTTTACATAGTTGAATCATCTTGGAAAAGTTTCTTTACTGTTCATGGCCTCAGTTTCCTCAACTATAACATGAAATGGTGGATCTGAAAGCAGCAAGCATACTAGACAAGGGATGATCATAACTAGAAACACAAAACACTGGGTCAGGAAGATGTGGCCCAGGGGATTTAATACAGTGTTCTGCAGAATCCTGAGATATAGAGGTGCCTGAGTGGCCACTGGTGGTAAGACAAGGGTCATACGGCAAGGAACCAAGAAGGGCTCTTCCAGGGTCCTTGCTTCTATTTCAATAAAAGCAGATCCACTTTAATCTGTTTTATGTGGAAAGGTTCTGAAGAGTATTTCATTTGAAAATATGTTTTAGCTGCTAAAAACAGCTTGAAAGCCACTTATTTCATCTTGCAATCCTATTTTACAGGTGAGAAAACCAAACTCAGAGAAATCTCACAAAGCTAGTCAATCCAGTTAAAAGACTTATTTGCCTGCCATCTCTGCCTCAATACATGCTTAGGCTTTGTAGTAAGTCTTCCCAAAGCATACTGATCATTTTGTAAAGTTCCCTTTGCTATTCTCATTCAGATGAGTAAATCAGCAGACTTGGCTTCTAGTCTCCAGTATATAACTAACTGGCCATATAGTTTTAAGCAAGATACAACTATTCTGAGCCCAAACTTCCTGTCTGAAAGAGAAGCTAATAATACCCAGACGACCTCGTGGAGAATAGTTGTGAGGAACAGATAATAATAAAATGCAAAATTGCTTTGACTACTACCATCTTTCTTCTTTGAGTCTAAAACAATGCGCGGTCATCACTATTTAATAAACATTTGTTAAAAGAAGGAAAATAGAGTGGTACAGTGGATAGCAATCCACCTGCCAAAGTGGGGGACATGGGTTTGATCTCTTGTCAGGGAAGATTCCACATGCCTTGGAGCAACTAAGCCTGTGCACCACACCTACAGAGCTCACATGCCACAGCTACCGGGACTGCATGCCCTGGAGCCTGTGCTCCTCAGCAGGAGATGCCACCGCAAGGAGAAGCCCATGCACCACAACGAAGAGTGGCCCCACCTCACTGCAACTAGAGAATCAGCCCACACACAGCAATAAAGACACAGCACAATCAAACATTAAAAAACAAAGAAGGAAAAGAAAAGCAAGGAAGGAGGGAGGGAAGAAAATAAGACAGGCAGACAGGTTTAATTCTCTTCCTATTTCATCAATAGTAAATTTCTAATCTCATAAAAATGGAAACACTCATAAAATGAAACTACCACCTTCCTCCATGGTGAAGGGGTACTCACAACCTCCGACTTTGGTCTTGTGGGTCCCAGATTCCACATGACTGATTCCAGGCCTGAAATGGTTTGCTTCACAGTCTGGCTGAATGAATGCAATGCCCAAACCCCGGATTAGGAAACCCAAAATGTGGTTCAATGAAACCTAAAATGTGTTTTGCCCCCAGACCTTTTCCTTTTATCTTGCAAGACCCATGTAATTTAATGGAAATTGAAGAAGTGTGGGTCAGATTCCACTCCTTCCCCACATCTCGCCATCCAGTGTACCCATTAACTTCAAAGGAATTTAGCCTGGAAGGAAGCAAATGTGAGTGTAGAAAGGCTTAAGATGTCCTTCTTCAAGGGCAGAGGGAGGGGGATGGGAAACATCCAAGTTCTTTAGCCACCAAAACCACAGCCTATGCGCCATTTCTTTTCATTGAATGTGTCATATGCAAAGAGGCTGTCTGAAGATCCACTTCACTCTCACATCTTCAAGTATGCTTCCTATGCCTCCCATGCCCTGAGGTTTCCAGTGTCCTAAACTGTCCCCACCCTCACACTGACTCTTCCTAGACATGTCCATCTGACTGCCCTATCAACCCAACATATCAAAAAATCAAACCCATTATTTCTCCTTCCCTGCAACCAATATATACCAAACAAGGTTATCACTATCCTTCTTGTCATTAGCCTATAATTCTCAGATCCATCCTTGACTCTCCTCCTATGCTTCACTTCCATTTCCAATCAATTAAGTAACTTTCTCCTTATTCTTTATTATCTCATTTTCTGTGTTCATTTCCTACATGGTGCTGTTGCTGCAACTTTATCTCATGCTCTATTATCTCAAATATGAACTCGTAAAGTAACATAATGTATAACATTTGTTTAGCCTAAGATTTTCCTCAAACTTAGAACTATTGACATTTTAGGCTGAATAATTGTGGAGGGGTAGGGGAGGGCTGCCCTGTGCCTTGTGAGATGTTTAACAATATCCCTAGCTTTTATCCACTAGATGCCAATAACAATCCCCCACCACTACTACCACCCTGTAGTGACAACCAAAATTGTTTCCAGACACTGCCAAATATCCCCAGAGGGGGGAAAAATCACCCTTGATTGAAAGCCACTGCTTTAAATTATCAAGGTCAGCTTTTCACCATGCATGTCATCCTTCTTGAGATTTTGGGGCAAACTTGTGACCAGTCAAGATAATTTATCCTATCTTATTCTAGACTCTCTTTAATTGAGATCAGGTACTGCATATTTTTATTGCTGTACCTTCAATGCCTAGCATCCGGAAAGGCACTAAGAGACCCCTGGAAAGTATTTTTGAAAGAAAGAAATGAATGAATCCATCACTTCTTGCTCCACACCACCATTGTATTAAAGAATTCCACAGGGCAAGGCACTCAGTGTCTCCTTCAACTGTTCAGGTGTATGGAACAAGACGTCTTCTCTCACGAGGGCACAGCTAACATCTTAAACACCTTAGAATTTTATATTTACCATAAAGTTCTAACTGATGGAAAAAGTATCTTGAGGAAGGTGTGATTTTTTTCCCATGGGCTGATGGAGATCGTATGAATTCCTCACTGTGAATTCAAGATTCCACCATTTAATCGTCCCTCCCAGAACCAGCATAAAGTTCAGTTCTACCCTTTGCTCTGCAGAGCTCTCTGAAATCTGGCCCCACCTATCATTTTATGTGTTTTACCTCTCTCTTTCTTGAAGCTTCAGTTTCACTTTGGGGACCCCCAAGCACACCTTGTTTTTCTCCTCTACCTTTCTGTTGACCCATTTATAACCACCTAGAATGCTTTATTCTTGGGCTTCCCTTGTGGCTCAGCTGGTAAAGAAACCGCCTGCAATGTGGGAGACCTGGGTTTGATCCCTGGGTTGGGAAGACTCCCTGGAGAAGGGAAAGGCTACCCACTCCAGTATTCTGGCTTAGAGAATTCCATGGGCTGTATAGTTGATGGGGTTGCAAAGAGTTGGACACAACTGAGCAACTAACACTTAGAATGCTTTTATCACCAAATGCTTATATTATTTGGGTTACCTTTAAAGACATAGGAAATCATTACATTTTAGGAGTTTTGTGGGACTCATGATTTATATATTTTTTATTTAATCATATGAGTAGGGTTATCTCCAATTTATAGATAAGTAAACCAAGTTTCAGAGATTTGCCCAAATGAGGCAGAAACAGGACACAATTTGAGGCCCTCAATAGCAGGTGTCCTTGGTAATTATTTCTATTTTCTTATCCTTCCAGTCTTTCTACTCAGTCTTATGAGAAAGAAAAAAAAACTCTCTTAAACTCAGGTTCTTTGCAGAAATAAAACATGAGTGATTAACAGGAGCTCTGGGCAAGGACTGATATTCTTTGCCTCCTCCAACCACTGCTTGTTGCTCTTCTCAAGTGTTCTATGCAAGAAAGCAGAAAAGTTTGCCTTCTGAGTCAAGTTTTATACCATCTGAAAGCCAGCAGAATTTAAAGTATTAGAACTTAATATCACAAACTAAAGAACAGTCTAAGTGGGCAGAGTCAGGGGCACAAGATGACCTTTCTTCACACAAATAAAACTATCAGTAGTAGGAGCTAACTTCCAAAGACCAGGAGAGCACTATGTACATATCCATGAACAGCAGGTCATGAACAGGAAGAGATGGAAAAAGGAAGAGATGGAAGGAGAAAAACAAAGTAATGAGAGCCTAAGGAAAAAAGTTATATAGGCTAATGTTGGGAAGACATGACTTAAAGAATGTAGAATTCAAATGATCTAGGTTACTTCTACCTTAGGCATCACTGTTCCCATTTCTAGCATTGGAACAGTCATTCTTTAAAGGGCAAGCAGACTTTTAATATTACGTTCACAGAACTACACTCAGAGAAGTAAAACATTATTAGAGGACATAGCTAGAGAGAACCAGAGCTCCTTTGAAGAACTTGCTAAATTTTCAAATGAGGAAATTGAGGTCAAGAAAAGAAAAGTAACCCCAAGAGACATATGAAAAATGAATAGCAGGGACAGGAACCCATGCTCCTAGTACTTCCACAATGTTCTTTCTTATATTCACCCAGATTCTTCTGCCATTTCATGACCCCACCACTCTGTAAATTGCCACTGGAGGTTTATCACAGAAATTATACTGGCAATTGGGAGCATGAAAGTTTGGCTACTCTCTCTAGAACATCTATTTTGCATGTGAGTCAGTGCAGAAAATAGTTTGCACTTCATTTATTCATGTACTAATTTTGAATTAAGCTGCACCACATAAATTCTCCTGAAAAATGATGCAATTAAGCCTGGACTATTTGAGAAGGACCACAACATGTGGCTGTAATTATAATGGCAAAACATCTTGGTAACACACTGACTTATTAGTACTGTAATTAGTGTTGGTGCAATGCATACTGAATAGTCCATAAAACAAATAATGCAGTGTAAAATCCTGAAAAAGAGTCATAATTTTCAAGTGAACACTCTTTGGATATTTTGCCTGTGGCATCGACCATTTGGGCTAGATTGTTTCAGCCACTACATATAAGAAGGTCTGCCTCCCTCCTGAGTACAGATTATTGGAAAAATCTTCAACTCTTGGCAAAATACATAATTAGTGTATAAAATCTGGCAAATTAGAAAAAAGTTAACTCTGTTAGGGACCAATTGGGTAAATACTAAAAAGTGAGTGAGCATTAACTGCATAATCTTAGAGTCCAGAGTAGGTTGGGCCAACAACAGTCATTAAAAACCACAAAACTAAAACTCTCAGTCCCCTAATAGTACATCCTAGAACTGGATAAAATCCCGAGACGTTGTTTTTACTGATCTCCTAACTTCAAACAAAGGTTTTACAATTCTGTTTTATGAATGAATTAACTTGTTCCCAGAAAACCCCACTAAGAATCACAGCGGATGAGGTCTTAAAATGGAGAGGTATCTTACTTCCCATACAGATTCCATCTTTATCTAGTATATTAATTTACCTTCAAACATCTAGAATCTTAGGTTCATTTGTTTTATAATCTTACCAAGAGATAGAAATGTTTCATCCAAAATACTGATTAAGAGAAGTTCAAGTGTAGAATACTAGAAAACTTTCTCTGGACTGTCTTTGGATGGTTATCAATGTACTTGAAATGATAGATAAGTCATACACATTCAATAGTAAGTAATGTACTGTGATAGTCCTACACAAGGCAGGAATCATCTTTGAGTTGATTCAATAAGAGTCACCATGACCCGGCTGTCTTGGGTGGCCCCACATGGCATGGCTTAGTTTCATTGAATTAGACAAGGCTGTGGTCCGTGTGATCAGATTGGCTAGTTTTCTGTGATTTTAGTTTCAGTCTGTCTGCCCTCTGATTCCCTCTCTCAGCGCCTATCATCCTACTTGGATTTCTCTTACCTTGGATGTGGGGTCTCTCTTCATGGCTGCTCCAGCAAAGCATATCCGCTGTTCCTTACCTCTGATGTGGGGCAGCTCCTCTGGGCCACCACCCCTGCCCTCAGGTGCAGGGTAGCTCCTCTGGGAATGGGAAAGACTAGAGATCTTTTCAAGAAAACTAGAGATACCAAGGGAACATTTCACACAAAGATGGGCACAATAAAGGACAGAAATGGTAGGGACCTAACAGAAGCAGAAGATGTTAAGAAAAGGTGGCAAGAAAACACAGAAGAACTGTACAAAAAATATCTTCATGACCCAGATAATCACGATGGTGTGAACACTCACTTAGAGCCAGACATCCTGGAATGTGAAAACAACACTACGAACAAAGCTAGTGGAGGTGATGGAATTCCAGTTGAGCTGTTTCAAATCCTGAAAGATGATGCTGTAAAAGTGCTGTACTCAATATGCCAGAAAATTTGGAAAACTCAGCAGTGGCCACAGGACTGGGAAAGGTCAGTTTTCATTCCAACCTCAAAGAAAGGCAATGCCAAAGAATGCTCAAACTACCACACAATTGCACTCATCTCACATGCTAGTAAAGTCATGCTTAAAATTCTCCAAGCCAGGCTTCAGCAGTACATGAACCGTGAACTTCCAGATGTTCAAGCTGGTTTTAGAAAAGGCAGAGGAACCAGAGATCAAATTGCCAACATCCACTGGATCATGGAAAAAGCAAGAGAGTTCCAGAAAAACATCTCTTTCTGCTTTATTGACTATGCCAAAGCCTTTGACTGTGTGGATCACAATAAACTGTGGAAAATTCTGAAAGAGATGGGAATACCAGACCACCTGACCTGCCTCTTGAGAAACCTATATGCAGGTCAGGAAGCAACAGTTAGAACTGGACATGGAACGACAGACTGGTTCCAAGAAGGAAAAGGAGTACGTCAAGGCTGTATATTGTCACCCTGCTTATTTAACTTATATGCAGAGTACATCATGAGAAACGCTGGGCTGGAGGAAGCACAAGCTGGAATCAAGATTGCTGGGAGAAATATCAATCACCTCAGATATGCAGATGACACCACCCTTATGGCAGAAAGTGAAGAAAAACTAAAGAGCCTCTTGATGAAAGTTAAAGAGGAGAGTGAAAAAGTTGGCTTAAAGCTCAACATTCAGAAAACGAAGATCATGGCATCTGGTCCCATCACTTCATGGGAAATAGATGGGGAAACAGTAGAAACAGTGGCTTACTTTATTTTTTGGGGCTCCAAAATCACCGCAGATGGTGATTGCAGCCATGAAATTAAAAGATGCTTCCTCCTTGGAAGGAAAGTTATGACCAACCTAGACAGCATATTAAAATCAGAGACATTACTTTGCCCACAAAGGTCCATCTTGTGAAGGCTATGGTTTTTCCAGTGGTCATGTATGGATGTGATAGTTGGATTATAAAGAAAGCTGAGCACAAAGGAATTGGTGCTTTTGAACTGTGGTGCTGGAGAAGACTCTTGAGCATCCCTTGGACTTCAAGGAGATCCAACCAGTCCATCCTAAAGGAGATCAGTCCTGGGTGTTCATTGGAAGGACTGATGTTGAAGCTGAGACTCCAATACTTTGGTCACCTGATGTGAAGAGCTGACTCATTGGAAAAAACCCTGATGCTGGGAAAGATTGAGGGCAGGAGGAAAAGGGGACGACAGAGGATGAGATGGTTGGATGGCATCACTGACTCAATGGACATGGGTTGGGTGAACTACAGGAGTTGGTAATGGACAGGGAGGCCCGGTATGCTGCAGTTCATGGGGTCACAAAGTGTCGGACACGACTGAGCGACTGAGCTGATCTGAACTGAAATAAGAGTCAGTGTCATATGGTCAATTAAGTGTAAAAGCTCAGCTTTGTCTTCACTCATTGTGATCTCCATGGAAATCAAGAATCTGAGCAGAATCCTAAAGTCACAAGAATGGTCCCACCATGATCTCAGATAGAAAAATTTTTGTGACACTGTCCTAGCTAGTGTCATAGGCAATAGAAAGCAACATTGAGAGGGTGTTAGAAAGGGTTAGGCAGTGTGTGACAATTCTTTGAGTGGCCTGGAGGTCATATCAGGGTCTGAGGCCTTGGCTGGAGGTAGAAATATCCCCTTAAGTATAATTGAACCAGAAAGGAGTACATCCCAGAGAAGATCAATTGTTTGCCAAAGGCCACACAGATAGAAATTAGTTAAACCAAGATTTAAACTCATACAGTTAGCCATAGAGGTCCTACTTTATAGGTTCTTGGATGCACTGTTTATACTACTGCTGCTAAGTCACTTTAGTCATGTCCGACTCTGTGTGACCCCATAGACGGAAGCCCACCAGGCTCCCCCGTCCCTGGGATTCTCCAGGCAAGAACACTGGAGTGGGTTGCCATTTCCTTCTCCAATGCATGAAAGTGAAAAGTGAAAGTGAAGTCGCTCAGTCGTGTCTGACTCTTCGACCCCATAGACTGCAGCCTACTAGGCCCCTCTACCCATGGGATTTTCCAGGCAAGAGTACTGGAGTGGGGTGCCGTTGCCTTCTCCGTGTTTACACTACAGCCACCTCTTAAAATGAGTAAGATAAATTGTAGTTCTAATCTGCTGATGAGAGTGAGCCTGCTATAACGTGGTCAGTTTTGGTTAAGGATAATACAGATAACAGAGGGGCTTACTCCATGATTGGAATCATTGGTCCATAGTTGTAAGGAGCTGGGGACAATAGGAAATTGACAAAAAGATTCACTTGATGTGTGACTAATAGAGTCAAGAGTAGCCACCCTTCCTGTCTCCATTACACCATATGGATCTCATGAAGATCTTGTTGATATCCAAGTGTACTTTTCTACGTACTTGTGGTCTGGCATGTTACTAGTGCCCAAATCAAACACAGAGTCATAAGTTTAAAATTCTATCTTTATATCACATGCTCTTGGTGACTCCTTGGGAACTTCATTCTCCCTTCTCTGAGCCTCAGTTTCCTCCACTGGAAAATGGCAATGAAAAGAACTGATGTGAATATATCTACTGTTAAATGAGAAACCATTTGTAAAGCATGATGAGGATCAGATTGATGACTAGGCCACTTTTTAGTTTGAGACCCAGGGCAGAGATTCAACTTCTCTCTCCTCAGTTTCTACTTTCATAGAATGAAAATCATAATGGAACCTACTTCTTAAAGTTACTATAAAGCTTAAACACATTGATACCCCTGAATCCTCATAATGCTCTACAATATATGCCAGATACCTAGCAACTGTAGTTGTAAATGTAATTATTATTATTTTTAGCAGAATAAATATAATATAAATAATTATATTTATTATTATTTTTAGCAGAATGCTTACTTGATTCCCTTTCTCTTTCTCCTACTTTTATTCATTAAGCAAAAATGTAAAGTTAGTGTTTAGAATTTGACATGCTAAGTTCTTATAAAACTTCTAGATAGAGAAATTTGGTTTTCTTTGGGTCTGTTCTGCATCACTTTCTATATGTGCATTCCAAGATGTCCAGGAATACATACTGTGGTTTAATTTATTATTTTAAAAGAGAAAAAAAAATTATTTGGAGGTAGCTGTGTATTTTGAATCCAAATTCCAGCTCTGACACTAGGTTGTGTTACAACCTAGAGCAATTCTCTTACTTATTCTGACCCATCTCGGGGAAAATACTATGTTTATTTTACATTGCTCCGTAATCACATTGGAACACTCTTTTAAATCAATGATAACCAAGTCTGAATCTTAGTGTAGCCACATACTAACTGTGTGACCATGGTAGTCAGCCCTTCTAATTCTCATTTTCCAATCTACAAATCCTTGAGAATACTATCTGCTTCAAGAGGGGTATAGGAGGGTTAAGTGATCTCAGGTAATAGGATGTGCTCAGCCTAGTACTTGGCTCATGGGAGGAACCCTCAAGTTAAAATGTACATCTAAGTGCATATCACTTACCAAAGTAATGCTTCATATCTTAACATCAAGTACCCCTTGGTCTCACTTTAAAACTTTGGGCATATGTATTGTTGGGGGCAGAGGAAAATGCAATTGTGCTCTAGGCCTTGGTGCACCTTTTCAATATGTTTCTGGGTCATTTGTTCTACTAGCAATAATCTTGTTCAGAAAATATCTTCTAGCCAGTTTCTGGATAGAGTTGATACAAGATAATAGGAGATCAAAACAGGAAATCCTCTGTGAAGACCTCTCTAAATGTATCATCATAATTAAACTTCTTCCACCCACTTACTGAGACTTTTATTTTTCTTCTACAGCTCAGAATGGATTTATCTGTTTGTAGGCTGTTTCAACCTCAGAGTAACATGGGCTGAATCTTTTTATTTTTGTATCCCCAATATCTATAATAAATCCAGTGCCTAATACAGAGTGGGTGCTTAAAATAAATATTTAGTAAATTAATTAATATAAAAATCCTTCCCTCCTTCCAGTTCCTCCTCCACTGTTAGACAAATAGGTACCCTTGATGTTACACAGACTCACTACAAGGCTATGGCCATTATGATTTAGTTAGGGAATTATTGGAAGACAACATTTTATAACTCTTGCCATAATTAATATGACAATAAATAATAATTGACTTAGTAACGTAATCAAGTCAGAATGTATTTGATTTTATCTGTCAAGTTGTTATTCATATTTCTAATTCTCCTAGTCAGAGCTTTCAACACCTAATTATTTCTGAAAGCAATGAAGGCAAACATATTCCTTGTAAGGCTTGGTGGGAAGAAATGAAGCCCTATTGGTGCTGAGAAGGCAATGGCACCCCACTCCAGTACTCTTGCCTGGAAAATCCCATGGACGGAGGAGCCTGGTGGGCTACAGTCCATGGGGTCGCCAAGAGTCAGACACGACTGAGCGACTTCACTTTCACGCATTGGAGAAGGAAATGGCAACCCACTCCAGTGTTCTTGCCTGGAGAATCCCAGGGACGGGGGAGCCTGGTGGGCTGCCATCTATGGGGTCACACAGAGTCGGACACGACTGAAGCGACTTAGCAGTAGCAACATTGGTGCTGAATCCATCATCCATTCTATAAAGCTGGAAAGGGTAGGGAGATGTGCCTTTTGCCCAACCAAATGGGAAAATGCACACGCCCTTTATATGCATATTCTACCCACTTGTGTGGTGGTTACCAGTGTAACTAAGCATAAAAAGCCATTCTTTAATGTATTTCATACAATGTCCACACAGATGGAAAGAGTTGCCAGCTTCTTTGGGTAGAACTGATGCAAGATAACAGGAAATACAAATAAGAAAGCTAACAGTGCAAAGCGACCTCCCATGAGACCTGAGATATTCACATGTATTACTTCATGCTTAGTCACTCAGTCTTGTCTGACTCTTTTTGACTCCATGAACAGTAGCCCACCAGGCTCCTTTGTGCCTCCAGGCAAGAATGCTGGAGTGGGTTGCCATTTCCTTCTCCAATATACATCACTTTTCTTCCTCACAAAAATATCTGCTGTATCATCTCCATTTTAACAGGAAAGACTAAGGCTCAAAATATTAGGAAGTTAAACCAAGATAACACATTCCCTTTTAGGACTAGGTTTCTAAGACATTCTTCTGACTGGAGAATCATATTCTATTGCCTGACGGAGCATTTACATTTGTATAGACACCTTGAACTTATCTACTTTAGTCTGTTGGCTAAACCTTCTTTTTGATTGAAAAATTTTTAGAATTGAAAGCTTGTATTTATGGAGATCCCCCTCCAAACAAAGGGATAATGTACTATAATAACATCAGCATAAGCATTCATTCAACTTATTCATTCAAGAAATATTAAAAATCTGAACATGTGTAATATACTGAAGATAACATAGATTAAAAATACAACCTTTCCTGGTAAGAGTTCAGAGACTAACAATTTTGGCAGAGCATAGTTATTGCCCTGGTAGAAATATGTGAAGGCAGCGTATGGGAAAAAAAATTGTTCAGGGAAAGCTTCCTAAAGTGATGGTTAAACCAAGCCTTAAAGGAAAAGTTGGACTTCTCCAGGAAGACAAGCAAATTGAGCATCACAGTAGAAGGTATAGTATGTCCAAAGATACAGAGGTATGAAGGTGTACAGAGGAGTAGGCTCATAGGGTAAAACCAGACAGAAGATGATTAACTAGAAAAGACTGCTTAGAATTGTATCACGAGAAATTTGTTTTGCTAGAACCAAAGAATCTGAACATTTCAAGTTTTCTCCTATCCTTGAAAAAAATTTCTGACTAGATACTTAAAACCTGTTACAATATTTTGCATATGCTATAGCTGAAGTTTCTAGACATGCTTGAAAATAAGGATTAAAATCTCTTCCATGTTATTAAATTCTAATACCATGTTATTATTTGCTTAAATGACCTTAGGATTACTTAAAATAGTTACATGTTATTGTATGTAAATTATATCTCAATGAAGTTGACTGAAAAAAAATACATAGTCTGAATTATGTGATGTAATCTGAGATAATTGGCTCATCAAAAAATGAATAACTGAATGAAAAAGGAATCCATTAGTCTATAGTGACATTAAGATATACCAATATAAATAGTACATTGTACATAAAGATTTTAAATGAAATAAGAGGGCTTCCCTGCTGGCTCAAATGATAAAGAATGCACCTGCAACGAAGGAAACCTGGGTTCAGATTGGGAAGATTCCCTGGAAAAGGGAATGGTAACCCACTTCAGTATTCTTGCCTGAAGAATTCCATGGACAGAGGAACCTAGCAGGCTACATACAGTTCATGGGATCACAAAGAGTCAGGTATGACTGAGTAACTAACACACACAACACAAATACATGTAAATCCTCTAGGATAGTTCTTATCTACACTGTAACTGTTATGATATATGATAGCTAAATGAGGAATAGGTTAATAAACTGAGGATTTCATTAGTGCTCTCCTAAAGTTAATGAAAAATAAAATCAATTCATCAACTTTTTACACACATTCCTCCCTCTCCAACTTCAGTTTTCTTCTCTTGCAAGTGAACTGGAGCAAAGCATACCTCCTCTTTCTTTATCCTCTGGCTAATCTGATTTTTATATTGAAAGAGGCTGGGGTACATCATCAGTTTCACCTTTTGTGATGATCTTTAGAGTTTTCACTGAATATTTCTGGTTCTCCTTCCAAGCACTTTCCTACCTCCTGGAAGTTACAGGTTGCTTTCTTTCTCCAGGCAATGGGAGAAGTGATGTGTGTCATTTGTGGACAGACCCTTTTAAATCCAGTGTTATAACTTATCACGTCTCCTTTTCCTGTGATAATGAATGTGGCAGTTTGTGTCAAGATAGGTTCCTAAATGATTATGAGGAGCCAGGTTCTGCTGTCAAACTCTATACCTTGAGTATGAATAAGCATTTGGTTTTAATGCACTGAGATTTGAGGATTATTTCTTATTGCACATAACCTATTCTACCCTGGTTGACACCCATGTTAACTTGCAAAGGATCAAGCACACAGCAAGTGATCAAAGTCTTATAAGTTGAGCTAAATTTTCTTGCAAAGACCTAGCCTCACCAGGAAGACCTCAGGCTGAATATTCCTGTGTTTGAGTTGAAGCAAATGTGTCTCCCCTCCAATTGCCTCTTGTGATGTATTAGACAAATGCTTCTAATTTTTTATCTCTATTTTCTCTGCCTTCCTTGGGAAATGAGGGAAATATTTTCCCCCTAATTTTGTACATCCTATTGCAAAAAGTAGTTTGCCTAATGACACACTGGGCAGCAGAGACTACATGGAAAAGACCTCTCATTGAAGAAGAGCTTTGGTCCTATTTTCCAAGAAAAGCCCTCTAGGAATCAGAATCAAAAGTTGGAACTCAGAATTTATTCTTAACAATGAAGTAAAGTGACATTTCCTACTATTAAATGGCAGAAGCAATTCCTACTTATGCAAAGGGCTTTGCATGAGTAACAGTTTCTCTACAAAAATATTGCCCATTAAAAATATCACAAGCAATGCCAGAATGGCATAGATACTGCCATCTCTTGCTGCTAGACATGGTAATGAGTATAGGTGGTTGTTGTAAGTCTTAACATCACACTCTCCCTGCTTCACTCCTGGCGTAGCCCACCCCACAGATGCTCCAGGCAGAGGAGAAGGAAGTCCCTGTGCTTGTTTCCTCCTTAGTTCCGTGCTCACTAACTGCCGGATTTCTAGCAGTGAAAGTCATTGGCAGAGCTTTGACTTCTATTGTCCTCCAGCTTCTCTACGCACCAATCTTGAATCCAAATGAAGATCTGCTTTTCTCCATGATGCTGCAAGAAATTGACAAAAAATATCTCACTGGGACATGGCCTACTTTTCTTCAGAATGGAAACCATAAAAGCAAGCATTCCTTCAATTTCAGAAGCCTCTCTTTACTTTTGTAACTTTTTAGTTTATATTGGAGTATAGCTGATTAGCAATGTTGTGTTAGTTTTTATTGTACAAAGTTCAGTTCAGTCACTCAGTCGTCTCCAACTCTTTGCGACCCCATGAATCGCAGCACGCCAGGCCTCCCTGTCCATCACCATCTCCCAGAGTTCACTCAGACAAACATCCATCGAGTCCGTGATGCCATCCAGCCATCTCATCCTCGGTCATCCCCTTCTCCTCCTGCCCACAATCCCTCCCAGCATCAGAGTCTTTTCCAATGAGTCAACTCTTCGCATGAGGTGGCCAAAGTACTGGAGCTTCAGCTTTAGCATAATTCCTTCCAAAGAAATCCCAGGGCTGATCTCCTTCAGAATGGACTGGTTGCATCTCCTGGCAGTCCAAGGGACTCTCAAGAGTCTTCTCCAACACCACAGTTCAAAAGCATCAATTCTTCGGTGCTCAGCTTTCTTCACAGTCCAACTCTCACATCCATATGTGACCACAGGAAAAACCATAGCCTTGACTAGACAGACCTTAGTTGGCAAAGCTTTTGAATATACTATCTAGGTTGGTCATAACTTTTCTTCCAAGGAGTAAGCGTCTTTTAATTTCATGGCTGCAGTCACCATCTGCAGTGATTTTGGAGCCCAGAAAAATAAAGTAAGCCACTGTTTCCACTGTTTCCCCATCTATTTCCCATGAAGTGATGGGACCGGATGCCATGATCTTCGTTTTCTGAATGTTGAGCTTTAAGCCAACTTTTTCGCTCTCCTCTTTCACTTTCATCAAGAGGCTTTTTAGCTCCTCTTCACTTTCTGCCATAAGGGTGGTGTCATCTGCATATCTGAGGTGATTGATATTTCTCCCAGGAATCTTGATTCCAGCTTGTGTTTCTTCCAGTCCAGCGTTTCTCATGATGTACTCTGTATATAAGTTAAATAAGCAGGGTGACAATATATAGCCTTGACATACTCCTTTTCCTATTTGGAACCAGTCTTTTGTTCCATGTCCAGTTCTAACTGTTGCTTCCTGACCTGCATACAGATTTCTCAAGAGGCAGGTTAGGTGGTCTGGTATTCCCATCTCTTTCAAAATTTTCCACAGTTTATTGTGATCCACACAGTCAAAGGCTTTGGCATAGTCAATAAAGCAGAAAGAGATGTTTTTCTGGAACTCTCTTGCTTTTTCCATGATCCAGCGGATGTTGGCAATTTGATCTCTGGTTCCTCTGCCTTTTCTAAAACCAGCTTAAACATCAGGGAGTTCATGGTTCATGTATTGCTGAAGCCTGGCTTGGAGAATTTTTAGCATGACTTTACTAGCATGTGAGATGAGTGCAATTGTGCGGTAGTTTGAGCATTCTTTGGCATTGCCTTTCTTTGGAATTGGAATGAAAACTGACCTTTTCCAAATTCAGACTTAAATTGAATAGAGTACGGAAAACCACTAGACCATTCAGGTTATGACCTAAATCAAATCCCTTATGATTATACAGTGGAAGTGAGAAATAGATTTAAGGGCCTAGATCTGATAGATAGAGTGCCTGATGAACTATGGAATGAGGTTCGTGACATTGTGCAGGAGACAGGGATCAAGACCATCCCCATGGAAAAGAAATGCAAAAAAGCAAAATGGCTGTCTGGGGAGGCTTTACAAATAGCTGTGAAAAGAAGAGAGGTGAAAAGCAAAGGAGAAAAGGAAAGATATAAGCATCTGAATGCAGAGTTCCAAAGAATAGCAAGAAGAGATAAGAAAGCCTTCTTCAGCAATCAATGCAAAGAAATAGAGGAAAAGAACAGAATGGGAAAGACTAGACATCTCTTCAATAAAAGTAGAGATACCAAGGGAACATTTCATGCGAAGATGGGCTCGATAAAGGACAGAAATGGTCTGGACCTAACAGAAGCAGAAGATATTAGGAAGAGGTGGCAAGAATACATGGAAGAACTATACAAGAAAGATCTTCATGACCCAGATAATCATGATGATGTGATCACTAATCTAGAGCCAGACATCTTGGAATGTGAAGTCAAGTGGGCCTTAGAAAGCATCACCAAGAACAAAGCTAGTGGAGGTGATGGAATTCCAGTTGAGCTGTTTCAAATCCTGAAAGATGATGCTGTGAAAGTGCTGCACTCAATATTGTACCAAAAATATATTCAATTATACATATATATGTATCTATTCTTCTTCAAATTCTTTTCCCAATTAGGTTGTTACATAGCATTAAGAAGAATTCCTTGTGCTATATAGTAGATCCTTGTTGGTTATCCATTTTAAAAATAGCAGTGTGTACATGTCAGTCCCAAACTCACTAACTATAACTCCCTCCCTTTATACCCACCGCCTGCCTGGTAACCACAAGCTCATTCTTTAAAATGAACATATTTACAAAACAGAAAGACTCACAACTTAGAGAAGCTTCTCCTTCCTTGATGGCTGGCTGCCCCCTTTCCTCTTTTCCCACATTTTCTCTCTTCCTCTTCACAGAGTCAAAACATCCAAACTCAAATATTCCATCCCATTATATCCCAACTTAGTATTCAGGTTCCAAGTTGATGGCATGCCCCAGATTTTATTTCTGACAATAGAGTAATTGCACCACATAGAAGCTGGTACAGCTTACTAATGGACACTCAGTTCATGTTCTTCCAGTGAACAAATAATATAATCAAAAGATATAAGTCAAAAATGTAAAACACCCAAGAGCAGAAGCAATGACTTCTTTGCCTTAATACTCCCAACTCTTAACATCCTACTTGCTATGTAATAGGACTTAAGAAACAAATGTATGGTTAACAGCATGGGGTTTGGAGTAATATTCCTGATTCATCTTTCAGTTTTACCACTTAATACCAAAATGTCACTGAAAAAATTATTTAGCCTATTTAAGACTCAGTTTCCTCATTAGCAAAATAAGGCTGTTATGAGTTAAATAAGATAACATATACCAAGTACTTAATATAAATTCTCAGTAAGACTGTTTCCCAGAGTTTTGCCTCTTTAGCTTAGTCTCCTAATTAATATTGCCTAAGCTTCTAAAATGTCTCCTGTTTCAAAAGTTTATGTACCTGCAGCTGGCAATTTAGATATTAACATGATCTAGGGTGTCAGGTCTTTGATCATAAGGAGCTTCTGGGGGACTTTCTTCTCCCTCAACCTGGTGAATTCATTTCAGAAATTATGTCTGTCATACAAAAGAAGGCCATCTATCCTGAGGTTTCTGTTTTAAAACTATAGCCTGGAGAATGGGAGGAAAGGGATCTGTGTCAGGAAAACATCACACCTGATTGCCTCAAGGATGCAGGTGGGTCAGCCATGTCTACAGAAGTGGTTTCATCTTTTACAAAGAATAAAATGAAGTCGCAGCATTCCACAGGAAGATTCAGAGTCATTATTAGTAGTATAAATAATCCATCACCAGTTCCCTAAACCAAATCACAACACTTTTGTTGTCTGCTTAAAGAGTAGAGAAGCTGTTCAACAACAACAAATTAGTGCTCTCCCCTAAAACCATCTTTCTTACCTTTGAACTTGTCTTTTCTGAAAAATGCAGATGTATCAAGGTACCAGTAGAGCCAAAGAACACAGCATAGATTTTTGTTCAAAAAACATAAGGGAAAACAATCCAAAACAAAGTATTTAATACATTTTAAAGGATCGTTTGCCTTCCCTAGAGTCATCCAGCACCATTCCATCTCGGCTATGTTTTCCAAGTACGAAATTGTGTTTCTGAATGTGATGGAAGACTGATAGCCATGTAGCTTAGGGATGAGTGTACGTATGAATGTGGTTTCTAATCTTCTGAAGCTCCAGCATTAGCTCTGTTATGGCCAAATGTGAAAAAGTCCCAGTGTTCAGGCACTGGGCCCAGCTTCTTGGAAGACCAGCTAAAATAGTAAGTGTTCAATGCATGCCAATATGAAAATCAAAGCCATACCTGGAAGCAAAGCAGAGTTGGGTTTGTTCCTTTGGAATTATTTTTTATGTGTTTGAAACGGAAACTTTTCAGAAAGCTGGAATGGCTCCTCTAAGTCAGTTGACCTCTTAAACACTAATTCCCTTTTCCCACTTAGAGAAAAAAGGCGGGAAGGAAGAGACAAAAAGACATTTGAAAAATCAGAGAAGGTCTTATGAGTAACTGTTCCAGAGCAGTCTTTTTAGTAAAAAAAAAAAAAAAAAAAAAAAAAAGAGCTGTATTTTACAAGAAATCTGTCTAGCCTACCAACTCTCCCCACTAGGTAAACCCTTCATCACAGATGTTCCTGATTTTGCGAGATAGCAATTCCCAACTTCCCAAACAGATTCCAAGTGAGAAAATAGGAAAAGTAATTGGTTGCTATTAGATACGCATTCTGAAGTAGAAAGAAATGTGGGCAGTGAAGAATTTCTGGCCTGGATTAGAGGTTCCATGGTAATTAAACAATAATGACAAAGAAGATTTCAATAACATATTTGGAACCCAAAGAGTGAGTTAGAAACTCAAATGGGTAATGTGCCTCTTTCAAGCTATCTCAGGAAAATATTCTATGCTCTCTATTAAAGGGTTCTCCTTTCCTTGGATAGATGATCATTAGTGAATGTTATGGATATACTTTCAATTATACAAACATCTGTTGAGTGGATACTATGTGTTAGGCCCTGAAACATATATGAGATGTATTGACTTGACTGACACCCCTTGCCTGGCCTTGTTGCACTCAAATATCCCAATTTCTTGTTATATTTTTGGGAGGTGCTATGAACTTTTCAAATAGAAAATCCCACAAGAAATACTTCTCCCAGATAGAGTTTATTGCCTTTAAACACTTCCTTGGATCCTTCTGAATTCTGTGGATTAACTTGTAACATGAAGGTTTGTTAGACTGCCATTATCATGGTAGTATTTGGTGGGAAATACAGAGAGTTCCTATATAGCTCTTCCTCCCACGTACCTAGTGCTTATTTTTAAATAAAAATCCTAGCTTTGCAGAGGTGTGACATCATTGGAAGGAATGTAGTATGATCCCATGTTGAAACTCTGAACTATCCAGAGCTAGTAATTCATGTGATGTCTGAAAGACGTTGAATATCATTGAGCTTTTCTTGAAAATTTAAAACAAAAGAAAAGCTTCTGTGAGTTATTTGCAGCACCCTGTGGTACCTCAGCCCACATTTTAGGAAATGCAGGCTTAATGTATTTAATTCTAGGAATGGCATTCTAAACCCAGACATCTATGAAGAAGTGTAAAGCTAATGTGGATTCAAATGAAATGTAATTATTGGCATTGTGACACTGGAGAGTCATGTGACTCTCTAAGCCACAGTTCTCTATTTAAGAAGTGAAGAAACATTTCCTATTTTATCAGGTTATAATGCTAGTTAAGAGAGAATATTTGGAGCTCTGCTCCAAGGCTTGCTGTCTCTATTATTGGGTCCACTGTGACAGCGGGAAAGAAGGAATAGTTGATGGAACAAGTGAAATCCCTACAGAGACAAAAATCTATATGATCAAATCAGAATAGAACTGTTAGATTTAGACTAATCCTGCAATAACAGTAACAACAAAACAGAACAACAAAAAAGTATGCAGTGACTTGCTAATTATCTGAGTCAGTATTCAGTTCAGTTCAGTTCAGTCGCTCAGTCGTGTCCGACTCTTTGCGACCCCATGAATCACAGCACACTAGGCCTCCCTGTCCATCACCAAATCTTGGAGTTCACTCAGACTCGCGTCCATTGAGTCAGTGATGCCATTCAGCCATCTCATTTTCTGTTGTCCCCTTCTTCTCCTGCCCCCAATCCCTCCCAGCATCAAAGTCTTTTCCAATGAGTTAACTCTTCGCATGAGGTGGCCAAAGTATTGGAGTTTCAGCTTTAGCATCATTCCTTCCAAAGAAATCCCAGGGTTGATCTCCTTCAGAATGGACTGGTTGGATCTCCTTGCAGTCCAAGGGACTCTAAAAAGTCTTCTCCAACACCACAGTTCAAAAGCATCAATTCTTCGGCACTCAGCCTTCTTCACAATCCAACTCTCACATCCATACATGACCACAGGAAAAACCATAGCCTTGACTAGACAGAACTTAGTCGGCAAAGTAATGTCTCTGCTTTTAAATATGCTATCTAGGTTGGTCATAACTTTTCTTCCAAGGAGTAAGCATCTTTTAATTTCATGACTGCAATCACCATCTGCAGTGATTTTGGAGCCCCCCAAAACAAAGTTGGACACTGTTTTCACTGTTTTCCATCTATTTCCCATGATGTGATGGGACCGGATGCCATGATCTTCATTTTCTGAATGTTGAGCTTTAAGCCAACTTTTTCGCTCTCCTCTTTTACTTTCATCAAGAGGCTTTTCAGTTCCTCTTCACTTTCTGCCATAGATGTGTTAGATTTAGACTAATCCTGCAATAACAGTAACAACAAAATAAAACAACAAAAAAGTATGTAGTGACTTGCTAATTATCTGAGTCAGTATAGTGTAGTATATATAGTCTGACCACTTATATAAGTTAGAAACCTACTTAATGGAATGGTTACTTAATGGAATTGTGCCTTATTTAATAAGCACACCTGGCTTATGTCAAGCACTTAGCATATGATCTGGCATATAATAAACATTCAATAAATGTGTGCAGTCATTAGTACGTACTATATGCTCACCTGACCCTACATATCTCATTTTACTCTCATAACTACATTTTGTAATTTGTACTTTAAAGCAACAGCCCCCAACTTTTTGGCACCAGGGAATGGTTTCATGGAGGACAATTTTCCATGGATCAGGAATGGGTGGGTGGGGGGAGTTTGGGGATGACTCAAGCACTTCACATTTATTGTGCACTTTATTTCTATTATAATTACATCAGCACCATTTCAAATTATCAGCCATCAGACCCCAGAGCTTGGGGACCCCTGCATTAAATTTCTTGAACTGCTAACTACCATGGATTAAGCCCCAAATCTGAGATTTCTGTTATATTAGTGTAAATGAAATAAGAGCCTTTGATTTTTAATTATTACATATTCTGCAATATTTCTGAAATCAAGGGCAGAGATTCAAGTCTGAATTAAGTCACAAGAAACATTTACACTTTACATTCCTGTTTTCATGCTCATGAGATAATGAAACAGGTAGATTTATTGAAGAGAGTGGGAAGGATGAACTTAGTGACACCAACCACTCACTTTCACCTTCTGAAAGAGCTTGCTCCAGTAGTCCAAGTGGTCCTACTCAGATCAGTGTAACTGCTGATGGTGCTGGGGTGCATCCAGAACCCTAGCTTAAACCCTAATGTGTCCTTATCTTCTGCTACTTGTTCTTTTTTTATTTTATTATTATTTTTTTAATGGTGAATTTTTATTTTATTTACTTTACATTATTGTATTGGTGTTGCCATACATCAATATGAATCTGCCACAGGTGTACATGTGTTCCCCATCCTGAACCCCCGTCTCTCCTCCCTCCCTGTACCATCCCTCTGGTCATCCCAGTGCACCAGCCCCAAGCATCCTGTATCCTGCATCGAACCTAGACTGGTGATTTGTTTCTTATATGACATACATGTTTCAATGGCATTCTCCCAAATCATCCCACCCTCTCCCTCTCCCACAGAGTCCAAAAGACTGTTCTATACATCTGTGTCTCTTTTGCTGTCTCGCATACAGGGTTATCATTACCATCTTTCTAAATTTCATATATACGTGTTAGTATACTGTATTGGTGTATTTCTTTCTGGCTTACTTCACTATGTATAATCGGCTCCAGTTTCATCCACATCATTAGAACTGATTCAAATGTATTCTTTTTTAATGGCTGAGTAATACTCCATTGTGTATAAGTACCACAGCTTTCTTATCCATTCATCTGCTGATGGACATATAGGTTGCTACTTGTTCTTGTAAGACAATTGGTGACATAATTTTGTTTTAGATGGACCATCGATATCACCTAATTAGTGCTTTTGAACTGTGATGTTGGAGAAGACTCTTGAGAGTGCCTTGGACTGCAGGAAGATCAAACCAGTCAATCTTAAAGCAAATCAATCCTGAATATTCATTGGAAGGACTGATGCTGAAGCTGAAGCTCCAGTACTTTGGCCACCTGATGCGAAGAGCCAACTCATTAGAAAAGATCCTGATGCTGAGAAAGATTGAAGGCAGGAGGAGAAGGGGACAACAGAGGATGAGATGGTTGGATGGCACCACCAGATCAATGGACAAGAGTTTGAGCAAGCTCCAGGAGATAGTGAAGGACAGGGAAGCTTGGTATGCTTCATTCTACCGGGTATCAAACAGTCTGACACAACTGAGTGACTGAAGTAAGTAAGTAATCAGTATCACAGGCATAATTTTTAATGATTGGATTTAATTTACCAACCACTCAGATTACTTAAGAATATACTTAAGAAACTGAATACTCTACAACTCTCCCCTGCACCAGCTTCAGCACCCTGAAACAACTAATTTTAACAAGTTGGTGTATTTTCCTCAACAATTTTTTCCATACTCATACAAACAGATACATAATCCTTAGTTATAGGTTTTTAGTTTAAAATAGGAGCATTTTATTTTACTCTGTAACTTGATTTTTCCTTCAAAGCTATCATGAGCATTCCTCTATATCTATTCAGATAAGTTCAAAATATTCTTTTTTCCTTAACACTTATTGGTAGTTGGTATTATATATTTATTTGCTTATGTTTTTATCTCCCTCACTAGGCTGTAAGATTCATGATATTGGCACGTGTGTATTTCATTTACTGCTGAATCGTCAGTTTCTAGAATCATGCCTGACATATGGTTGGTATTCAATTAATATTTGCTGATTGAGTTAATAAACCAATGAATGTGTATGTGTCTTTCCTTCTACATGGAGGACTCTATTGCCCCTGCAGGACTGATCATTTACTCTTCATGTGCATGAACCGAAGAAATCTCTGTATAAATAAATCTCTCCTTCCTGTCTAGCAGTCTTCTGGAAATACACTATTGCTCCATCTTTGAGTCCACAGAGCTATTGATTCTATGGGTTTTTGAGCAGAACAAGTGAGAAAATGTATCCCTATGAGCCATCTTGGAGCATGGAATATGGAAAACATTCAATAAACTGGTAGTTACATTAGGTTATTTTTATTCTATATATTTATGAGATGGGTACTACTGCTATTTCAACTTTATAGTGGAAAAACTGAAAGCCAGAGAAACTAAGTAATTTACTTGAGGTTTGGTAAATGGCAGATGCAGGACTTAAGACTAGTTCTGTCTGATTCTAAAGTCCATACTCCTAACTAATGCATTTTCAATCTCTGCTGTCATTTTACAATTTAAAAAAAATACACTGTTGTGATTGAGACTACTCCTCAAAACCTATCTGTTGTCATCCTGGACACATGAAATGACTACATTCTCAGCCTCCCACCAAATCAGATGTGACCATGTGACCAAGTCTGGCTAATGGAATGTCACTTCAAGTGATCATCACCACTTACAGGCCTAGGAATAAAAATATGACCTTCTCTCTTGCCCCTGTGTCTTTAGACCAGATGCAAAGATTCAGCAGAAGACTCCAATGCTTGAGATATCTAAGATGATGAAGCAACAAAATTGAGAGATTACAGATCCCTGAAACCTTGGAGGTTCTCACATGAAATATCTGCATTAAACAGTTAACTTACCAAGAAGTAAACTTCTATTGGATTAACCCATTAGCATTATGGGATTGTTGTTATTAGTTGCCTTCCCTAACTAGTCATTTTCAAAAAAGGTTCTACAAATTTGGCCCTGTTTTCCTCTCTAGCATCCTCTTTCACCTTACTTATTTACACCCCAAGGAGAATAAATTATTTGCTGTTTCTCAAACAATTTACTCTTCTTCCTAACGGTTATAATCTCCCTTTCTTCATGGCTATATCTTCCTTATTTTCTCAGATCAATTTATATGTCACCTCTTCTATGAGGTCTTACTTAACAACTTTGGGATAGTTGCTTTTTTTTCACAAGACCTTCTATCACTTACCTCCCTCGGTCCCCAGAACTGCTTCTATTCAGGGTCCTATCCTCTCTCATTTGTATTCTGTTTATCAGTTAGCTGAACTAAAGAGCAAATAGCATATTACCTCTAAACAAAGTGCATGAATGATAATTGCATACCTGAATCCAAAGTGTTGACCTCTCAAGGCTACATCACCAACAATAGCAATAGCTAATATTTCTCAGTGCCTATTAAATGCCATTAACTGTCCCAGTGCATTACATGTATTTAATCATTTAATATTCATAACTCTATGAAATAAGAATTAGTACCTTCCTCATTTTATGCTTGAGACAAAGTGAGATTCATGGTGATGAAGTGATTGGACAAGGTCACAGAGATTGGAAAACAACTATTCTTTCTCCCCTACATGACTAGAAACCATCATATTCTTTCTGAAACTCACTGGAGTTGTCAGTCCCTTGACAATTTGTCCACGGATTTAGGAGAATGAGCATTCCCTACTGGGTTCCCAAGTTTAAATGTTAATTCTAATTTCCCCTTGCAACTCTATTTGGTCCCTTCTAAACCCAAAGTTAGGTACGTCTAAAACTGATCATAAATTCTATGAGAACAGGAACTACATTTATTTTCTTCACTGTTGTATTCTGTCTAGCAAAACATTCAATTAATACTTGCTATTTATTATAAATTAGTTAATGATAGTATGAATGCCACTAGCAGCAGAGAACATCCTAGATTAGAGATTACATAATACAGAATGACAACTGAAACTGTCTCTTTCTAGTTCATTACTCGCTAGATGAAAAGAAGCTTGAAAAAATTAGATGAAAATCATTAGAAAAAAAATTACATATATTTGCAAACTATGATGAATGGTATGGACTCTAGGTAACACTGGAAGAATAAATAACATTGTTATCTCTAAAATATATAAGCAGATTATGTGCAAGTGCATTTTGTGCAAGACAAGAGTTGGATTTCTAGATAAAGAAACAGTTTTAAGTTCTGATGAAAAATAGTTCAGTGTCATTGGGTCCCAGCAAGGCCACACGCCTGCAGCCATAATGTTACTGGATGAGAGACATCTCTATAAAGAATGTGGTCTCTTTATACTCTCCTGAATAGCCATTAAATGAATGAATGAATGAATGAAGCAAGAGCAAAAGAATTCAGATTTTTCATCTTGGTGAGTACAGTGAAATGTGAATTAAGTAGAGCCTTTTATTCAGTAAAATGTAAAGCATATCACATGTAATTTTTAGCTATCTTCCAGGGCATTTTTAGACACCTCTAGAAATACAGGGCTTGTGCTTGTTAACCTCAAACCTAAATGGGCTTTGGTGAACAAAGCCTGACATCTAACTGATGAAGAAAACATCAAAGGGACTCCATGCCTGGAATCCTATAATTTTCAACCCTACCCTCCTTATGACTTAATTTTTTACCCAGATCCATATCTCTGTTCCATCATTGTCTGTATAACATCCTCTAGACATCTTTTTAAGTAGTCTTCTAGCTTAGGGCTTAGTTACTGTATTTCATATAGATGACTATAATTCCAATCAAACTGATGTCAATAACAGAAGGTGTGCTGAGTTAGGAGTGAGCAGAAATCCTGGATTAGGAAGATGTGGATGAAATAACACTGGGAATTCCCAAAGCAGAATACTGCCAGAGAGAGTCCCCGGAACCATCTGGACCATGTGTAAAAGGAACAAAACCCTGGGATCTGTATTTTGTCTTCTGTGGGATGTTGGCCTTCAGGACTAAAGCAAGGCCAGGGTGAAATGTACCATTCAAAAATTCAAAGCAGATGGCAGGTCAGGATGTTGAAACCTCATGCTTGCAAAGGCACAAGGCTTTGTTTCCTCCAGGCATTGGGCTCTGGGCATATGGCAACAAACTCTCTGCTGACAGTCTTCTGGTGGAGGAAGAGCCCCTAATGTATTACTTGTCCTGGCTCACATTGTTTTTAGGGCAATTCAACTTGAAAAGAACAAATCATTATTGTTGGTACTTGGATGGCGTTAGAAAGGCATTATTGTTCAGTTCTTACTCAAAGTGCAGCTTTAGTTTAGGCGCTTCACTCTCAGAGGAAGCTAATCAGATTTTTTTTTTTTTAATTTTTTTTTTAATTATTATTTTTTTTAATTAATTAATTTATTTTTAATTTTTACTTTACAATTCTGTATTGGTTTTGGCATACATTGACATGAATCCACCACAGGTGTACATGCGTTCCCAAACATGAACCCCCCTCCCACCCCCCTCCCCACAACATCTCTCTGGGTTATCCCCGCGCGTCAGCCCCAAGCGTGTCATATCCTGCATCAGACATAGACTGGCATTTCGATTCTTACATGTTATTATACATGTTTCAATGCCATTCTCTCAAATCATCACACCCTCTCCCTCTCTCTCTGAGTCCAAAAGTCCGCTATACACATCTGTGTCTTTTTTGCTGTCCTGCATACAGGGTCATCATTGCCATCTTCCTAAATTCCATATATATGTGTTAGTATACTGTATTGGTGTTTTTCTTTCTGGCTCACTTCACTCTGTATAATTGGCTCCAGTTTCATCCATCTCATCAGAGCTGATTCAAATGTATTCTTTTTAATGGCTGAGTAATACTCCATTGTGTATATGTACCACAGCTTTCTTATCCATTCATCTGCTGATGGACATCTAGGTTGTTTCCATGTCCTGGCTATTATAAACAGTGCTGCGATGAACATTGGGGTACATGTGTTTCTTTCAATTCTGGTTTCCTCTGTGTGTATGCCCAACAGTGGGATTGCTGGGTCATAAGGCATTTCTATTTGCAATTTTTTAAGGAATCTCCACACTGTTCTCCATAGTGGCTGTACTAGTTTGCATTCCCACCAACAGTGTAGGAGGGTTCCCTTCTCTCCACACCCTCTCCAGCATTTATTGCTTGCAGATTTTTGGATCGCAGACATTCTGACTGGTGTGAAGTGGTACCTCATTGTGGTTTTGATTTGCATTTCTCTAATAATGAGTGATGTTGAGCATCTTTTCATGTGTTTGTTAGCCATCCGTATTTTACTAGAGTAAAGCTATAAGGAATGATGAGCATTTTGGAAAGCAGTTCTTAAACATGCATGCATTATGATCCTTAAAAAGTTATGCCTTAGCTTAGGTTTCCCCCAAAGCAGAGCTTGATAAAAATTTAGTTGCAGAAAAGTGATTCCAAGGAATAAAAATAAAAGAGTACCCAGAGTTAGAGAAATAGGAAGAGCCAGGCTCTAGAAGCAGCAGCACGGTTAGTGGGAAATGGCATCAGTTCTGTTGGAAATTTTTGAAAAGCATACAAAATGCTACCCTAAACTGTCATCCAAAAGTCATGGGTACATTTATCATAATATCACCCTACAGCAAATGTGGTCAATCAAGAGTTGCCGTGGGGCTTACTCTCTCCCCGACACTGCGGAGCTTCACATGTTCACAGGTCAAATGCATCACCTGTTACTGAAGGAAGAAAGGCAAAGGTACGTGGTACTTTTACAGTGAAATATTGTCAGCAGAAAATGAGTTGAGCCATCTCAGCCACAGATATAGTGAGAGATCTGGCAGTGTGTGTGAGGCAGAGCCCTAAAGGAACTGAGTATAATCTTATTTCCAGTTAACACAGAAATTTGGGTCCATAGTATCTGTCCAAAGGATTTATGGTAAAATAGGAATAAAGATGATAAAGATTCTTGCCTTACCACTATGAATACTAGAAAATGATTTTATTAGACTTAGAAGCTAAATAGGAGAAGATTAAGTACACTAAATACATTTTACTATTATGCCAAAATTATATTCCTACAGAGTTGATAAGAATATGGGAAGATGTTTCCAGCATAACATGAAGTTGTGAATAAAAAGACACTAAATTATAGACACAGAATGACCATATCATATCAAAGCAATCATGCATAGGAAAAATTTCCCCTATATTTTCAAATATAAGAATATGAAAGTAGTTATATTCAGGTCTTAGGACTATACATCCGAATTTTCTTCTATTTTTCTACAGGAGGCTCAAGAAGAGATGGTCCAACAAGTAGGATTAGTGTTTATTAATCCTTTCATCTGGAGCCTTGATTCCTAGAGATTATTTTATCCTGTGGGTGGCACTCCTGACTCAACCCAGGCCTCAAACATTGCAGCCTGATTATTATAGCCTTATCTTTTCCTAAGTCCTTTCTGTATAAAATTGTTTGGCCCTTTGGAAAACAAAAAATTCCATTATTACTCCTGGTTTTAGCCACCAAGTAGTCTTTCCTGATCTGATCCCTGCCCCATCCTTCCTGTCTGATTAGGTGCTTTTCTTATATAACCTTGTCAGAGCCAGCACTCATTCTACCTGACCACTGATGCTGCTGCTTTATATTCCTTCTGTATCTGTCTTGCTCACCATTCCTAATGCTAAGCCCCATTACAAGCTTGTCTTCTGAACAGTCACAACTCTCCTATCAAATAGGTATTATTAACTCCATTTCATAAAAAGGGTTCAGAAATTGTAGAACTATGAAAACCTATTTAAAGTCACATAGCTAATTTATTGAGGATCAACATCTGAATCAAGATCAGAATTCAAGACAGGTTTGACTTCAAATCCATTTATAAACCATTGTCTATTGAGAAGGACAATAACCCAAACAACATGAAACAAAATGATTCTCTCAATTCAATGTTTCTTACTATTGAACAAGTGAATATTATACAACTTTTCATTGACATAGATAAATCTGATCATAAACAACTAACAATTTCTATATTTAGTTCTGAATTAACAAAATCTCAAATATAGCTAAATATCCAAAACCAACTTAAGTAGCCAGTAAAAGAAGAAAATACCTAAGTAAATCATGCACTTGATTAAGCCATAAACAATTGTCTATAACATTTTAAAGACATAAAAATGCTTATATGATACTATCTGAAAATGTGCATTCAGTATGATATTTTATATATGCACACATATGCATAAACACATAACAAAAGCTAGAAGCACATAAAATATTAGCAGGTCTTTTATAGATGCTAGGATTATTGTTTTTTAAAAAAATGTATTCTATATTTGTCAACTATTTTATAGTTAAACTTATTATTTTCCTACTTAGACAAAATTAGAGGGCTTCCCTGGTGGCTCAATGGTAAAGAATCTTCCTGCAATGCAGGAGACTTGGGTTCAATCCCTGGGTCAGGAAGATCCCCTGGAGAAGGGAATGGCAACCCACTCCAGTATTCTTGCCTGGAGAATTCTATAGACAGAGGAGCCTGGTGTGTTACAGTCCATGGGGTCACAAAGAGTCAGACACTACTGAAGCGACTTAGCAGCAGTAGCAGCAGCAGAGAAAATTATGCTTTGTTTTAAATGTATATATGTAATTTCTTATGTACAAATTTATGTGCAATATTTGGTCATGGAGCTAAGCTGAGTCAGGTTTAAAAATTGAGACAGTGGTTACAAGCCATAGGTACAAGTTTGATCTGTTTTATCTGGAGCAGAATTTGAATGAACTAATGATGCTGGGATAATTTCTAACCTAGTTTATGGATTCATAATGAAAAGAAAATAAAAAGGTAAAGTACTTCAAGATCCCTTTTTCAGCGTATCCTGTCCAAAAGAGAGTTTGTTGTCAAGAGATACAATCTTTTCTGGTAGACACAAATTAGGTGATGAATGATGGAAGGCACATTTTTAGCTGCAACTGAGAACTTCAATGCAGAAACTTTGAGCCAGAACAGGAAAAGGGTTTGGAAGTGCTTACGGTCTCATCAGTGGTTTTCAACAGTTCTAATGAGTGATGATGAGTACCTCTATGACATTCCAGGGAGGAACTAGGTAATTAACTTTTTTCTGAACAACATATGTGAGATATATGTTATGGAAAAGTGGTTTCTGAATTTCCCATCACAAAATTCAGCTCTTGTAAAGTCATAACTCAATTACAAAAATATGAGCTAGACTAGAATTTGGAACAGAACATCTTGTCTTCTCTGGAAGCATTTTTTTTTTACTTCTGAAAAATAAATCAGTAAATTTTATTTATGACTTTGAAATCCATTTTAAATTTTGCATTAATTCCAAAAAACACTGCTCAGCAAACAGAGAGATGGCAGCAAAGATCAAGGTGTCAAACACAGGTCAACCTTACTAGTAGACTGAAAAAATAAACAACAGGGTCTAAAACTAAGATCGTATAAGAGCTCATAAGGCAAGGGAAACATTTCTCTTCATAAAGCCCACCAGCTATCTATTTTCCACCTACTTTCAAGATGAAAAGTCATCTGTTATTCAGTTTGTATCAGAATACAATGAAAGCATTTCAGCAACTCATTGGTAGAAACTTGGATATTTGAGCAAGGTAGATTAATTATTTTAAGAAAGCTTAGAATACTATTCTGGAACAAAGTTTTCAGGGATCAAGGAAGCCAGAATTTTATTACTGAAGCTCAGCACCTGTGGATACTAATCTGTTCAGGCTGCATTATTCACTAACACACCAGTTGAAATTTAGACAGCTTAACCTTCTGAATAATTCCAGCAACACGATTTTATAGCTATGTTTATAGGGAGAAAGATTGGAGATATGAAGCGAGAGAAACTGGTTTCATATTCCAGCCTGATTATCCATTATGTGTGAATTTTCTAACCTCTTTGGATCCCATCTATGAAACCATCTACAAACCAAGGATATCAAACTGTTAGGAGAAGAAAATTGCAAATGATTAGGTTAAACCTTTAGGAAAGTGTGTATCTACCAATGAAAACCATCAAATTTGAACCACATTAGAAATATAAATTTAGATGACTGGAAGAAATCATGATAAGATACCAACAACAATGGTTGCTTCAGGCTTATAGGATTATGAATGGGATTTTTGGATGCTTTCTTTCTTTTCCTTTCTACTTTCATGTATTTCTCTGGAAGTACAGAGAATCCACAATAACCAGATGAAATGGTCTGGGTAGGCAGCACTGTTGAAATTATATATTCCTCCTCTTCCCTTCTGGTTACAAAATACGGAGTGACTCTATTTCTAAATTTCCCCAGTGGTCAGTCTTGGCAAGAGATCAGACACCACAATATGTTTTAGAAGGGTGTGAGAAAAGGAAAGCAGACTGCTAGAACTTAAGAGTCTGAACTATGAGGTGAGTTTGTAGAGGATGATTTAAAATAAATGAGAAAGAAAAGCCTGTGGCTTTTGGCAGGAGGCACATGAAATACCATTTCTGGGTGCTCCCGCCTCTGTGCCCTGACCCAGCACCATTAGGAAAAGGTAGAGGTTTGCTTGCTTTGGATTCACTATTTGGCTGTTTTTCAAAATATTCTACCTAACTTGTGAATGAGCACCAGCCTCTTTCAGAGCCCCAAAACATAAGGACATTTGAGAGTGCAGGGTTGAGGTTCAGACCACAGGGAGATGGACTTTCTAGGTAGCTCAGTGGTAAAGAATCTGCCTGCCAATGTAGGAGACAGGTTGGATCCTTGGGTCAGGAAGATCCCCTGGAAAAGGGAATGGCAACCCACTCCAGGATTCTTGCCTGGAGAATCCCATGGACAGAGAAAATTGGTGGGCTACAGTCCAGGGGGTCGCAAAGAGCTTGATACAACTGAGCACACATGTACAGGGAGATGGGATATTTTACTCTCTTGTAACAAAATTTTGAGTTATTATGGGTATTAACTGTGCCCTTTACTGATGTGAAATTCTCAGATTCTTTCCCCCATACAGATGCTTCCTCATTTCAATTGTGAATATTCCCTTCTCTTCAAAGTCCCTGCAGGCTCTGGGGATTTCCTGGATACTAGTAAAGTGGCCAGTTTAGGCCCCAGGCTTTTGCTGAAGGGCAGTCTCTCCCTTCACAGTCCTAAGAATCAGTCTTTCGCCCAAGGGAAAACCAGGCCAGCAACCTTCTCTGCTTCCATTGTTCTCCAGTGCCGGGCAGGTTTGTGGACGAGTGACCTCTGAGCAGATGGCAGTGGAGCCTGATGATGCTATTTCATGTGCAACAAGTCAAAGAATCGCTGTTTGTGTGTTCACACCATGTACCTGGCACCGTTTGTGTATATTTAACAGTAATGCCTGTGGATTTGGCCCATTTGTCTGGGAATCATGGCTCAATTCATGTCTTGTTCCAAATCTACCACCTAAGATTTTACCAGCCTTGTCATAGAAGACTGGGAAATAGGCTTTTCACAGACTTTTCACAAAATTGCTCTAACATGTTTTGAAATAAAATATTGCATGAAATTCAAGATGTATGCCAAGTCAATAAAGAGATGCAGGAATCCATGGGTGAAGTTCTCAGTCAAGGGAAGAAATGATTAAAGAAGCAGAGAAAGAATGCCCATCTTTGAAAAGCTGAACTTCTCAGAATTTTACCCCAAATTTGCTTTTCTTCTTCCTCTACCTACTCTTTCTTTCAACTCATCTTCAATCACCCTGTCTTTTCAAAAGCCTCCTTTATGCTAAACCTTGATGTTAAATATGCATTTCAAGACCTAACTCATTTCCGCATTTCCCATTTCCAGCTGCCCAACTGATGTTTCTGATAAGAAGGTACACAAAATCTCAAAATCAATATGTACAAAACCAGCATCTTCCTTCCTAAACTTTGCTTATTTGTCCCTTTTTTATGTAGTTTATATCACCATCATCTCCCCAACCCAGCTGTCAACATTAAAAATTTCAGTTGTCCTTGATATATTTTTCCCAGCCAATCAACAATCAAGTGTTTGCACTGATACTGCTGAAACTTCTCTCACATTATTTCTCATCTTCCTACTCACGATCACATCCCTTCCCTTGGCTTTCATCAACTTTTCAGTTAGTATAAGATTCCACTATGTGATCTCAGTTCACAGTCACTCTGCCACCAGTATTATCTTTCTCAGATGTAGACCTGACCACATCACTTCCTACATAAAAAATATCTAAGACTCCGGTAATTAATGGCAGAGTTCTCTAAGGCTGGAGAGCCTAGACAGATCTGCAGAATAAAGCAGAAACTCTCAATCCATACCAATCTGGTCTAGTTAACTCATCATTCCTCTTTTAAGTTTTAGTCACAATCTCTCCCCTTACTGCTTGGCCTCAAGTATCCCATCCCCATATGCAGGCTAACTTAATGTTCTTAGACACTCTGCATTTTCACTTCTCTGTCTTCATGCATTCTGATTAATTTTCCTGGAAAGTATAACCATCTTCATAGAATTAATTGCTTTCTCATTTATGTTTCCACAGAAATTTATATGTTCTTCTTATAGCTCATTTCATGTCGTATCTTTATTATTTATGTGTCTGCCTCTGCCTCTCCTATAAGTTTTAATGTTTCAAGGACAAAGATTGACCCTTACTTATCTTTATATCCCAGGCCTTGTGCTGTGGCTGTGAGAAAGGAAGTGGTCCAGGACTATTCTCTGAATTGAATTAAGAAAATGCTTGTGTTGCTTGTGATGAATTAGAAAGTGCCTTGACTAGGACTCCAAAACCATGAATCCCCTACTAGTTGCTACCAGCACCAAAGTCCCTAAAAGACATGTAATAGGTCTAGAACACCCTGCTGCTGCTGCTGCTAAGTCACTTCAGTCGTGTCCGACTCTGTGAGACCCCATAGACGGCAGCCCACTAGGCTCCCCTGTCCCTGGGATTCTCCAGGCCAGAACACTGGAGTGGGTTGCCATTGCCTTCTCCAATGCATGAAAGTGAAAAGTGAAAGTGAAGTCGCTCAGTCATGTCTGACCCTCAGCAACCCCATGGACTGCAGCCTACCAGGCTCCTCCGTCCATGGGATTTTCCAAGCAAGAGTCCTGGAGTGGGGTGCCATTGCCTTCTCCACTAGAACACCCTAGTGAAATTCAAATTACTACCATTAGGCTTTGTCCTACAAACCCTGCTCTTGTGACTTAGGCTGAAGTTTTGAGTTTTGAAGACATTTTTGGCTCTTGCATGAGCTTTAATCCATTTCTTCTGCCATGAACCTTCGGATATCATGGAGGCCTATGAATAATAAGTGGATGCCAAATCAAGAAACTGTTTTTTATGGGTAATTTATTATTACGACTCCCAAACACACACACACACATCTACTTCTAGTGAAGTGCATCTTTTTATATTTGGACTCTGACCCTTGTCTCTGTTCCATTCAAGGGACTGAGATTTGACCTGGATTATAACCCTGAGTTTTATTTCCCCAAGTATTTGAGGTCACTCTAAGCAGGAGTGATTACCTGAGGCAGTACTCTTGCTGAGGCAGTTCCAAGAGTAAAGAAGTGCAGTTTTCTGTGGAATGTCCTTTCCTACTCTGGAGGACCCTGTAAGCTGAGAAACAGGAGACTTGAGAGAGGAGGCGTAGAAGGTGTTTGAATGGCAGGTGATATGGCAGAGCTAAGCACCAGCAAGATAAGAATGAAACCAGTATGAATAATGCCCTGGAGCATCCGCCTTGAGGTGAGCGACTAGAGAGGAAGGAAGTGTGAGGTACTAGGTGAGAAGTTCTAAGGTCCTGACTGCAAGGATTGACAATGCAGAAAGATGGGACAGGAAGAATGGTGGTGGCTGGGTGAATAAAAGAAGTTTAAATGATGGAAGCAATTATCAGTCATACTTGTATTTTATTGATACTTGTAAAAGGCATAGAGTCAGTGCTTTATATTAATTAAATCATTGAAAACCTGGATAACCAATTTATGAGGTATTCCTTACATTTTATACATTTATAAGTGAAGGCATAGAACAGTGAGTGTCTTACACAAGGTTACACTTTTTAAATGGCAGAAATGGGTCTTGAATTTGACCGTCTCTAGAGAACTTAGTCTCATACTTTGGAGGCACAATGTACAAGACTTACTGAGCTTCAAAGAGGGTGTGACATATGAGAAAGAAAGAAGATACAACACGCAGGCTCAGTCTCAGTTGTGTCCACCTCTTTGTGATCTCATGGACTTTAGCCCTCCAAAGTCCTCTGTCCATGGGATTTTTCAGGCAAGAATACTGGAATGGGTTGCCATTTCCCCCTCTAAAATATAAAATACATACCTTAAATAATTTAAAATTGGTCAATTATACCTCAAAACAGTTGAAAATATATACATATGTATAATAGAGTACTAATTTATAATTTTAACATATTTTCTTTTAAAAAAGAAGAGAAGAAAGACCCAAAGGTGAGTCTAGTTATCCCTAGATAACTGAGAGCTTAGTCACCCCTTTTGTGGAAGTGGAGGCAGAGGTTTCCTGGTAGGAATGAGTTCTGTGTTATGCAGGGTGAATTTGAAATTGTTTGAAATCCTGTGGGGCATCTAGGGGGAATATTTGAATAGGCTGTAGCAAATGGAGGACCAAAGCCACACTGTCATTTTCTTAAATGCCCTGAGTACTAAATTTGGATTACAAAAATGGGCATATGGATCTAACCTTCAAAGGCAGATATAAGAGTAAAATCTCAGTGCTTAAGCGCCATTTAAAATTCCTGAACACCCTGGATAATGCATTCCAGCTTTCTTCTACTCTTGCTTTTAAGCGAAGAGTCAGTATATACTTTATATCATTACAACATATTTCTCACACAGCCCTGGGCCTCCAGGTCAGTTTCTTTTTTGTAAAGTAATTATTTAGAGAGAACACCCTGACCAATGATTTGGATTTTCCCTAGGAAAGCATGTAAATTGAACACTAGAGCATAAACTCATGTATTCTGAGTTTTTAAAAATACATCAGATAGTGAGTGCATCTGGCTAGTTCCCCAGATTTTGTTTTTTGTTTTGAGACTCAGATAACCCCTCAAAAACATTAGAATGTGTAGAAAGAAGAAAAGCAGGAGAGGATATATGGAAGGTTTAAGTTTAGAGACACTTATAGATCCAGTATTATGAGTTTAACTCAGCAAATATTATACACCTGTTTATTATATACAACATACTCTTAGTACCATACAGGATACAAAGGGGGAAAAAGGCATGTGCGCCTGTCCTAAAGGAGTTTTTATTCTAATGAAACAATAGACTAGAATTGGTAAACACATGGCAGATGTGCCATTATTTTCTAATCTTTTTTCCCATGGCGGAGATTACTAATCATTTATGGTGCAGAGTTGGACAATGATCTCATTCTCCATTTCAATATTGTGATCTAGGCATTACCACCAATCAATCTAACTTGTCACATGAAATAAAATCTATTTATCACCTAGCGTTAAAGAAATGCATTCAAATTAACATCTCAGCAGATTTTATTAAATGCTATACAGGGGATCAATACCATCTTTCTGAAAGAGAGAGGATGGGGGAGGTTAATTGGAAATGGTGTCTTTTAAGAAAGGCTCCATGAAGAAGGTGTCATTGAACTGGACGTTGAAGGATGAATGCATCATTCAACCACTCATTTGACAACTTCTCACAAATCTTGTACACCAGGCACTAAACTAAGGGCTGAGCTAAGGGCTATATTTGATTCAAGTCACAATTCAACTGCTGAGTTTCACTAGAAAAATTTAGAAAATCACTGAAACTTTAAGGGCCTAGGTTTCCTCATCCATTCAGTAAGACAAGATGATTACTAACAGACTTTCTGGCTTTTTAAATTCTGCAATGCTGTGAAGATCACTGTGGCCACAAACATGATAAGATGAGTACCTTTTAAGTATTTTTTTAAAATTCAGATTGTATTATAATATTGATATACCTAAAGTTTCCACTTGAAGTCCAGGAGTGAGAAGGAAATGAATGAGATCAAGATGAAGCACAAACCGTGCCCCTCTCCACTAAGGCTTCAGGGATGAGAATGAAGGACTTTCTGCAGACCAGTGTGTGGATAACTGCTTGTATTAGTCATGGTGGGCTGAAGGACACATTCCTCAACCCTCAGTGACTTAACAGGTGGGACTTTGAGCCATATTGTCGCTCAGAGAACCCAGGATCCTTCTATCTTGTATCCTGACTGTTAAGAGTCCCAGAGTCCTCCGATGAACCCCTATGTGCAGGCACCCAACAAGGAAGTTACCATGAGAAGGCACAGCTTTTCTTAATTGTCTCATCTCAGATTTAATTATGATCACAGATATTTTCATTTTATTGGTGAGAATTTGCCTCATGGCCACACTTAGAGGGAACAGGGATGGAATTATAATAAAATTTAATGTCAGGGGAAAAATAAATAGGATTTTTGAATATAGGACATCTTCTTCATCACACCCTTCTCACTGACATGTGGTGGATAACCATTTTTGTAACATCACTCAAAATATCCATTCTCCCTCCTGGTGGTTTACAGTAGATAAAGATACTCTCAACATTATAAGGACAGTATTTCTTCACTGATACTAGAACAATTTCCTAAATAGCATGACTGAGCAAAGCTTTCTCAGCATCTTTTTTTAATGGATAAATGATCCATGTCCCTGGATGAAGAATATTGGGAAAGACAGAATAAATGTCCACCAATGATGTCCAAGTCCTAGCTGTAGCCTGTGCATATGTTATCTTACATGGAAAAGGGGACTTTGAAGGTGTGATTAAGGATCTTGAGATGGGACAATTATCCTGAGATGAGCCCCATCTACGAGTCTGTATAAGTGAAAGAGGGCAGGAGAGTTTGAGAATATATGAGGACAGAAGCAGAAGTCAAAGTAATGATTTGAGAAAGACTCAACCAGCCAATAAGGACTTTCAAAGAAGAATCCATGAGCCAAAGAATGTATGCCATCTTTAAAGCTGAAAAGGCAGGAAAACATGTTAACACAGTCCTGCTAACATGTTGATTTTAGCCCAGTGAAATCCAGATGTCATGTGGTGACCTCAAAAACTATAAGTTAATAAATTTGTGTTATTTTAAGTCACTAAGTGAAAGTTAGTCACACAGTTATTGTGTCCAACTCTTTGCAGTTCCATGGACTGCAGCCTGTCCCACTCCCCTGCCCTTGGAATTCTTCAGGCAAGAATACTGAAATGGGTTGCCATTTCCTTCTTCAGGCGATATTCCCAACGTGGGGATCAAACCTGGGTCTCCTGCATTGCAGGCAGATTCTTGACCAGTTAAGCCACAAGGGAAGCTTAAGCCACTAAGTCAGTAGCCATTTGTTACATCAACAATAAAAATCTAATACAGAGATACAGGACAAAAATTGATAATAACTAATATTTACTGAGTATACACTGAATTCCAGGCATTCTTCCAAGCCTTACAATTGTTAACTCATTCAATTCTTAAACCTATAAGATAACATACTATTCTTAATCCCATGAGGCAATGAGAAAACTGGGGGATGAAGAGGCTAAGGATGCTTCCCAAAGTCTTACACCTAGTACGTAATAGAACTAGGATAGCTTTCCACCGCTGGGATCATATTATTAAAGAAAAAGTGGGATAAGATAGACTGACCAATACACATGTACATACATACACACAAACACACCCTGCAATATGTTGCAACCCCTTTCTTCAAGAGCCCAGGAGCTGAGATTGCTAACATTATTTTCAGTAAGACTATAAAGAGGAAAAGTCAAACCACACTGGAGTTGGAGTCTATTTTGCTATCCCTTGAATCTGAACTTAGCCATGTGACTTGATTTAACCAATGGGACACTAGCAAACATGATGCAAGCAAAGCTTGAAAAGTCCTTGCACATTGAAATTTACCCTCTTGGTGCTTTTGGAAACAAGTCAAGAAAGGAAGAAGCCACGGCTACCTTAGCAGATGTTGGAAACAAGCAGTCCAGTTGCCCCTTTTACCCAAGCCAAACTCCTGAAATGTGAGTAAGCCATCTGGGACCAACACGCTGACTACAGCCAGCTCTCTAACTGACCATGACCACATAAGTGAACCTAGAAACTACAGAAGAAACACTCAGCTGAGCCCAGACCAAATTGCTAACCCCACAGAACTGTGGGTTAATAAATAGTGAACGTTTTAAACCACCAAGTTTCAGAGTAGCTTGTTACACAGGGAAAACCAACTCAAAATTGGGCCATTAGGAAGTTGTAGCACTTTGGGAACCATATCTGATGCTTTATGCCATTTATAAAACTTGACTGTATTCTAAGAGATTATGTGTTGAGCTTGATGACTGAACAAATTAACTATCCCCTAAGCAATGTACAGAGGAGCCTGGTGGGCTACAGTCCATGGGGTCACAGAGAGTTAGACACAACTGAGTGACTAACATACACACACACACACACACACACACACACACACACACACACAGCCTCTTACAAAAGAGTTATATTTTATGAAAACAAAAGTAGCATTATCAACCACTATGCTCCTAAGCAAAAGTAAATTTACTCCTTTTAATGAAAAAGCTAACAAATATCATAAGAATTTTATATGTAAGAAAATTTTTTAGCATGAATATCTGCAGTTTTAAGAAAACGTTTAACATTTCTGTGAAGTTCTTAGTGTCTTTTAGCCATAGTGTCCCAGCTTCCACTTTAATTACAAATATAAACTTGGTTTCATTTCTCCCCCTAAGAAAAAATGATTATTTGAACTATAATTCAGGACATCAGAAAGCAGTCCTTTAAAATATGAAGAAAAGTTTTCTAGGAGTAAGTATTAAAGAAAAATAATAATAGGACCCCAACAAAAAAGTCCCATAATTGTTGCTGCTTCCTCAATCCAATTTATTATACTCTATTTTTGACCCAAAGTCAGCCCATCACCATATCCCAGATTTTTAAATGTTCTTGACGAAAACTCATGATTGTAGAAACCGCACCATTGCTGTTATTTAACAAACCCCATTTCATTTTTCAAAATAGCTTGTACATTCCTAGAGTCTCCATAAAATGTGTACCTTGCCTTTGATTTCACCTAAGGAAATTAGACTTCCCTGGTTCCCACAACCTTCTAATGCCACTGTACAAAAATCAGATTGTTTTTCTAGAAGTCACCAATAATGTTTCACATTTTAAGCAACACAAAAAAAGAAGCATGGGTTCTGGCTCATTCAATGATTTATGACTAACCCCTTCTGAGCAATTCCTATTTATACATTCATTTGTCGTGTCTCTTGGTGATATATTTTTGGCAGCATCACTGGACACAATATAGTGTGTCCCATTTCTTCCTCTGAATCATAAGAAAACATTTAGCAGAAGTGAAATGATATTACCTTTTAATTTTCTTGTAGAAATCTATGGTTTGTGTAACATGACTCAGTCCAGTTCTGATTAATGGGGATGCATTTTACTCTCTGCAACTGCCAAGTCTGCAGGTATTAAAAGCTCTCACAATCCAAATACTGGAATTAAATGTAAAGCCCTGTGAGCTCAGAATTTACTGCTCTAAGGAAGAGATTACAAAGGAATTGGAAATAAATCCAGTGGTAAATTTAAGGAGGTTCCTGAGCTACTGTTTTCTCCTACAATGGATTCCTTGTGACCCTGGGTGGATAAGTTGCTTGGATAAGAGCTGGCCCCAAACTAACCTTTGTATTATCAGTGATGTAAGCAATGAATCCCCTGCGACTGTGTGATTATCACGTATGAGTCTGGGAGCTGATGTACTGTATACAAGATAGGATTATCCTGTTGGGACCATCTATGGTGAAGTCATGCCTAATATCATTTGCCCTCAGACAGGAAACCTGAACATGGAAGCAATTACTCTCAAAGCATTGCTCTGACCACGTTAGTATCTCTGCCCAAAATTTGAACAATCTCTGATACTTATGAAAATAAATTCAAAAACCCTAAGTGGACATAAAATTACCCCCCACACACAGTATTGACATTCTCAAACCCCATTTTCAGACAAGTCATCTCTTTTTTGTCATCTCATTTCCTATTATTTCTCCTCTATCTGCTTTGCTCATCATGTTCCCCCTTACAGGAAAAAGCATCTGTTCTGTTTCAAGGCTCTCTGATGCTACTTCCTCAGTGACGTGATCCACCTTCCCTCAGCTAGAACTGATGTCTTTATCCTTTTAAATGTTCTAGCATTTGTTTTGCACTTCAGTAGGACTACTCAGGCTGCCATAATAAAATACAATACATTGGATGTCATAAACAACAGAAATTTTGTTCTCAGAATTGTGGAAAGAAGTCAAAGACCAGCATTCTGGTGATTCAGTTTCTCTTGAGCACTCTCTTCCTGGTTTGCAGACAGCAGCCTTCTCACCGTGTCTTCCCAAGACCGTTTCCTCAGTAGGTATGTGAAAAGAGATAGCAAGCTCTCTGGAGTCTTTATATATATAGATAGATATATAGACATTAATCTCATTAGCTCAGAACCCCTTATGACCTCATTTAACCTTAAAGACTACCTTAGAGTTAAGGTACTACTATTACATCTCCAATTTCAGCCACACTGGGGATTAAGACTTCAACATATGAATGTTGGGAGGACACAAACATTCAACCCACAAATTCGGTTCAGTTCAATTCAGTTATGTCCAACTCATCGTGACCCCATGGACTGCAGTATGCCAGGCCTCCCTGTCCATCACCAACTCCCAGAGTTTACCCAAAGTACCTACTGGTTATTATTATTAATTCATTAAAAAATACTCACCATTCAAAAAAGTAAGATCATGACATCTAGTCCCATCACATCATGAATAAGTGGGGAAAAAGTGGAAACAATGACAGATTTTATTTTATTGGGTTTCAAAATCACTGCAGTGAAATTTAAAAATGCTATGACAAACCTAGACAGCATATTAAAATCCAGAGACACTCTGGAGGAGGGAATGGCAACCCACTCCACTACTCTGGCCTGGAGAATCCCATGGACAGAGGAGCCTGGTGGGCTACAGTCTGTGGGGTTGCTAAGAGTTGCTAAAAGTTGCTAAGACTAACACTATTACTATAGGTTTATTATATGGCATTAGATAGAGTTCCCTGTGCTGTACAGTAAATCTTTGCTGCCTATTTTATGTATAGTAGTTTGTATCTGTTAATCTCATATTACTAATTTATCCTCTCCCCACCTTGCTAGAAATAAATTTGTCTTCTATTAAAAAAAAATAGCAGAGACATTACTTTGCTGACAAAGGTCCACATAGTCAAAGCTATGGTTTTTCCAGTATTCATGTATGAATGTGAGAGTTGGTCCATAAAAAAGGCTGAGCACTGAGGAAATGATGCTTTTGAATTGTGGTGCTGGAGAAGACTCTTGAGAATCCCTTGGACAGTAAGGAGATCAAACCAGTCAATCCTAAAGGAAATCAGTCCTAAATATTCATTGGAAGGACTGATGCTGAAGCTGAAACTCCAATACTTTGGCCACCTGATGTGAAGAACTGACTCATTGGAAAAGACCCTGATGCTGGGAAAGATGGAGGGCAGGAGGAGAAGGGGGCAACAGTGGATGAGATGGTTGGATGGCATCACTGACTCAATGGACATGAGTTTGAGCAAACTCCAGAAGACAGTGAAGGACATGGAGGCCTGGCATGCTGCAATCCATGGGGTCACAAACAGTAGGACACAACTGAGCAACTGAACAAAAAGCAACAATATGTCACTGTACTACATGCTGGGAATAGAATGATGAATAAACAACTGTTCCTGATATTAATGGTTCAAAAACTGGTAAAGGAAACAAGGGTGTGAAACAATATTTACTATGATTACAGTGAAGTTTAATTAGCATGATCAGTTATTATGAGTATGAATATTCATTTTTCCTTTTTAAAACTTAAGCTACTTGAGCTCAGTGTAAGACATTTCTCCTGAAAAAGCATGGGTAGAGATCTGAGTCTTAATGAGATGTTTATCTCTACAGAGACTCTAGTTTAGTGTCTCAGGAATATGTACCTACAAAAATGGATACTCCATTGAAAAAAATAATCCCCCTTTTTATCATTATCACTGTTCTCAGCCTAAATCACTAGGTGGTTTTTCTTCTGGGCACATGTGGTTAACTAACTAAAGCCCTTTTTGTTCCTTTTTATATCTTGTCCCTCTGTTACCTAGAACAGAACTAATCTAAATATCCACTCTGGGCATTCGTCTGTCTGGAAGTCCCCTTGTTATATTTGTCCACCCAAGGTCAAAGGCAGTTCCCAGGATGCCACTTGTAGAACTCATCTTACCAAGACTCTGAGAAAGTAGAACCAACTTTAAATCCAGGTCTGTTGGAAAGTGCACTACTGCCTATGGTGATTTCATTGTTCAACCTCTAAATATCTGTTTTGTTCTTGAAACAGAACAGCTCCTCTACATAAGGGAGTGATGGTGGCCAGTGGTGGTGTGGAGCAGATGACAGCTGTCGGCTTGGAGATCTCCTCTGTTAGAGTGGGTGACCCACACCAAGGCCCATTTATCTCTATCACTGATTTATCTCTACATATATCACAGCAACTAACCCAGGGCCTGGCCCATAGTAGATATTCAGACAATGTTTGTTAAATGACAAAATGAAGTGATTACTGGCTTATTTCCTGTCAAAAGTTTATTTACTTTCTTAAATATGGTCATAAACAAACCATATAATTTAATGTTTTTAACTGGACTCATTCTCTTTCCATCTGAGTATCTTATACATAACTGGATAAAATCCACCCTCTGTAATGCTCAGTAACCTTAGGGCTCCCAGAAGACTTCTTCAGACAACAAGACACCTGCTGCTTTACAGCCCACATTCAACAATAGCCCATATTTCTGGGGCCAGCTACACGGGCATCTAATCACCAAGCTTGTTGCAGCAACTGCACATACAGCACATAAGCATCTCCAAATGGAGTGTTGACCATATTGCTTAATGCTTTCCAGAAAAGGATCAGTGTATCAGAAATATGAAAAGGATAAATTCTCCTAATCTCCATCTTAACCTCAGAACTAATTGGCAAACAGATTTCCACTAAATTTACCCATCTCTCAACAACTATGTATAGAGGTAATTTGTTATGCTGAGGCCTGCATTAACATTTTCTCCAAACATCCTATTAAAAGTTTTATACACACTCTAAAGTTAACAAAATTTACTGTGAACACCAATATTTCTTCCACTTAAATTCTACAATCAAAATTTTCCTATACTTGCTTTCTCATGTATTACCTGTTCTGGACTCAGGGCTTTCCCTAAAAAATTATACCATGATTAAGTAACCTCCAATGTGATGTTATCTGGAGACGGGGCCTTTGGGATGTCATTAGGATTAAATTAGGCCATGAGCATGGACCCATCTGATGGGATTAGTGGCCTTTGGGGAACAGAAAGAGCCAACTAATGCCCTAACCCTCCAAACACAGACAGTAAGAAGGTGGCTGTCTGCAAATTAGGTGAGAGAACTCTAATCAGAAACTGAATTTACTGGCACCTGATTATGGACTTTTAGTCTCTAGAACTGTGAGAAAAGAAATATCTGTTGTTTAAGCTACCTAGTCTGTAACATTTCATTATGGTAATCTGAGCAAGACAGAGATGGGTATCAAGAAGTAGGATGCTGCAGTAACAAATACCTAAAATATGGAAGCAGCTTTGGAAATGAATAACCAGTAAATGTTTGAGCAGTTTTGAAGTACATGTTAAAAATATGGATATTAAGGTGATTCTGGTAAGAGTTCAGAAAGAAAAGAGAACTAGAGAGAAAGCTTGCAGCTTCTGAGAGAAAGTAGGGATAATCATGAGCAGAATGTTGGTAGAATATGGGCATTAATAGGCCACTCTGGGGCTTCCCTGGTGGTCCAGTGGTTAAGAATCCATCTTACAATGCAAGGGACACCAGTTCAATCCCTGGTCGGGGAAGATACCACGTGTTGTGAAGCAACTAAGCCTGGGTGCCACAACTACCGAGTCAGCACTCTAGAGCCCACAATTACTGAGCAGCTACTGAGCCCACGCCCTGCAACTGCTGAAGCCCGTGTACCTAGAGCCTGTGCTCTGCAGCAAGAAAAGCCATCGCAGTGAGGAGCCTGCACACTGTGATGAAGAGCAGCCCCCACTCACTGTAACTAGAGAGAGACTGCACACAACAGCAAACATTCACCACAGTAAAAAAAAAAAAACAATCTTTATTTTTAAAAAAGATTAAAAATCTTTAATGTTTTGCTGAAGTCTCTGGCAGAAATGAGGAACACGTTACTAGAAACTAAATAAAAGGTGACTCTTATTATGAACTGGCAAAGAACTTGGCTAAATAGAGTTCATATTCTAGTGTTTTCTGGAAGTTTGCACTTGGAAACAAGTAGAGGAAATGGATTTTTCTAACCTAAAGCCTCCAGAAAGGATACAGCACTAATTACGCCACAATTTTAGCCAGGTGAGATTTGTTTCAGACTTCTCAACCACAGAATTATGAGATAATAAATATGTATAGCTTTTAAGCCACTAAGGTTTTGGTCATTTGTTATAGCAGCCATGGGAAATTATTACAGAGGTGAATATTCACACATTTTCTGATGCTATATGATTAGTCCTATGATGTAAGTAGATACACAGTTGTGTCAGAAAACATAGCAAGTCAAGGAAGGACTCATAGTATTCTTGGTAGATGAGCAAGAAGAAGTATATCATCCAGATAACCAGAAAAGGATTTTTCTAGACAGAAGGCACATTTCTGTAAGGCCTCAGAGACCTGAAGAAATGTAATATATTCTTGACATGGTAAATCATATGAAGAGTTACAGCATTTTTAATACTTTCAAAGTTTCTCTTTTTCTAACATATAATTATATAATGACTCTTTTAGTACTTTGAAAAAACATATAATTCTTACAACCTACCTCACATGTATGCATATATTTATTCACATTTAGCTATTATATTTATATTCTTTATTACATGTAAATTTATATTCATATTTACAGAGTCTTGATCATAATATGAGAAGGATAAAATCAATTTACAATAAAATAATATGTATTTCAATATAGAATTTCTTCTCAGTCATGACCACATCTGAATATCTAATAAAAGAGCCATTTGCTTATATCTAGGCATAGTTTCACAACCCAGATAATCACAATGGTGTGATCACTCACCTAGAGCCAGATATCCTGGAATGTGAAGTCAAGTGGGACTTAGAAAGCATCACTATGAACAAAGCTAGTGCAGGTGATGGAATTCCAGTTGAGCTATTTCAAATCCTGAAAGATGATGCTGTGAAAGTGTTGCACTCAATATGCCAGCAAATTTGGAAAACTCAGCAGTGGCCACAGGACTGGAAAAGGTCAGTTTTCATTCCAATCCCAAAGAAAGGCAATGCCAAAGAATGCTCAGACTACCACACAATTGCACTCATCTCACATGCTAGTAAAGTAATGCTCAAAATTCTCCAAGCCAGGCTTCAGCAATATGTGAACTGTGAACTTCCAGATGTTCAAGCTGGTTTGAGAAAAGGCAGAGGAACCAGAGATCAAATTGCCAACATCTGCTGGATCATCGAAAAAGCAAGAGAGTTCCAGAAAAACATCGATTTCTGCTTTATTGGCTATGCCAAAGCCTTTGACTGTGTGGATCACAATAAACTGTGGAAAATTCTGAAAGAGATGAGAATCCCAAACCACCTGACCTACCTCTTAAGAAACCTATAGCAGGTCAGGAAGCAACAGTTAGAACTGGACATGGAACAGCAGAATGGTTCCAAATAGGAAAAGGAGTATGTCAAGGCTGCATATTGTCACCCTGCTTATTTAACTTCTATGCAGAGTACATCATGAGAAACGCTGGGCTGGAAGAAGCACAAGCTGGGATCAAGATTGCCGGGAGAAATATCAATCACCTCAGATATGCAGATGACACCAAAGTGAAGAGAAACTAAAAAGTCTCTTGATGAAAGTGAAAGAGGAGAGTGAAAAAGTTGGCTTAAAGCTCAACATTCAGTAAACGAAGATCATGGCATCTGGTCCCATCACTTCATGGGAAATAGATGGGGAAACAGTGGAAACAGTGGCTGTCTTTAATTTTTGGGGCTCCAACATCACTGTAGATGGTGACTGCAGCCATGAAATTAAAAGACGCTTACTCCTTGGAAGGAAAGTTATGACCAACGTAGATAGCATATTCAAAAGCAGAGATATTACTTTGCCAAGAAAGGTCTGTCTAGTCAAGGCTATGGTTTTTCCTGTGGTCATGTATGGATGTGAGAGTTTGACTGTGAAGAAAGCTGGGCACTGAAGAATTGATGCTTTTGAACTGTGGTGTTGGAGAAGACTCTTGAGAGTCCCTTGGACTGCAAGGAGATCCAACCAGTCCTTTCTAAAGGAGATCAGTCCTGTGTGTTCATTGGAAGGACTGATGCTGAAGCTGAAACTCTAATACATTTGCTACCTCATGTGAAGAGTTGACTCATTGGAAAAGACTCTGATGCTGGGAGGGATTGGGGACAGGAGGAGGAGTGGATGACAAAGGATGAGATGGCTGGATGGCATCACCGACTCGATGGACATGAGTTTGAGTCAACTCTGGGAGTTGGTGATGGACAGGGAGGCTTGGCGTGCTGTGATTCATGGGGTCGCAAAGAGTTGGACACGACTGAGTGACTGAACTGAACTGAACTGAACTGAACTGATGCATAGTTTCACACTAAATGAAACAGGTATAAGTGTAAACTAATACACATATGTTATATTGGTAACTCAGATTCCTTAAATGCTGTTGTCATTAATGACATTGTTTTCCAAAAATTGTGATAAAATCTCTGTACATTTCTGGAAAACCAAAAGATTTTTTTTTTCAGTGTAAAAGAGAACTGCATTTTCTAGAAAAAACAACGTAGGGTAAAAAATTTTTTTTTAAAAAAGGTAAACTCAGGAGGAAGAACTTCAGGGATAGATTATTTGTTCTTGAAATTAAAATGTGTGGATAAAGAGAAGCTTCCCATCTGTGCCTCTGGCTGCTGAGGGACTTGCTAATATTTGAACCTGCAGTAGACGTGAAATCATGGAGAGATAGCTAAGGACAGAAACCACAATGAGTCTTTGATGAGATGATTGAGTTTAATAAACCCTAGAAACTCCCTTAATTCAAAATTATTACATAATATAAATTCTCTCATTAAGTCAAGTTTATTTTTCCCTATTACTTGCAGTCTAAAGCCACGCAATGAACACACTGAAAATGTGAGCCTGTCAGGGTGTCACAGGCTGATTGGTGGAGCAGATGCTCTCAATGGTCTACCCTTATCTTTCTCAGAGCTGTTATGAGAATATAAGATTAAACCATGCAAAAATAAAAATAAAAGACTAAACATTTCTGGGCACATGTTCAGTTCTCCATGATAGTCATTAGTGATATAATATGAAAGATAAGCATAAAGTATATGAGCTGTATATTAGATTCCAAGTGCTGCTGTAACTAATTACCACAAACTCAGTGGCTTAAAAAAAAAAGCAGAGTTATTATCTTACAATTCTATAGCTCAGAAGTCCAAGATGAATTTCACTAGGCTAAAACCAAAGAGTCAGCAGGGCTATACCTCTTTCTAGAGGTTCTAAGGGAGAAGCCATCCTTTTGTCCTTTCTGGCTTCTAAAGGCTGTTCAGATTCCTTTCTCTATATCCATAGCCAGCAATCTCATCATTCTAACCCCTGCTCCAGCTATCATATCTCCTGCTCTGACTCTTATTGTCCTGCATCCTCTTATAGACTCTAATGATTATATTTGGTCCACCAGAATAATCCAGGAGATTCTCTCATCTTAAGATTCTTGAATAATTAAATCTGCAAAGTCTCTTTGGCCATGTAAGGTGACACCGTCACAGGTACTGCCCACTGTACATTGGGAGAGAGTAATAACTGGATTCAATGGAATCAAATGGTTAGAAGAGCATTTTGAAGAAGAGAATTAGATGTCCTTCCTTACACATCTTAAGCTTTGTATGCATTAAGATTTGTAACACCATAGAAGTGCTGGCTTCAGGCAGAGTCAGGTCTGTGTACTCAGACAACATCAGGAATGTTTGCCATTTTTACCCTTAACTCTGCTTTCCTCTGAGTTTTCTTCATTCTTGGGCAGGTAGGCAGGCAAGATGGCCATCAGGTATATATTCTAACAGTTAAGGACCCCACAGAAAAGAGAAAAGTTTCTCTCTTGAGTAAAGAGAGACTTATTCCCCAATAATTTTCATCAAAAATAATAATGGACTGGATGACTCTGATAGGTGTGACCAAGTTCCAGAGCCAGCACTGATTGAATCACAAGGACTAAGAGTGAAGTGTTTCTCCAAAAATAAATCAGGGCATTTTGACCAGATTGGAATGGATGCTGAGTGGGCAAAAACCATAGACACCCTCCCCAACTCCTTTATAATGATAGGTAGTCAGCTGTCTGGACACCCTTCAGGGAGGGAACACCAGACGCTAGTGCCTTCATCTTCACTGCTGTGGAGGGCAAAGCCTTCTGTCAGTGACAAAGTGCCACACAGCCAAACTCAGGAGCTTCAGAAAGAGAGCAGAAGTAGATTTCATTCCCAGGCATGAGGACCAGCTTGTTCTTCCACAGCGATACCTACTCTCTTTTTTATTCTTATAGAAAGAAGGGTGAATTTTATGTTTGCTGAGTGTCAAGGGAATCATTTGGAGGTTTTAGAAGCTCTGCCTCAGATAGGTGTTCCAAATCTAAGAAAGAGAAGTGAAGAGTTGCAGGCCCAAGGACCCTTTCCTAGAGGGACTTTATGGGTCTCAAGACACATGTAGTTTAAGCAGAAGTCTGGGGGGCCAGGTAGCTTCATAATTTTTTTACTTTGTGGGTCTTATTCTGTCTCCCTAAGCCCATTTTCCTCATCTGTGAAACAAGAGATCATACTAATACCTAAATTGTGTGGTTATCTCAATAGATGTTAGCTAGTGTATAGGGCGGAGAAGGCTATGGCACCTCACTCCAGTACTCTTGCCTGGAAAATCCCATGGACGGAGGAGTCTGGTGGGCTGCAGTCCATGGGGTCGCTAAGAGTCGGACACGACTGAGCGACTTCACTTTGACTTTTCACTTTCATGCATTGGAGAAGGAAATGGCAACCCACTCCAGTGTTCTTGCCTAGAGAATCCCAGGGACGGGGGAGCCTGGTGGGCTGCCGTCTATGGGGTTGCACAGAGTCGGACACTACTGAAACGACTTAGCGGCAGCAGCAGCAGTGTATAGGGACTGCTGTGGAGAAAATGTTTTATAGATGGTCTCATTCCTCTCACAAACCTGGAGATGTTGATCAACTTGCCCATAATATAGGTGAACACACAGATATAGTTTAAGCAGAAGGCATTAGAATATACTCTTTTCAGCAGCTGACTCTAGTATAGAGTCAACTGGTGCTGGAATGACAATAAAACTAGCTGTCATGAAGCACCTTCCATGGGCAAGGTACTCCACTGTATTTGGGTTTTAAAAGCATCATTGAAACATGTATAATATCATATGTGAAACGAATCGCCAGTCCAGGTTCGATGCATGATGCTCGATGCTTGGGGCTGGTGCACTGAGACGACCCAGAGGGATGGTGCGGGGAGGGAGGAAGGAGGGGGATTCAGGATGGGGAACACATGTATACCTGTGGCAGATTCATGTTGATGTATGGCAAAACCAAGACAATATTGCTGAGTAATTAACCTCCAATTAAAATAAATAAATTTATATTTTAAAAAATGTGCACACCACAACTAGAGAGTAGCCTCAGCTTGAAGCAACTGGAGAAAGCCTACATGCAGCAATTAAGACCCAGAGCAGCCAAAACAAGAAAATCTGTGGTTAAAACCCAACATTGTCAAGTCACAATGACAGGAACAACAAATTTTGAATGACCATCTACTATATGTCAAATGGTTATTTCTAATTCTTTCACAGACTTACTAGCTAGATAACTCAGAAAGTATTATAACCTTTGTGAAATTCAGTTGTAAATAAAAATAATGCTGTGCACCAAAAAAAAAGCAAACTGGTTTTAGGAAAAAATAAAATAAAAGCATCATTTTATAAAATCTCCATAACTCTAAATCAATCAGTGCAAAAACCTGAGAACATTAAACTGCTTGCGCCAAAACACGTAGTTGTAAATAGTAGAACCAAGTCTGTCTGTCTTTAAGCCTCTGTACACTCTTACTGACCTTCCTCATTCATATGAGCACAGGGTGGATGCAGATCTGGACAGGAACAAACATAACAGACCATATTAAAGGAAAATCTACAGTTAGAATTCCGGGCAAATGAGAGTTGACAAATAAATAGAAGATTGTTGTTTGAACTCAAGTAATGTGTAGTCTGAATGCGTAACTAAAATATATCTAGGATGGAAAATACTTATTATGTGCTTTCTATATTCTGGGTAATGCTATGCAGTTTAGCTTATTTTATTAATATAATCATTTCAATTACAGTAGTAATGCCTTGATTTTATACATAAGGAATCTAGGAAACTGAGAAAGCTTAGTAATTTTCCCAGGAACAGCTCGCTAGTGAGTGGTAGATCTAGGATACAAACGTAGGCTGAGACACTGGGTCAGGGTTCCTTTTCATCAAGTCACACAAAGAAAAACCCTAAACAAGTGCCTAGCTTGCAGCTGCACGGAGCTCATGCACACAGCTCGGCAGGACTCACTTTCCAGCAATTTTCTTCCTTTCTCATTGTTACAGCCCTGTTGTTCCCAGTATATTTAATTCCTGCAATGTGCACTGATTTGACAATCTTCTCATTTCCTAGAAGTCCTTGCTCAACAGCTATACTGTGTGTCACAAAACTAAGCCTAAAGAATATGTAGAAATTTCCCCACATGCTGCTAAATCTGAGTTCAGGGAGCCCAACTGATGCAAAATATATCCCACAGGCAGGAGCCACCAGGCAAGGAGCTGGTTCTTGATCCAGAACTTTAATCAGTTCCCCCATAAGTGAGGCACGGTGGGAGGGAAGCTTACTGGCCCCGACCTTAGATAATGTTCTGTTGGAAAAATCCAGTATACTCTGTTTCCTCTATGCATGTTCCATTGTCTGTAATACAGAGATGACTATGACCCAGTTATTATGCTCAAGAGGTTCATAGTCTGGTGGGAGATACAGGCCAACCAATAGTCAACAACACAGGAACCTGAGATGTGTGGGACCCAGGAACAGGGACAGCTTCAAGGGCATGGGATTTGTGTAGCTGCACTGGGCTTCCCTGGTGGCTCAGATGGTAAAGATTCGGCCTGCAATGCAGGAGACACGGGTTCAATCCCTGGGTTGGGAAGATCTCCTGGAGAAGGGAATGGCTACCGACTACACTGTTATTGCCTAGAGAATTCCATTGACAGAGGAATCTGGGGGGCTACAGTCCATGAGGTCAAAGAGTAGAACATAACTGAGCAACTAACACTTTCAATTTTACAGGGCCCTATGCTTAGTAGGGCCCATGTTTAGTTTAGGGTCCTGCTGTTACTGTCTTTAAATTCTTGAACAGGAGGCTCCATTGCATTTTCACTGGGTCAGATAAATTATAGAGCCTATCCTGCATGACACATGCTCCTTGCCTTTGCTGTTGGTAACAGAAATGGCTCAGGGAAAGATGATGCCCCTTGAAGACTGGAAAACACTAAGAAAGAAGGAGAGGACACTACTTTCACTTTTGCACAGAGGTGTGAAACAGAGTAAGGCAGCAAGAACTCCCAGTATTTCTGGGTAAACGAATAAGCCTGGAACAAGAAATAGAATACATAAGAGTTGAGAAGGAAAATGTAGATGGAGCCAGAACATGGGAAGCATTGGACAGCATCCTCAGGAGTGAATTTTATCTTGTAAATGGTAAGGAATTACTGGAGAGATGATGGGAGACTGGCAGATTAGACCATCATTTTAGAGAAATTGCAATGGGTGGGAAATAATTAAATAATTAAATAATAATTAAATAATTAAAAGTGTAATTGTGAAACTATTGTCTTGGTCTACTATGGTCTTCCCAGTGGTCATGTACAGTTGTAAGAGATGGCCCATAAAGGAGGCAGAATGCTGAAGAATTGAACCTTTGAACTGTGGTACTGGAGAAGACTCCTGAGAGTTCCTTGGACAGCAGTTAGATCAAACCAGTCAATCTTAAGGGAGATCAACCTTGAATACTCATTAGAAGGATTGATGCTGAAGCTGAAACTCCAGTATTTGGGTCATCTGATATGAACAGCTGACTCATTGGAAAAGTCCTCAATAATGGGAAATATTGAGGGCAGAAGGAAAAGAGGGCATCAGGGAGTGAGATGGCTGGATGGAATCACTGATGCGATGGATATGAATGTGGGCAAAATTCAGGAGATGGTAAGGGACAGGGAGGCATGGTGTGCTGCAGTCCACGGGATCGCAAAGAATCAGACACGACTGGGCAACTGAACAGTAACAACAGCAAGCATGAAACAGAGAGTGACCAATTAGTAGGCAATTGCAACCATCCAACCAAGCAGTGAAGAGAACAACAGGGAAGGAGGACAAGTCATGAAGCAAAGAAATATTTAGAAAATAAAATTGCTACAATGGAGCATGGCAAACATTTTAAGTTTTTTATCTTATATTGGGGCTTTCCTAGAGGCTCAGTAGTAAAGAATCTGCCTGCCAATGCAGGAGACATGTGTTTGGTCCCTGAGTTGGGAAGATTCCCTGGAGAAGGAAACAGCAACCCATTCCAGTATTCTAGCCTAGGAGATCCCATGGACAGAGGAACCTGGCAGCCTACAGTCAACAGGGTCACAAAAGAGTCGGACATGACTTAGCAAGTACACAACAAAAAACACCTTCTCTTGACTTTCTTCTCTCTCCTTATGAATATAACTTCAATTTTATGGAGGGCAGCAAGGAATTAAATAACTCCTCTTTCAGTCTTTGAAGCTGGAGAATGGCAGGTGACACAGTCCTGGCCCATGAGATATATATTAATACAAAAGGCACCAGGCCACCAGTGGAGGACATCTCCTGGGAAAGCTACCGTGTTCTGATAAAGAGGGACAGACTCAGCCAATACATGTCTTTTGTTGATGGTCTTCCCCATTTATTCCCATTTTGTGATTGTAAGAAAGCCCACGCTAAGGATGAAAGAGGAAGAAGCTTGGAAGAGCTTAAGTCCTTGTTGACTTAGGCCAACATTGTCACTTACCTCTGACAACTCACTCCTAAATGCGTTTCTGGGAAAAAGGAAACTTGGTTTAACTAATTCACTGTGGATAGTCCTCTGTTAAATTCCACTGCATGCAATCCTGTCAGACACAGTTGATAAATGATTGAATGGTAATGGTGAAAGAGACAAAAGGATCAGGTAAGTTCAAACTGGAGAACTCAACTTTCCAGATGAATGGTATTTAATATTATAGTAAAAGCCCCTTTAGAAAGGCTTTTAAAAGTCAGAAAGTGTTGAGGTCATGAAACACTAGCAGCAGATATAAATGAAAAAAAAAATGGGGCAGAGGATAGTATGGTAAACCCAGGGTTTTCACCCTCAGGTAAGCCAGGCCTAGGAGACAGCAAGGTAGAAGGCTACAGAAAGCTCAGCACAGTACCAGAGGGAATGCAGAAACCAAGCTTTGTTGATGGGAAAAGAGAGTGACTGAGATGAACTCAACCTTCACTTTGAAGGTGACTTTGAATAAAATAGATATTATATTAATATTTACTCGTGAAGTACTACAGTACTACAAGACTCAATGAAGTTAAGTGACTTGGACAAGGATACACTCTTAATGGAAGTTGGCAGCCAGGACTCCATATCTCCAGATCCAACAATTCCTGCAGCCTTAGGAAAGCTGAGGTGGAGAAGAGAAGCTGGCAGTCAATATGTGGAGGCAGCAGAGACCAGCGCCTGAGCAGTGCCAGGAGTGACAAGACAGCCAGCCATCCTTCAGAGAAAGCGGTGGACACGGCCAGAAACAGAGTAAGATCACTTGCTGGAAATGAAAGCATGGATTCTTGCCAGGGCACCTACAGAGACAATCAAATGCCTCTGGATCATATGAGAAAATGAGGCTGGGAGAACAGGTAGTCAAAATTGCTCGCCTCTTAGGAAGTCACATCTGGATCCCAGGTCTGGGGTGTGAATCACATACTTCCAAGTGGCAGGAAAGTGATGAGTCTTCACATACACCACCAGAAAAGGGCAAAGCTAACAACTTCCCTTGACTTCCCTATTGCCTCTGTTCATAGAAGAAGAAACAGTATAAAATTCTCCTAGATAGCATGACTCCTAGTGTCTCCTTTTCAAGCCTGTGTGAGGCACTTTATGTTATTTATTCATTTTTTACACATTATCTCATGACTTAAAAGCTTGGTTCTACCATTTTCTATCCAGTCTGTCATGGTGGATAATGAGCTTCACTTATCTTAGCATTATTGCTGAGGTGAAACAAGATAGAGACAAGAATCTGACCCAAAGCAGGAGCTCAAAAAACTATTTTCACTATACACTGAACATCTGGTGGAATAATGTCTTTATTGTCATATTGTAGATAAAACACATGTGAATTAAAGAGGTGCAGTGAGTTTCCCAGGAGAAATTTGAAGCTACATCATTTTATATCACTTAGATTCCACTGCCTCTCAGCTAGTAGTAATTATTATAATAACCACCATTCCTAGACACTTGGTCCAGCTCTGAGCAAAAATACCATTATGTATCTATATCTGTATACATTTATAGCTATCTCCTCTCACCATATCTATAGGACAGATATTTTTATTCTATATATTTTAAAGTCTCAGAGTTCTAAAGTAACAAGGCCATGATTTATGTCAGGCTTTGTTGGTACAAAGCAGAGACTGTGCTCTAACCATGAGAAATGGGTGGTCCAGAAACTGGGGCACTCTTACATAAGCCAATGATTTTGTCTTTCCTGCTCACAAGAGAGATCTTTTTAAATCCTTTTACCAAAACACAGTTAGATTATAGGCATTAGTTGGTCAATTAATACACATTTAGGAGAATAAATACCATTTATAGTTTATCTGGAAAGTCATCTGGGATTCACCTAAAAAGCCCTTCATGAGAAGTAGGAGCTTGACAAAAGTAAAGTGACTCAGGGAAGAGGAGATGACTGCGTGGGGTTTTCAGAGAAAAGAGAGCCAAGATCCTTGAGATGCAGTGTTGCCTGGCCCTTGACTAGAGGTGGAATGGAGTAGGGAAGCAGCCATAGCTTTTTACATTCTGAAGAAGTAAGGAAAATTGGGGAGCAGATGGACTTCTGCTACTGCTGCTAAGTCGCTTCAGTCGTGTCCGACTCTGTGCGACCCCACAGACGGCAGCCCACCAGGCTCCCCCGTCTCTGGGATTCTCCAGGCAAGAACACTGGAGTGGGTTGCCATTTCCTTCTCCAATGCATGAAAGTGAAAAGTGAAAGTGAAGTTGCTCAGTCATGTCTGACTCTTAGCGACCCCATGGACTGCAGCCCACCATGCTCCTCCGTCCATGGGATTTTCCAGGCAAGAGTACTGGAGTGGGGTGCCATTGCCGTCTCCGAGATGGCCTTCAATGGGTATCAAAGTCAAGACAAGTAGACTTGGAACAGAAAGTGGACATGTGGCAATGCAGAACCTCAACCAATGTGACCACATAAGTTAGTTTCCAAATTAGGGCAATGTTAAAGAGTGAAAGGAGATAGTAAGTGGGCAAGAACACCAACATAGTAAGTGTAACTGGGACTGTCCTCGGCAGAAGCCGGTGTGGAGGTATGCAAGACAGAAGAACCAGGCAGGATCATGTACATGCCAATGCCACATGTGGACACTTGGTAGCCACAAGAGCTAAGATTCTCTGAAGGGTATCTCCAAAATTTAGATATGACTCTAGAGAACAAGAAGACAGTAGGAAATCCTCAAATGACTGGATTTAAACCTGAAATGACCGAATTTACACGAAATAGACTAACTGTGTGTGTTGTTTTTTTTTAACCACAAGGTAAAATGTGGCTTTTAAATGGGAATTAAGTGAAACTATAGAAAAAATAGAGCACATTACAAGTTTTCCATTTTGGAGATTGTACTTTGAAAATATAGCAACTACTACACGAATATTACAGGCTGGATCTCAGCAAAACTAAATTCAAAGTATTCTTAAGCAGACGGTCCACAATAATTAAAGTATGTTTCCTATCTTAAAAGTTTTCTCAGGGTTAGTAATATTTTCCCCCTCATCATGGGGTGAAAAAGAAGCCAAAATACAAGAGAAAATTTTTATAAGAAAAGTGATGGCTGGGGGATGTGGCTGATCCTGAAGACACATAATGGCAGCATGAAATTTTGCATATTACACCTAATGATTTGAGGAAGCTGCACAACTGACCGTTACAGCCCTATTACCCCTGTTTAGTCTTAGCTGATATCCTAGTGTCAGTGATTATACCTCCCTTTGTATTCTTGTAGAATCCACTATTTTACCTTTGTCATAGCACTTATAGTAAAAACAGCTAACAATCGCCATGAGTTAGGCACTGGGTTAAGTGCTTTATGTGCATTATCCCACTGAGCTCCTATAACTCTTTGTGATGGACACTATTATTACTTTGATTTTACATGTGCAAAAACTGAAGCACAGCTATTTATTGACTCTATTTCCCTTTCTGCCTAGACACACACTTGGGCTTCCTTTTCCTGTCTTTTATGTTTTTGCCCACAGAATATTAGATGTTGTCCACTCCCAGGCCTGACCTACACAGACTTCTGGTGTGATCCTCCACTTCCTCTCTTCCCGGTCTGTTAGCTGGACATCAGTGCCTTGAGCAGTCATCATGCATTCTAGACCCTGAACAAGGATGTGGAGCAGAGCTTCCCCACCACACCCAACCCAATCAACGTTTGGATTTTACAAGATGAATAAGTAAACCTCTGTTATGTCAAGCCACAGAGACTTTTGTCTTTAACAGAATCTAGGGCTACCTTGACAAATACTCAGAGTGAGGTAAGATAGCTTGTCAAGAGCCATACAATTAGTAAGTGGCGAAGCAGGGATTCTAAATCAGGTAGTTTCATGCCAAAGCCTGCACATCTAGACAAAATGCTACAGTGCGTCACTATATGTTATCTATTTCTCATTAAGTTGTAGGTTCCTTGATGGAAGGGATTTTTTTTTCATTTCTGAATTATTAAAATTTGGTATTAGGAAGGAACCCAAATAAAATGAGTTGAATGGAATTAAATTGATTTGAATGAGATGTTATTTAAACTTTACAGGATCATCATTTCACATCCCCATCCTTCCAGGATTTTTCTTAAAACTAACATTTTAATATCCCTTTGCTTTACCTAAATGCATTTTCTAAATTCTCAAAAGTTATTTGTGTTTGGATAGAGGTCCAGTCAATATGTTGTAATTCATCTTGACAATGTCTATGTAAGTAACTCTTTGGCATTTTCACATCATGTTCATGTAAATCATTCAGGTTCAGCAATGACTGATTGAGCTCAGGTCTGGCACTTTGCTATGTCATTAGTTAGTTCCATAGCAATTTCATGAAATATGTATTATCTCCATTTTACAGATGAGAACACAATGAGTTAGCCAAGACTCAAGATGCTCCAGGACAAACCTGAAGCTAATTATTGAAAAATTTGGAACTAGCATCCAGATTACTTCCTAGCCAATGGTGTGTACTTGTTTTTACCATGCTGATTATTTTCAACATAATGCCTTGAGCAATTTGTTCAGTGTTTTTCAAATATTAGGAGAGTTATTACTGATACAGATACAAATACATACTGAATAATGAAATGTAGTAGAAACAACTGGCTAGTAGTATTATACAACTTGAAGGAAGCAACAAAGGCTATTTCAAATAATGGTTATAATAAAGGCAAGCTTAGACTCACTCAGTCAAAGGAGGTGTGAGCTCCTCGTATCATGTTATAGTATGGCTCTACATGGCTAGGAGAGTATCCTTGAAAGAGCTTGGAAAAGGTTGAACAGCAAGAGACAGTCTTCAGAGCCCCAGATCTAGGATTAAGTTCATCTTCTTTAAAAGGAAAATGAAATTAAAATTTTTCAGGCCATAAATACTCAGAGACTCTACATCTGGTAGGCCAGCACAGCAAAAACTAGGAAGTTCCATAGGCTGACATAATAGTTGGAAATCCATATTTATATAAATGAACATTGGAAAAGGTAAATGCGGATACATGTAAAAAATACTATTCTTATGTTTTAATATTTTAAGAGATTAGTGACCATCTAAAGCAAAAATTATAACAACATAATACGAAGTTTATAGAAATAAAGTAAATGACAAGAGTAGTGCAAATGTTGAGAAGGGATCAAGTGTAAGATTCTTGTTTTATATGTAAAGTCATATATTGGAAATCCTATAAAGAGTAACTAAAATTCAAGAGGTGTAGCCAAAAGATTAAGAAGAAAATAAAAAAAAATACTAAAATACACTCAATTATGCTGAAAGAAGACAGGATAAGCAGATAAAAAAGAAATAAAGAGAAATGGGACCATTAGAAAACACACCAAAAGATAGCATAGTTTACTCATTCGTGTCAATAATTATGCTATAACAACATTAGACTCTATGAGAAGCAAGACTCTAGTAAATAATGTCTTCAGGAAACAAACTGAAAATATAAAGCAACAGATAATATAAGGGTACAAAAAAATATATCAGGCAAACACTAAAGACAGGTAGCTTGGCTGTATTAATAACACAGACTAAGGAGACTTCAGAACAAGAAATATTATTAGAGATGAAAGGAGATATGCCACTATGATAAAAAAATGTCTCTAGCAGAAATATATAACAATCTTAAATATTCATGCATCTAATAACAGAGTTTCAAAATACAGAAAAAAAACTTAAGAGAACAAAAAGGAGAGATAACTTAATCCACAAGTATAGTTGGAGATTTTAAAACTCATTTTTCAGTACTTAAGAAAGCAGATAGACCTCCCCCAAGAAAAACCAACTGTGTTACTTATTTCTTAATTTTCGTCAGGAAACAGTCTCTATATTAGTTCATTAAATATATAAATATTTGCTTTTTTACCATCCTGAAAATTCCTGAAATACTTGGAAATTAAACAATAATTGTTCTAAACTGTACATGAGTCAAAGAACAAATCTCAAATAAACCTGGAGAATATTTTTGAACTCAATGATAATGAAATCACAAAATAACAAAATTTGTAGCATGTAGCTAAAGCATTGATTAAAGGGAAACTTATACCTTTAAATCTCATATATGAAAAAATGAAGCTCTAAATAATAATCTAAACAATTCACCTAAAGAAAGAAAGTAAGATTTAAAAAAGAAAACCTAAAGTGGTAAGGTAGAAATAATAAAGATATGAACAAAAATTAATGATATAAATAAATAAAACAAGCTAACAAAACCTAAGTTCAGTTCCTTGAAAATATCTTTACATTTGATCTTAGTTAGAAAGATCAATTAGAAAGTAGAGAGCAAATTATCAATATCATGAATAGAAACTACCATTAATCCAATTACCACAGATAGAAAAAAGTTATGATATTATTATAAACAATTTATGCCAATAAATCTGACAACTTGGAAATCGAGTACAAATTCTTGGAGAAATAAAACTTTATAAATATTAAAAATAAAAGTCTATTGGATAAATTTATTAACAATAATTTTTCCACAATGAAAATACCAGATTGTTTCACTGTAGCACTTTATCAAACTTTTCAGATATAGTAACACTAATCTTCTCATTAAAATAAAAAAGTCTCTTTCAATAGAGAAAAATGGAATACTTGCCATATCATAAACCTGATGTTTAAACCAAATAAATACATTACAGGGAACAAAATTGCACACCAATATTCTTCATGAATCCAGGTACAAAATTTCATAACAAAGGCTGGCAAGTCAAATTCAGCAAAACAGTAAAGTTTTACTACATTATGAGAAAGAAGATATGTTCATCTCAGGAATACAAATTTAGTTTAACACTTAAAAGTCAATCATTATAAACTGCAATATTGAAATAACATAAAGAAGAAAAGTTTTATGATTATCTCAATGGATATAGATCTTGCACTTCATCAAATTCAATGCTAAATGTATGATTAAAAAATCTTTACAAACTAAGAATGCATAGAAACTTCCTAATCCTGGCAAAGGGCATGTATAAAAAGGCACAACAAGATCACTCTTAATAGAGACTGAATCATTTCCCTTGAAATGGAATAAAATAGGGTATTGGGTTTCACCATTTCTATTCATTATTGCACTGGGAAATAAAAGAAGCAAAACAGTCTTCACTTGAAGACAACATAATTATTTTCATAGAATATCTTCAGGAATCTACAAAATAACTACAATAAATAAAGCAAATCTTAGAATATAGATAATTTATTGTCTACATATACTAACAACAATTTTATTCAAAAAATAAAATTATAAATACCATTTGCAATCAAATAAATTTATATTTAGGAAATGCTTCCAGCAGCTTTATTTAAAAAATCACAGAACTGAAAACTACACAAATACTTATCAATAGGAGAAAGTATAATTATATTGTGGTATGTTTGTATATTATAAACTGATTCAGTAATAAAACAGAACAGATTGCCAACAGGTGCAGCGACATGGATGAATTCCAAAAAGAATATAAGCTAGATACAAAGAGTATATACTATGATTTCATTTGTCTAAACTTCTACTACCAGGAAAGCTAATCTATGGTGAAAGAACCCAGAACATTGGTTGTTTCCAGGCAGTTGAGATAGCTCTCTTGTGCCGATTCCAAATCTATCTAGGATGATGGGAGTGTTTTATATCTTAATAGGTATATGGGCTACATAGGCAATTGCATGTATCAAAGTTAATTAAATGTATATCTTATATCTGTGCATTTTATTATATGAAAATTGTACTTCAATCAAAAGAAGAGGAAAAAGGCCCAGAGGAAGAAAAGGAGGGAGAGTGGGCAGAGGTAGAAGGGAAGGACCAAGGCGAAGAAAATAATGGCCCCAGAAACTGGAGAGAATCTGAGCCAATAGCTTTTGGGGCTTACATCACCAGTAGCTGAGAAAAGCAGAGAACACCACTGAGGGTCACAGTCCCAGCCAGAATTTTTTAATTTTTCAAGTGGCCATACTAAATCTTGATACAAAAGAAAAACATTTTTTTGGAAATGTAAGATGGAAAAGATGAGCTCTGAACTCTGCCTTCTACTCTATTGGTTTTAAATAGCGGTCAGAATTATAAAGGTCCATTCTCAGAAATTCATCTGTACAGTTTTCTTATTTGGTTCCTTTAACTTGGAATATTAAAGTTGTTTCAAACTGCCCCCTGTATTTGGCCCAAGTTTTATGCGAAGAATTGGATGGCAGGTGTTTCTTTCTGTAATCTTTCTTAGAAGGGTTTGTTTCCATGTTTGAATGGAGTCAGTTATACATGGCCCCTCCCCTCAATCTCTTGTTGCAGCCTTGCTTGAAATCTATTATTTTGCAGTACAGTGGAATGTTAACCCATTTTTAATTGCAGTGACCATTCATTTCTCTTTCTGTTGCTTTGCTGTGTGCCAAGCACATCACAGCTAAATTCTTGGCAAAAGATTTTTTGCTTGTAGTAGTAGGAAAAGGATCCTACTCTGCCCTGAAGTATGTGTGCTGGATGGATATGAGAAAAGGCTGAAAATAACCAAGGGAGGGATGTCTTAACACCAACAATTAATATAGAAAAGTAAATTTTCACTGCAACTACATTCAGATACTTTCAATCTGTGGGGACAAGATGAGGAAAAAATATTTCTTTGAAAGCAAGAACCCCAAAACCCAATATAAAATAAGTTATGTCAACCTGAAATATATTGTGTATCATCAATCTACTTGGTAATTATTGCTACTCCTTTTGATTTCAGATGGGGAAACTTGGCTTCAAAGATGCTAAATAATGTGTCTAAGATTAAAAAAAGAAAAAGTTCCACAAATGGGATTTGTATCTTTATGTATTTAGTTCCATACTACACTCTGTTTTCACTATTTCAGCTTCTATCTGTGTACCCTAAGGGTCTAGTACAGTTCTGGGGCATTGAATGGACTCTCAATGAATGTGTTGAGTGAAAAATCTGTGCAAAAGTTAGGGCCTGTGAGAGATGGCTGAGAAGTTCTGGGAGAAAACTCATGTATATTAATATATATGTCAAGAGCATCTCAGTTTTCTTAGAACCTCAGAAACAGGGAAAAGATGAATATTAACTAACTATATTATGGAGTATATTTCTGTTTAGTAATAAATAGTAACATGATCCATACATTTCTAAGAACCAGTATTTGAAGAAATGTTTGCATTAAGTTTCTTGAACAGTTTCTAACATAGTTAGGACTTTCAGTGATTAGACCCTCATACACAAAAGATCAAGAACTTGAAGTTATTTCAATAATCACCAAGAAAGTGCTTTACAAATTTTATGAATTCATTTGACCTTCAAATGGCACCAGAACAACCAATCACCATCTGTTCTAATGGGGTACAGTAGCCAAATTGATTGATAGTCAATCATGTTCCAGGTGAGTTAGATAATGTCCATTTGGAGAAATGTATTAATCTTTTAAGGGTTTTGTTTTGTTTTACATTATTTTTACATTAAGTCAGTGGTCTTCAGGTTTCAGTAGAATCCCTGACATTTTATGGATACTTTTGTGGATAGCTATCTTTTGGGGAGAGGTATCGTAACTTGACAACATTAGTAATGGGTTCAGGACACCTAGACTGTTAATCATCCAAACATTAAAGTCTAAGGAATGTCTTCAGAGACTTCATTTCTCTAGTGAAAGTAGTATCCACTGTGGATGCTTGGAGCTTGGAATGGAAAAGAGGCCTTGAGAACACAGACGGCCTCCTCTGAGATCTTTATTCTATTTTTAACTATCATTTTGATATTCCTTCTCTGATCACAGAAATAAAGGATGGACTAATGGAAGGCAGGTTTTCTGCAGAAATCCAGAGTTATTTTCAGCATAGTGGTCTTCCCAGGTGGCTCAGTGGAGCAGTAAATAATATGCCTACCAATGCAGGAGACATGGAGACATGGGCTTGATCCCTGGGAAGGGATGAGGTGGGGGGGTCAGGAAGATCCCCTGGAGTAGGAAATGGCAACCCACTCCAGTATTCTTGCTTGGAGAATTCCATGGACAGAGGAGACTGGTGGCCTACAGTGTATGGGGTCACAAAGAGTTGGACATGACTGAGTGACTGAGCATGCATGTGAAAATTTGACAGTGTACTTTCTTCCACAAGGTCTTGGCATATAGCCCAGTGGCTTCTCAGATTTTCTCTTTATGAAATTGATTTTCTGGGCAATATTATTTGTCTAGGGTATACAAAAAGCCTGTAATATTTCTGGAAAAACACCTACAGTGTTCTTGAAGCACCTGAACATTTAAAAATTAATGAGTATGATTCCACCTACACAACATTCTGGAAAAAGCAAAACTATGTAAACAGTAAAAAGAGGAGCAGTTGTCAGGCAGGGGGATGAGGGAGGGATAAACAGGTAGAGTACAGAGGATTTTCAGAAAAGTAAAACTCTTCTGTATTATACTATAATGGTAGATACATGTCATTATACAGTCACCAAAACCCACAGAATATATAGCACAATGAGGGAACACTAATGTCAACTGTGGACACTGGGTAACAATGATGTGTCAATGTAAATTCATCAATTGTAACAAACGTACCACTCTGGTGCAAGATATTGATATAGAGGAGGCTGTGTCTGTGTGGTAATGGGGTATATGGGAATGCTCTATGCTTCTTGCTCAATTTTTTCTGTAAATATAAAACTGGTCTAAAAAAAACAAAGTCTAATTTTTAAAAAATAATGTATACTTATGGCTAGTTTCATGGGCTTCCCTGGTGGCTCAGATGGTAAAGAATCCACCTGCAATGCAGGAGACTTGAATTCGATCCCTGGGTTGGGAAGATCCCCTGGAAGAGGGCATGGCAACCCACTCCAGTATCCTTGTCTGTAAAATCCCTATGGACAGAGGAGCCTGGTGGGCTACAGTCCATGGGGCTGCAAAGAGTCAGACAAGACTGAGCGACTTAGCACATAGCACAAGGCTGATTCTCATTGTTGTATGGCAGAAATTGATACAACATTGTAAAGCAGTTATCTTCTAATTAAAAATAAATTCAAAAAATTAATGGTGTAATGGGAACAAGACACTATGTTATGGTGAACTGGACTAATTTTCAGCATTTCTTAGTGTAAAGCTCTGGGCATCCTGGTTGTAACCCCTGCTATTGCTTCAAAGGCAATGGAAACTTTTTCTTCCTCTTAGCCAGAAATCCAGGTGGCAGGATGTGTCCTAAGGAGCAAGGCTTCTTTTACCTTATCATCCAAATACATGGAAGGAAAACGTAGGAACAGGAAACAAAGCCACACATATGCAAATTTTAATCACACAATATCCACAAAAAGGACCCAATCTGACTAGAACTATTTGAAGGAACAAGCAAGAAAGGAGGCAGGTTAAAGTTTAGAGAAGTAGACAGAGATGGGCATCCTTGCCAACTACAGCCCTGCTCATTAATATTACTCAACATCCTTGCACCTAACGTTAGATTTTCCAAACAAGCTATTCAAATTGATTAAATTCCCATATAGATTCTCCTTCAGAGGAGAGACCAACCAAATGAAGTAGTTCGATTGGCTTACCAACTTAATTTTTCTAGTTATAGGCATCCTAGTTTATTTATCTGTCTCCTGGTAGGTGCTTATTCTTGTATATCCCAAACCCAACATGGCCCCTGAATATGGCAGATATTAACAAATGTTTTTTACATTAAATAAATGACTATCTTGAAAGTGATACTCTAAAACACTTCAGAGCAGTGATTCTCAAGATGTGGTCTCCAAGCTAGCAAGAGCAGCATCACCTGGAATAAGCCCCACCCCAGGCCTATTGGGCTTTCCTTGTAGCTCAGTCAGTAAAGAATCCACCTGTAAAATAGGAGTCTGCCTGCAATGCAGGAGATCTGGGTTCAAACCCCGGGTCAGGAAGATAGATCCCCTGGAGAAGGAAAAGGCAACCCACTCCAGTATTCTTGACTGGGAAATCCCAAGGACAGAGGAGCCTGTGGACTACAGTCCATGGGTTCACAAAAGTCAGACACAACTTAGTGACTAAACCACCACCACCAGGACCTACTGAATCAGAAACTCGGGTAGAGGGGCCCAGCAACTTAAATTTCAATAAGCATAATTAAGTTCCCCAAACACTTTTTCTTTATAATTTGGTCTAATAGAATAATGAAGTTCTTGAATTAGCCAGATGTGACCATGATAATCCTATCAAATTTCCCCCTCTGAATTGCTCACTGATAGCATATATTATACTATTGGGATGCATCTGGAAGCTGCCAGTTTTTTGACTTACAGAATGTGTACTAAGAGATGTTTTCCATTGTGAATTCAGCATAGTTTATACAGCTCAGATCCTGATCTGATATTTGTCAACCTCAAATGGCCGCAGGCATTATCTCAATAATGTGTTGAAATTATCCAGTCTCAGAAAAAATGGCAGGCAAATAAGAATGGTATTTTTAAATTTATAATAAGTAGTATAACTATCACATGGACCATAATAATAATCACTGTATTTCCTCTATGGCCGGACCAACCTGGGAAAGTCAAGAAACTCCTTCAAAATTGGGCAAGCAAACCCAGGAGAGTTAACTGAACGATAACTTAATGTAAACAAGCTCAAATAATAAAAGAAAAAACTAATATTTATTGAGGATTTTCTAGATGCCAATCCAGAGAAGGCAATGGCACCCCACTCCAGTACTCTTGCCTGGAAAATCCCATGGACAGAGGAGCCTGATAGGCTGCAGTCCATGGGGTCGCTAAGAGTAGGGCACGACTGAGCGACTTTACTTTCACTTTTCACTTTCATGCTTTGGAGAAGGAAATGGCAACCCACTCCAGTGTTCTTGCCTGGAGAATCCCAGGGATGGGGGAGCCTGGTGGACTGCCGTCTATGGGGTCGCACAGAGTCGGACACAACTGAAGCGACTTAGCAGCAGCAGCAGATGGCAATCACTAAGTAATTTACATATATCATGGCATGTAGTACTCATAATAGCAATATGAGTTGAGATTAATACTATCCCCATTTTGCAGATTAGAAAACTGAGAATTTGAGAGGTTGAATAGCTTGGCTAAAGCTATCCCACTAGTAAATACGAGGGCCAAGGTTTAAACCTTTGTGTTACAACACAGCAGTGCTATTAGCTACTATATTGAGCTGTCTGAATTGCAACCCACTCCAGTACTCTTGCCTGGAAAATCCCATGGATGGAGGAGCCTGGTAGGCTATAGTCCATGGGGTCGCTAAGAGTCGGACACGACTGAGCGACTTCACTTTCACTCTTCACTTTCATGCATTGGAGAAGGAAATGGCAACCCACTCCAGTGTTCTTGCCTGGAGAATCCCAGGGACGGGGGACCCTGGTGAGCTGCCGTCTATGGGGTTTCACAGAGTCGGACACGAGTGAAGCAACTTAGCAGCAGCAGCTATAAGACTAACACAGACCTCCCCAACTCAAGGTGACCTGGCCATTGGGGCCATAATGATTGTAATTCCTCCACCAAGACCTTTTCGTTAGAACACAAAGTTAAAAGGGGCCTCACTATTGGCCACCAAAATAACTCTTTTTCTCCTCTGTATTTCTGTTGCCTGACCAAAAGCCATTAAACTCTGGGGACACTTCCTTTAACTATGTGAATATATTTAATCAGGTTAGAGTCAGGGCCTTCAGTTGGAGAATTGTTATATCTTTTTAAAATGACTTTGTATTGGATTGACCAAAAAGTTCTTTTGAGTTTTTTTGTAATATCTTGTGGAAAAATCCAAACAAACTTTTAGGCCAATCCAATATATCTGTGCTCTAAATAATTTATGATTTTACTATTTTCTCTTAGAGAATAATTTTTTTGGGGGGGGGCCACATTTTAGCTTTCTCAAGAGAAAGCTCTCTCAGTATTCCTCAATTACCCCTAACTCAAACACCAATGGGGAAAACTTCTATAGAGACCATAGATAACACTTAACAGAATTTCCATAATTTTTATCAACTCTTTTTTTTATTGTTCTCCTTAAAAATTCTGAAAAGTTGAGCGGGGGCAGTGGGAGTTAAAACCAAGGGCCTCCCATGTTTCAGGCACAGTTTCTATTATTTCATCTAATCCATATATGAATCCTATTGCATCTCTGTTTTACAATGGTAAAATCAAGGTTCAGAGAAGATAGATTCCTTGAGAGATTTTTGTAAAATAAGAACAAATCTGACTCCATATTTGATCTATTCCTTTAGCTTTAATCCTTGTATTGCCTGTGCTTAGACATGTTGGCCCTGCACCCTTCTAAAAGAATGCTATAGCCTGAAATATATATATGACAGTCCATTCTCTTTAAAGGTATTATCTTTAAAAAGATGTAGAACAGAAAATGACACTTGTCTTGTTGGAGGTTTATAGGAACATTTTTTTATCAAACTTACATAGACAGCTGCAAGAAAAATGAATGCCTGTACCAAGAAGTTTGTAACAGTCAGCCACACCCTCTACCCTTTTAGTAAAGAAAAAGCCTCAATTCTAACTCAGATAAGATGGTTCTTTAGGATACTAGTCCACTGCTTTCTCTGTCTGCTGGCTTTCCAAATAAAGTTGCTATTCCTTGCCCCAACTTCTCATGTCAAGACTTACTGGCCTGTCATGTGGCAAGCGGTACAAGTTTGGACTCAGTAACTATTTGAATCCAGGTCTTCCTGTCATCAAAGCTTGGCCTGAGCTTATTTCTCTGCTCTACACTTTGTGTAGCTTCATTGTGAAGTTTCAAAGATTTTCTGGAGGTTGTTAGGAGGTCAATTGGAGAACATATCCTTTTCTCTATCCCATTATACTCTTATAATCTCTTCCATCTTGATGATGTCTTTCATACTACCAAATACTTATTTGACAGATTTTTCACCCCACCAAATATTTGACAGATTTTGAATCCCCTGGCTTCAAAAAGCTTGGGTATGTAGGGACCCAAGTAGGACAGCCCTAAACATCCTTGATTAGCATACTGGGAAACCAAATCTCAGAGATATTAACTGACTCAGCTAGGGTTACCTATCTGTGAAAGGAAAAGATAGGACTGTACCTAAATCTTCTAACTTTTTGTAGTAGTCAAGCAACTCCACCATGTTCTAGGACATAGCTCTGCTCTGGTTTCCAACATACGATTCATGAAGGAGTTCAATAGGGGTTTCAAAGTAATAATACCATGACTGTAGCATCAGTTCACATCTAAACTTTCTGAAAAAATTATTACTACTTTCCTAAATCTCAGATATCCCTGAAAAGAGAACCCATTTTCGAATGGCCTCTGTAAAATATACTTGCTTTTAAGCTCAAAGTCATCATGAGAAACCATTCAATTTGCCCCATTTCTAGAACTTCCCCATGAGCAGGACAAGCAGAAAGGGAAATTCATACCAACTACTTCTAGAAAAGTCATGCACACTGACCTATTTGTGCTTGCCTTTTCCTTTTAAAAAGTCCATGCTCAGAATTGCTATCGTTAGATGCCTCTAATTTCAATAGTAGGTACCTCTTGATTAGGAGGTTATTTGGTCTCTAAGTAGCAGGGAGCATGCTGTTTTCTTTTTCACTCTTGGCATTTATTCAGGTTCCCAGGGGCTAGTTAGTGACCAGCAAATCCAGTAAAAACAGAAATTGTTACCTAATAAAACACCAAGAGACTTTCCAGGCCTCAGGGCAAGTAACACTCCTGCCCTTTCTAATTCTCAGACCACATTCCAAGTGCAAAATGGAATCATTTTTGTTTTCAAAGTGATGCTAATTTATTAGCCATGGTGCAAATGTTGACTGTGGTAATGGGACTTCAAAAAGAATGTCTGCAGTCCAGAAAGCTTGAGGGGGAAAGGGAAATCAACTGAGAGGAAAATAGAATCCAGTAGAGTTCTCCCAGACCAAACTGACCACATTCAGCAATTTATCCATTCACTTCTCTCCTCATTCATTCATTCTTTTATTACTGACCTACTAGATTCCAAGAACTTCCTAGGTACTAGGGATATACATATGTTTAATATGTGAAGTATTTTCTCACAGAAAGTACAACTTATTTAGGGACACAGACCAGTAAACAGAGCATTGAAGAGAAGTTTATTACTAAGAGGATGGAGCGAGATGTCAGGGAAGCGTCGCAGTGGTGGAAGATATTAGGGAAAGCATGAAGAGAGTATGAAATTTTGAAAAGATGATGAACCTGAAAGAACAATTTACACAAACATTATTTCAACAAAACCTTAGCTAGTTCAAGGACCAATTAAGTGCATATGTAAGAAATGCCTATGTGAGTCAAAATAACTTCACAAGAATCCTAAATCTTATTTTGGGTGTTTCTCACCTCTAGAATGTCTTCCAGGCTTTCTCCTTGGAGTGGAGACTTGTTTCAATAAAAGTCTGTTACTCAGGGTTTTGGTTACATGCAAAAACTTAAAAAAAAAAAAAAAGACTCTGGCTATATTAAGTAGAAAAGGAATTTACTGGAAATTTATTAGGGAACCACCCTATTGAGAGCAATTTGGAAGAGCAAACCTGGGAAAAAAGAGAGAAACCAGAAGAGCTACAAAGGGTCAGGCAGTAAAACCAGAACAATGGTTGACCAAGAGTAATCTGATTTTACCCTGCGCCTCAGAGAGGCAAAGTGAGTTTCTCAAGACCACACAACAGCAAGTACCCTTGAAACCTCCAGAGTCAAAAGTGATTTTTAAGTGCTTCTCCTCTTGGGCTTGATGGTGATTGCAGCCATGAAATTAAAAGACGCTTACTCCTTGGAAGAAAAGTTATGACTAACCTAGACAGCATATTAAAAAGCAGAGACATTACTTTGGTGACTGAGGTCCACCTAGTCAAGGCTATGGTTTTTCCTGTGGTCATGTATGGATGTGAGAGTTGGACTGTGAAGAAGGCTGAGCGCTGAAGAATTGACGCTTTTGAACTGTGGTGTTGGAGAAGACTCTTGAGAGTCCCTTGGACTGCAAGGAGATCCAATCAGTCCATCTGAAGGAGATCAGCCCTGGGATTTCTTTGGAAGGAATGATGCTAAAGCTGAAGCTCCAGTACTTTGGCCACCTCATGAGAAGAGTTGACTCATTGGAAAAGACTCTGATGCTGGGAGGGATTGGGGGCAGGAGGAGAAGGGGACGCCAGAGGATGAGATGGCTGGGTGGCATCACCGACTCGATGGACGTGAGTCTGAGTGAACTCCAGGATTTGGAGATGAACAGGGAGGCCTGGCGTGCTGCGATTCATGGGGTCGCAAAGAGTCGGACACGACTGAGCGACTGAACTGAACTGAACCATTATTTGAGCATCATTATACTCTTTCCTAATTGTATACTTTTGTTGGTTTTTTACTTGATTATATTAAAAACTTTTTAAATTGTAATGAAATACATATAACACAAAACCTATCATCATAAACATTTTAAGCACACAGTTAAAAGGCATTATCTACATTCACATTGATGGGTAAGCATCACCACTATCTAACTTCAGAATTCTTCCATCTTGCAAAACGGACACTCTGTACCCACTAATCAATAACTTCTCATTCTCCCCCTCCCAAATCCTGACATCACCCCTATTTGCATTTTTACCTCCCTTTTGCAGAATCCCTCAGGTTGTGTGGTCCTTCAAGAAATGGCTGCCTCTCAGTAGATTTTCCATTCTTTTCCCAGATAACGCAGCACGTGTCAGGTGACTTAAATTCAGCCAGTTCAGAGCTTTCTCCCAGGAATCTGTAACTTCAGAAAGACATAAAAGATATTGAGTTGGTTGGAGAGAGAGTCATGGGAAGTTGCAAGGACAAGTGACCTACCCAAGATTACACAATTCATTAGTGGTAGAGCTGGGGTATCAACCCAGGTGATGTGAAGGCAGAACCCACAAAGCTATTGGAAAAAGAGCAACATTCCAGCTACTCACTGGACAGAAAATCTGGTGAGTTTCTTTACATATTAGACCATCAGTTCAGTTCAGTTCAGTTCAGTCGCTCAGTCATGTCCAACTCTTTGCGACCCCATGAATCACAGCACGCCAGGCCTCCCTGTCCATCACCAACTCCCGGAGTTCACTCAGACTCACGTCCATCAAGTCAGTGATGCCATCCAGCCATCTCATCCTCTGTCGTACCCTTCTCCTCCTGCCCTCAATCCTTCCCAGCATCAGAGTCTTTTCCAATGAGTCAACTCTTTGCATGAGGTGGCCAAAGTACTGGAGTTTCAGCTTTAGCATCATTCCTTCCAAAGAAATCCCAGGGCTGATCTCCTTCAGGATGGACTGATTGGATCTCCTTGCAGTCCAAGGGACTCTCAAGAGTCTTCTCCAACACCACAATTCAAAAGCATCAATTCTTCAGTGCTCAGCCTTCTTCACAGTCCAACTCTCACATCCATACATATTAGACCATAGGAATATATAAATATACAAAAAAGTTTCTGCCCTTAAGCAGTAGGAAGTGAGGACATAGACAGAGTCCAATGTGGTGGTAATTTCTATGAGATTGGATGGGAATATGCAGAAGCTAAGTTGGTAAAGAATCTACCTGTAATGCAGAAGACCCGGGGTTCAATTCCTAGGTCAGAAAGATCTGATGGAGAAGGGATAGGCTATCCAATCCAGTATCTTGGGCTTCCCTGTGGCACAGCTGGTAAAAAATCTGCCCACAATGCAGGAGACCTGGGTTCAATCCCTGGGTTTTGAAGGTCCCCTGGAGAAGGGAAAGATTACCCACTCTAGTATTCTGGACTAGAGAATTCCATGGACTGTATAGTCCATGGGGTCACAAAGAGTAGGACACCAATGAGTGACTTTCACTTTCACATGCAGAAAGAAAAGCCTAGACTGGCCCAGAATGCGGGAAAGAATTTCAAAGGAATTATTGCTTGAACCATATCTTAAGGTTCGACTGATTAGTATTCACCGCAAGTAAACCCTGGAGAGCTCAGAACATGAAAATTCATGGAGGCGTGAGAGGCCTCAAAGTTCCACAAACTATAAAGGAGCTCAGAGATTGCTAGATTGTGGAGTGGAGGATGAGACATGGCCAGAGAAGACTCGGGATAGATGGTTAGGGCATGGACTGAGCAGGAGGAGGGGGCTCTTATGCCACGGAAAGAAGTTTTTTAATCCCCCTAAGAATATAATTATGAATGGGAAGTCCTTAGACCCCTGAAGGTTCATAAACCATTCAATTGAAGCGATATAAAATGTTGTTGGTGGATATTTTCCTTAAGGAGAATATCTGGAACTTATATCATCTTTTTGTGTGGTCGGTAGAACCTGGGGCATGAGGTAAAAACAACAGAGAACCTTGAAGTATTCCTGTTTTCATAAATGTACTCTTGCCTTTGGTAGTTTACATTGTAACCCCCACATTAGCAAAACTGTCATCACTAGTACTTAACACTGGGATAGGGGAAGAACATGCATGAGGATGGGGAACATGGGGATGTAAAATGGAAGGAGACTGTGATTTACATTTTTCCTTAGGAATGGCAGCATGCTGATTGCCAAAACAATGAGCTCATCCTGAATGTTAATACAGTGAGTGCCAGGTGAATAAATTTTCTATTATTAGACTTCACCATGCAGTAAGTGCTCTTGTTCCCTCCTTTCTTAGGTACACCTGCTGTCTCAATGTATATCAACTTTGGGAACATTGGTCCCCATTAACATGGAAGGAATAGAAAATATTTGAGATAGATGCTTGCACAGGAAGTGATTAGCTTGAAAAAGGAGCTTTGTTTGAGCACTTTTAAAAAAAATCTCCATTTATGCTAGCAGAGTGGTGGTAACATCTATCTTCCCTTTCTAGATTTAAGGCAGGGAATACTAGGATGTAATTCTTCTCTCACCTATGGCACCTTAAAGTATCCATATAGAAAGTTCTTTAAAATGGTATACCTCACTAACCTGAGTTAAACTATATAAATTCAGCAAATCACTTAGCAAAGAAGTGAGAACCTTGCTAAATACAGGGATTGTGGGAGTGCTTGTGCACTCTCTGTCAGCTTAAAATGTATTGGGAGACAGATTTTGAATGCCTAATAAAGCTACAAATAAGAGTAAACTGTGCCCCATAGAAAAAGACAAGGTAATGTGGTATTTTAGCCAGTAGAGTCAGATTAGCCTGGACTAGAATTCTAGCTCTGCAATTTAACAGTTCCATCATCTTGTGTGTGCTCAGTGGCTCAGACATGTCTGATTCTTTGTGACCCCATGGACTGTAGCCTACCAGGCCCCTCTGTCCATGAAATTTTCCAGGCAAGAATATTGGAGTGGGTTTCCATTTCCTTCTATCCTTATCCTCAGGAAATTTACATAATCCCCTGGGTCTCAATTCTTTCATTTATGAAATGGAAATAGTAATAGTGCCTCTAGGTTTTGTGTTTTGTTGTGGTTGTTTGTTTTGTGGATTAGAGGCACACTGTGTGTGAACAGAGGTGGCAGAGTATAAGGACACTGGGCTCCCCTCCCCTCACGAACACAGTAAAATTACAACTACACGTAGAGAAACTCTCACTGAAATCAACCTGGGGGTGAGAAGAACAGCTCTTCTGTAAGCAAGGCTATAAAGAAAGATACACACAGAGTCTGGTAGGCAGGGCGAAGTTATCTTGTCAGTATCTGTACCCCGAGTGGGAAATACAGAAGAGGAGGAGGATATCAAGGGCTAGGGGATCCTCCCTGCTAGTGAGGGGCTCAAGTCATATATTAGGTACCCAAGCCCTGATATCTGACACTATGAAGACAAATCCCTTAATGGTTTAAGAATGAGTAGGGTTTACCATAAGGATGTAAGAAACTGAGATTCCAATGCCTGTGAAGAATTCACACTCAGAATTACTTATTCTCAGTCACAGTCAGGTAGCAATATGTTGAAATATGGCTAGCCTATCCGACCACCTCAGTGCCCCCCCAGCCCATAGCAGGCTCTTGCTCTAGGCTCTTGTTCCAGCGCTGTCTCCACCAAGGGAGAGGCTGTCACTGGGAGTGCATACTCCTGGAGAGAACAGAGCTGACGTGGACCCCAGTCCTCCTCTGATCGGGGTGGAGGCAGCCACTGCCAGTTCACGTGTCTCTACACATAATTTGGATGGAGCAAAGATAACTCCAGGGTGAAAAACACATCAGGAGTATGCACATTTGGGAGGGGATGGGGCAAGCTCATTGGTGTGGCACCAACCGCTTTTGCTCCACTCAGGATTTAACCAATGCATGCACACATTGTGAGTGTGGGGCAATAAGAGGGGTGGAAATAACCACAGAACTTTAGGATCGAGTCATTCTTCAAACCAACGTGAGACTAACATCACACCCAGAGAAACCCAAATCCCTCAGGGCTCCTATTCCAGACTTCTGGGCACCAATCCCATCCTTAATGGGTCAGAGATGACCAGTGAGTATAGGACAAGCCCTAGTCAGCACCTGATTCTGGCTCTAGGCATACCAACTCCAGCCTTACCTCCCACCAAGTCAACGACTGCCAGCACACCTTGGGGAAAGACACAGCTGATGCTCACTTCATATCTAGCTCTCCCACAAAACACACTGGGTACACACAAGTTGCATAGGGACATCCTCATACAAGGACACATTCTGAAAGCCAAGAGAGGTAATTGTTTTACCTAATTTCATAGAGACAGAGAAAGTTAAAAAAAAAAAATGAGAAGACAGAAAAATATGTTTCAAATGAAAAGACAAGGAAAAGACCTGAAAGAAACCCTAATGAAACAGAAATAAATAATTTACCCAATAAAGAGTTCAAAGCAATAGTAACAAGAATGCTAACTGGGAAAAGGATAGATGAACACAGTCAGAATTTTAACAAAGAACGATGTAGCTCAAGTGGTAAAGAATTCACCTGCAATGAGGGGAGACCTGGGTTTGATCACTGGCTTGGGAAGATCCCCTGGAGAAAGGCATGACAACCCATTCCGGTTTCTTGCCTGGAGAATCCCCATGGACAGTGGAGCCTAGCAGGCTACAGTCCATGGAGTCACAAAGAGTCAGACACAATTGAGTGAATAACCACAGAAAATATAAAAAGAGCCAGTCAGAGCTAAAAATATGATAATTGAAATGAAAAATACATTAGAGGAATTAACAGCAGTTAGGTGAGACAAAAGAAAATGTAAGTGATCTGGAAGAAAGGATAATGGAAATTACCAAATCAGAATAGCAGAAAGAAAAACAAATTTTACAAAATAATAGTCTAAGGGACCTCTGAAACAGTACCAAGCATGCTAACATTAACATTAGAGAGGTCTCAGAATGAGAAGAGAGAGAAAAAAGAGTACAAAATATATTGATGAAATTATGGCTTAAAACTTCCCAAATCTGAAGAAGGAAACAGACATCCAGGTGCAATAGCAAAGAGAGTCCCACAGAAGATGAACCCAAAGAGATACACACTGAGACATATCATAATAAAAATGACAAATGGTAAAGAATTTTAAAATCCACAAGAGAAAAACAGTCACCTAGATGGGAATCTCCATTAGGCTATCATCTGAACTATTATACTCTACCCAGCAAAGTTTGGTTCAGTTCAGTCACTCAGTTGTGTCCAATTCTTCATGACCCTGTGGACTACAGCACACCAGGCTTTCCTATCCATCACCAACTCCTGGAACTTGCTCAGATTCACGTCCATCAAATCAGTGATGCCACCCAAACAACTCATTCTTTGTCCTCTCCTTCTCCTCCTGCCTTCAGTCTTTCCCAGCATTAGGGTCTTTCCCAATGAGTCAGTTTTTCAAATCAGATGGCCAAAGTAACCCAGAAAAGTTAACATTCACATTGAAAGAGAGACATCTCAGACAAAAACTAACTTCATCAGTACTAAACTGACCTAACAAGAAATGTTAAGGGTCTTCTTTAAATGAAAATGAAAAGATTATAATAAAAAATTATAGGAAGGGAAAAATCCCACTGGCAAAGACAAATAAATGATCAAGGCTGTGAGGGGGTCAAAATCTAAATAAGTTAGTACAAAGGTTAAAAGACAAAAATTATAAAATCAATTACAACTATAATAAACAAACACATAAAGATGTAAAATATAATATCAAAAACATAAAACAGGATAGGGGGGAATAAAAGGTGTAGAATTTTTAGAATGTGTTTGAACTTAAATAACTATCAGTTTCATTCAGTAGATATAGTTATAGGTTAGCAAATATGAACTCCATAGTAACCACAAATTGAAAAGCCTATAATAGGTCTATAAAAACTAAAGAGAAAGGAAAGCAAACATAATAGTAAAGAATATCATCAAACCAAATGAAATAAACTAAAAAAGAAAATAGAGAAGAATGACAAAAAGAAAACAATAAAACAATTAACAAAATGACAAAAAGTACTGCCCTACTGATAGTCATTTTAAATGTCAATGGACTAAATGCTCTAGTCAAAAGACATAGGGTAGTTGATTAGACTTTTTTAAAAGACCCATCTATATGTTCTCTTCAATAGAGACTCACTTTACAGCTGAAGACACACAGAGACAGAAAATGGGGAGATAAATAAAAGATATTTTATGCAGCTGGAAAGGAAAAGAAGCTAGTGTCCCATACCTAGATCAGAAAAAAAGTAGACATTAAAACAAAGTATACAATTAAATACAATTAAAGAAAAAGAAGGACATTATATACTGATAAAGCATTGAATACAAGAAGAGGATATGACACTCATTATATTTTTGAACCTAATATAGGAGCACCTGAACATATAGACCATATATTAACAGACATAAAAGGAAAAATTGACAACAATAATAATAATAGGTGATTTTAACACCACACTTACATCATGGACAGATCATCCAGACAGAAAATTACTAAGGAAATAGTGATCTTAAATGACATATTTGACTAGTAGGAGTTTATGAATATCTATGGAACATTCCAATAAAAAGGAGCAAAATACACATTCTTTTCAGGAGTGCATGGAATGTTTTCTAGGATAGATCACATGCAAGGCCACAAGACAAATCTCAACAAATTTTAAAAGATACAAATCATATGAAGCAGCTTTTCCAACTACAAAATATAACACTAGAAATCAATGGCAGGAAGAAAAACAGTAAAAGTACCAATCAGTGGAAAAGAAAAACATCCTACCTAAAAACCCAGTTGGTCACTAAAGATCAAAGAGGAAATAATAAACTACCTTGAGACCAGTGAAAATAAAAACATGTTCCCAAAATCTGTGTGATGCAGCAAAAGCAGTTATTAAAAAAGAGATTAATAGCAATACAGACATACCTCACAAAACAAGAAAAATCTAAATTAACAACATAACCTATCATCTAAGGAAATAGAGACAAAGAAACCAAAGTCAGCAAAAGGAGGAAATAACAAAAATCAGAGAGAAAATAAATAAAACGGAGGCAGAAAGCAATAGAAAAGATCAGTAAAATCAAGAGCTGGTTATTTACAAAGATAAACAAATTTGCTAAACGAAAAGCTAGTTTGATTAAGAAACAAAAGACTCAAAGTAAGAAATGAAAAAGGAGAAATTACAACCAATATTACAGAGAATGCTCTATAATGTTCATAAGAGAATATGTTCAGAAAACATGTTCAAATGTTCATAAGAGAATGCTATGAATAGCTATTTGGGCTTCCCTTGTGGCTCAGCTGGTAAAGAATCCACCTGCAATGCCAGAGACCTGGATTCTATCCCTGGGTTGGGAAGATCCCCTGGAGAAGGGAAAGGCTACCCCTTCCAGTATGCTGGCCTGGAGAATTCCATGGACTGTATAGTCCCTGGAGTCACGAAGAGTTAGACACAACTGAGCAACTTTCACTTTCATTTTCAACAAATTGAATACTCTAGAATAAATTTATTAACTCCTATAAATGTACTGTCTTGCAAAAACTGAATCAGGAATAAATAGATAATATGAAAAGACTTCTTAATAATACTAAAATTGAATAAGAAATCAAAAAATGTCAAAATCCAGGACCATAGAGGTTCACAGTAGAATTCTACCAAACATATAAAGATGAGTTCAAACTATTCAGAAAATGTGAAGAAGAGTAAACACCACCAAATTCCTTCTATGAGGCCACCATTACTCTGATAATACCAAAACCAGATAGACACTACCAAAAAAGAAAATTATAGATCAACATTCCTGATGAATACAGATGTAAAAATTCTCAATAAAATGTTAGCAAAATGAATGCAACAATATATAAAAAGGCTCATACACTACAACCAACTGGGATTTGTCCCAGGGATGCCAGGATGGTTCAATATCAGCAAATCAATCAGTGTGGTTCACCACATTAACAAAAAGAAAGAAAAAAAATCATACTTGATACAGAAAAGGTATTCCCTGGTGGCTCAGATGGTAAAGAGTCTGCCTGTCATGTGGGAGACCCGGGTTCAATCCCTGGGTCAGGAAGATTCCCTGGAGAAGAAAATGGCAACCTACTTCAGTATTCTTGCCTAGAAAATCCCATGATGGAGGAGCCTGGCCGATTATAGTCCATGGGTCACAAAGAGTCAGACACAACTGAGTGACTTCACTTTCAGTTTTCACTTTCTTTCAACACCCATTCATGATAAAACTCTCAACAATGCTGGTATAGACAGAAAATATCTAAAATAATAAAGCCAATTTATGACAAACTCATAGCTGATATCATACTTTATAATGAAAAACTAAAAGCTTTTCCTCTGAAATCAAGACCAAGGAAAAAATTGAGGACACCCAGTCTCACTATTTATATTTAAAATAGTATTGGAAGCTCTACCCACACCAATTAGACAAGAAAAAGAAATTAAATGCATCCAAATAGAAGGTAATAAGTAAACTCTCACTATTTGCAGAAGACATGATACAATGTATATAAAATATTAAAGTTTTCATCAGAAAACTATTAGAACTAATAAATGAATTTACTGAAGTTGCAGGATATAAAAGTAACATACAGGAATCTGTTGCTTTTCTATACACTAATAATGAAATATCAGAATGAGAAATTGAGGAAATAATCCCATTTCCAATTATAAAAAGAATAAAATACCTAAGAAAAAACAACCAAGGAGGTGAAAGACTTATAGTGTGAAAACCATAAGATGTTGATGAAGGAAATTGAAGATGCAAATGAATGGAAAGATATCCTGTTCATGGACAGGAAGAATATTGTTAAAATATTCACAGTACCCCAAGTAATATACCAATTTAATGGAATGCTTTAAAAGATATCCATGACATTTTTTACAGAACTAGAAAAACTAATCCTAAAGTTTATATGGAACCACAAAAGACCCCAAATAGCCACATCAATATTGAGGGGGAAAAAAAAAAGCTGGAGATTTCATACTTTCTTGTTTCAGACTATACTACAAAGCTACAGTAATGAAAACAGTACTGTACTTGCACACACACACACACACACACACACAAACAGACAATAAATCAATGGAACAAAATAAATAAACCCATAAATAAATAAATCCCATAAATAAGCCAGTGCACATATAGTCATTTAGTCTATGACAAAGGAAGTAAAACTATACAATTGATAAAAGACTATTCAAGAAGTGGTGCTGTGAAAACTGGACAACTGCATATAAAAGAATGAAATTACAACATTTTCTCACACTATATATAAATATCAACTTAAAATTTATTCAAGACCTAAATATAAGACCAGAAACCATAAAAACCCTAGAAGAAAAGATAAGTAGTCCACTCTTTCACATAAATTATAGCAACATATGTTTGCATCTGTCTTTTCACACAAGGGAAATAGAAAAATAAACAAATGAGGGCTTGCTTGGTGGCTCAGTAGTAAACAATCCACCGACCATTGCAGGAGACACAGGTTCAATCCGTTATGTGGGAAGATCCCCCATGCCATGGAGCAAATAAGCCTCTGCATCACAACTACTGAGCCTGTGCCCAGGAGCCACTACGACTGAACCCACATGCCAACTACTGAGGGCTGCATGCCTAAAATCTGTGCTCTGCAACAAGAAAAGTCACAGCAATGAAAACTCTGCACACCACAACTAGAGAGTAGCCCCCACTTACTGCAACTAGAGAAAATGCCCACACAGCAACAAAGACCCAGCACAGCCATGAATAAATAAAAATTTAAAAAATAAACAAATGGGACCTAATAAACTTAAAAGCTTTGCACAGTGAAGGAACCATCAACAAAATAAAAAGACAATCTGTTGAATAGAAAAAAGATATTTGTAAATGATATGTCTGATGAGGGGTTAATATCCAAAATGTATAAATATTTCATAAGCTCAACATAAAAAAAAGCAAGTTTAAAAAAAGGGCAAAAGATCTAAATAGACATTTTTCCAAAGTTTTTCTGACACGTAAATGAAAAGATGTTCATTATCACTAATTGTCAGGGAAATGCAAATCAAAACCACAGTGAGTATCATCACACACCTGTCAGAATGCTTATCATCAAAAATAAAATAAATAAGAAATGTTTGTGAGGGTGTAGGGAATAATTCTACATCAGTTCACTGATGGTGAGATTAAAAGTTGGTACAGCCACTATGGAAATTAATACAGAGGTTCCTTAAATTAGAAATTGATTTATCACATGATCCAGCAATTTCATTTCTAAGTATACATCTGAAGAAAACGAAAGCACTAATTGAAAAAGATACATGCACCTCAGTGTTCAAAGCAGCATTGTTTACAACAGACAAGATATGGAAGCAGCTCAGTGTCCATTCATCAGCAGATGAATGAATAAAGAAGACATAGTATATATGGGAGCAGCGGTTGCACGGTGCAAGAGTGGCCGGGAGGAGATAACCCATGTTCAAGATGAGGAGTGGCAGCTGTGAGGAGATACCCCACATCCAAGGGAAGAAGCAGCAGCTGCGCTTTGCTGGAGCAGCAGTGAAGAGATAGCCCATGTCCAAGTAAACCCAGGTAAGAGGATAGGTGCTGAGAGAGGGCATCAGAGGGCAGACACAATGAAACCACAATCACAGAAAACTAGTCAATCTGATCCCATGGGCCACAGCCTTGTCTAACTTAATGAAACTAACCATGCCGTATGGGGCCACCCAAGACAGACAGGTCATGATGGGGAGGTCTGGCAGAAAGTGGTCCACTGGAGAAGGGAATGGCAAACCACTTCAGTATTCTTGCCTTGAGATCCCATGAACAGTATGAAAAAGTAAAAAGACAGGACATTGAAAGATGAACTCCCCAGGTGGGTAGGTGCCCAATATGCTACTGGAGACAGTGGAGAAATAACTCCAGATAGAATGAAGGGAAGGAGCCAAAGTAAAAATAACATCCAGTTGTGGATATGACTGGTGATAGAAGCAAGGTCCAATTCTGTAAAGAGCAATATTGCATAGGAACCTGGAATGTTAAGTCCATGAATCAAGGCAAAATGGAAGTGGTCAAACAGGAGATGGTAAGAGTGAATGTCGGCATTCTAGGAATCAGTGAACTAAAATGGACTGGAATGGGTGAATTTAACTCAGATGACCATTATATCTACTACTGGGGGCAGGAATCCCTTAGAAGACATGGAGTAGCCATCATAGTCAACTTCCAACAACACAAAGAAGACTCTACACATGGACATCACCAGATGGTCAACACCGAAATCAGATTCTCTGCATCCAAAGATGAAGAAGCTCTATACAGTCAACAAAAACAAGACCAGGAGCTGATTGTGGCTCAGATCATGAACTCCTTATTGACAAATTCAGACTTAAATTGAAGAAAGTAGGGAAAACCTCTAGACCATTCAGTTATGGCCTAAATAAAAGCCCTTATACAGTGGAAATGAGAAATAGATTTAAGGGACTAGATCTGATAGACAGAGTGCCTGATGAACTATGGACAGAGGTTAGTGACATTGTATAGGAGAAAGGGATCAAGATCACCCCCAAGAAAAAGATATGCAAAAAAGCAAAATGGCTGTCTGAGGAGGCCTTACAAATAGCTGTGAAAAGAAAAGAAAAGAAATGAAATGCAAAGGAGAAAAGGAAAGATACATCCATTTGAATGCAACGTTCCTAAAAATAGCAAGGCATTCCTCAGTGATCAATGCAAAGAAATAGAGGAAAACAACAGAATGGGAAAGACTAGATATCACTTCAAGAAAATTAGAGATACCAAGGGAACATTTCATGCAAAGATGGGTTCAATAAAGTACAGAAATAGGATGGACATAACAGAAGCAGAAGATATTAAGAAGAGGGGGCAACAATACACAGAACTGTACAGAAAAGACCATCACAATTCAGATAATCACAATGGTGTGATCACTCACCTAGAGCCAGATATCCTGGAATGTAAAGTCAAGTGGTCCTTAGGAAGCATCACTATGAACAAAGTTAGTGGAGGTAATGGAATTCCAATTGAGCTATTTCAAATCCTAAAAGATGATGCTGTGAAAGTGCTGCAATCAATATGCAAGCAAATTTGGAAAACTCAGCAGTGGCCACAGGACTGGGCAAGGTCAGTTTTCATTCCAATCCCAAAGAAAGGCAATGCCAAAGAATGATCAAACTACCACACAGTTGTACTCATCTCACACACTAGTAAAGTAATGCTCAAAAATCTCCAAGCCAGGCTTCAGCAATATGTGAACCGTGAACTTCCAGATGTTCAAGCTGGTTTTAGAAAAGGCAGAGAACCAGAGATCAAATTGCCAACATCCGCTGGATCATGGAAAAAGCAAGAGAGTTCCAGAAAAACATCTATATCTGATTTCTTGACTATGCCAAAGCTTTTGACTGTGTGGACCGCAATAAACTGTGGAACATTCTGAAAGAGATAGGAATACCAGACCACCTGATCTACCTCTTGAGAAACCTGTATACAGGCCAGGAAACAACAGTTAGAACTGGACATGGAACAACAGACTGATTCCAAATTGGAAAAGGAGTACGTCAAGGCTGTATATTGTCACCTTGCTCATTTAACTTATATGCAGAATATATCATGAGAAACGCTGGGCTGGAAGAAGCACAAGCTGGAATCAAGATTGCCGGGAGAAACATCAATAACCTCAGATATGCAGATGACACCACCCTTATGGCAGAAAGTGAAGAAGAACTAAAGAGCTGCTTGTTGAAAGTGAAAGAGGAGACTGAAAAAATTGGCTTAAAGCTCAACATTCTGAAATCTAAGATCATGGCATCTGGTGCCAACACTTCATGGCAAATAGATGGGGAAACAGTGGCTGACTTTATATTTGGGGCTCCAAAATCACTGCAGATGGTGACTTCATGAAATTAAAAGATGCTTACTCCTTGGAAGGAAAGTTATGACTAACCTAGACAGCATATTAAAAAGAAGAGACATTACTTTGTCAACAAAGATCCATCTAGACAAGGCTACGGTTTTTCCAGTAGTCATATATGGATGTGAGAGTTGGACTATGAAGAAAGCTGAGTGCTGAAGAATTAATGCTTTTGAACTGTGGTGTTGGATAAGACTCTTGAGAGTCCCTTGGACTGCAAGGAGATCCAACCAGTCCGTTCTGAAGGAGATCAGCCCTGGGATTTCTTTGGAAGGAATGATGCTAAAGCTGAAACTCCAGTTCTTTGGCCACCTCATGTGAAGAGTTGACTCATTGGAAAAGACTCTGATGCTGGGAGGGATTGGGGGCGGGAAGAGAAGGGGACGACAGAGGATGAGATGGCTGGATGGCATCACTGACTAGATAGACGTGAGTCTGAGTGAAATCCGGGAGGTGGTGATGGACAGGGAGGCCTGGCGTTCTGCGATTCATGGGGTCGCAAAGAGTTGGACATGACTGAGCGACTGAACTGAACTGAAGATACAAGATGTAATATACAGCACAGGGTATACAAGCAAAATTTAATAATATTAAAAGGAATATAATCTACAAAAATATAAAATAACTATGTTGCATACCTGAAACTAAGACATTGTAAATCAATTCTACTTCAATAAAAAAGTAAATAAAATGTTTAGTAAATCTGTCTAATGTTTTATTACAAACATCTCAATTGCAAAATACAGAAATAATGTAATAGTTGTATAAAAACCACTCAGATTTAACAAATACACATATTTAACTATTCGAAAAAGAGAGACACAGTGATTAAACTATGTAACACAGTACATGCAAATGCTTAATTGATGATAATGGCTAAAAAGACACTAGATTCAAAAGGAGTGGGTCATTAGCTTGGAGTAGTGGTATAGAAGACATCCAAACCCAAGAAGGTAGTATTTGACACAAACTCTGAAAGATAAGTACAATTACTGCAGGAGAATAGAGTGAGAAGAAAACAGAATAGTAAACCTTGGAAACCATGTAAATGAGTGAATGTATCTGCCAAAGATGTGGAGAACAGAGCACAGTCTAGTATCAGTTCAGTTCAACCACTCAGTCATGTCCAACTCTTTGCGACCCCATGAATTGCAGCACTCCAGGCCTCCCGGTCCATCACTCGGAGTTCACTCAGACTCACTTCCATCAAGTCAGTGATGCCATCCAGCCATCTCATCCTCTGTCATCCCCTTCTCCTCCTGCCCACAATTCCTCCCAGCATCAGAGTCTTTTCCAATGAGTCAACTCTTCCCATGAGGTGGCAAAAGTACTGGAGTTTCAGCTTCAGCATCATTCCCTCCCAAGAAATCCCAGGGCTGATCTTCAGAATGGACAGGTTGGATCTCCTTGCAGTCCAAGGGACTCTCAAGCATCTTCTCCAACACCACAGTTCAAAAGCATTAATACTTCGGCACTCAGCTTTCTTCACAGTCCAACTCTCACATCCATACACGACTACTGGAAAAACCATAGCCTTGACTAGACGGACCTTTGTTGGCAAAGTAATATCTCTGCTTTTCAATATGCTATCTAGGTTGGTCATAACTTTTCTTCCAAGGAGTAAGCATCTTTTAATTTCATGGCTGCAATCACCACCTGCAGTGATTTTGGAGCCCAGAAAAATAAAGTCTGACCCTGTTTCCACTGTTTCTCCATCTATTTCCCATGAAGTGATGGGACCAGATGCCATGATCTTCATTTTCTGAATGTTGAGCTTTAAGCCAACTTTTTCACCCTCCACTTTCACTTTCATCAGGAGGCTTTTTAATTCCTCTTCACTTTCTGCCATAAGGGTTAGTATGGACACAACCAAAAAGTCATGGTTCAGGAAGAAGTTCACAGAGGAAGAAGATACTGGAAAACTAGATTCAGCTAAGATGATGGACAGCCATCATGCTTTGATAAGGAGCACAATTGAATGAGTGAATGAATTATTGATCTGTAGTCAGTGATACAGCACTGAAATCTTCATTTAAAATAATTTTTAGGAGAGCCTCCATTCTCTTCTACATAGCCTCTCTGTGTTGTTTGGACTTAGAAAGAAAGTAGAAGATGTTCATCCTCTTAAGGCCTGGGTTACAAAGTCCTTAGATGTCACTTCTGATTGCTTCTTTTTGTCTAGACGAGTCTCAAGGACAATCCAATTTCAAGGAGAAGATCAATAAGTCTCACCTTTTTATATGAGGAGAAGCATGCACATATGAGGAGGAGAAGATTGTTTGAGGCTGTCTTTGGGAACTAGCTACCTCTGATGTGTTCTCAAATGATTCAGATTAAGGAAACTGACTTAAAAATCTTCTAGTGGCTCAGTTGTGTCCAACTCTTTGTGACCCCATGGACTGTAACCCACCAGGCTCCTCTGTCCATGGGTATTCTCCAGGCAAGCATACTGAGTGGTTAGCCATTTCCTTCACCACGGGATCTTCCCAACCCAGGGATCAAACCCAGGTCTCCTGCATTGCAGGAAGATTCTTTACCACAGAGCCATCTAGGAAGCCCCTTCCAAAGATTAGGAATCTAAAATCAATATCATAAAGTAGTTGGTTTCTAATTGCCTACATTCTTGGGCAATCTCCTCTAATCCTATAATTTTCATGATTTCCTATTCTCTGATGGTTTCTGAAATAGCACCTATTCTTAGTTCTAGACTCTTTAAGATAATGACTCTTTAAACTGGATCTTCCACAGACAAATCAAGCTTCAATATGCCTAAATTAAATTTACCCCCTCTCCTCTCCTACTCTGAATCACCCAGCTATCAAAGGAGCCAACTACGTTTTCCTCTGGGGTTTTGTGTTTCAGTGCATGGCATTCTTGTACAGTCTGCTTCAGTTCAGTTCAGTTCAGTCGCTCAGTCATGTCCGACTCTTTGCGACCCCATGAATCACAGCATACCAGGCCTCCCTGTCCATCACCAACTCCCAGAGTTCACTCAGACTCACGTCTATCTAGTCAGTGATGCCATCCAGCCATCTCATCCTCTGTCGTCCCCTTCTCCTCCTGCCCCCAATCCCTCCAGCATCAGAGTCTTTTCCAATGAGTCAACTCTTCGCATGAGGTGGCCAAAGTAGTGGAGTTTCAGCTTTAGCATCATTCCTTCCAAAGAAATCCCAGGGCTGATCTCCTTCAGAATGAATTGGCTGGATCTCCTTGCAGTCCAAGGGACTCTCAAGAGTCTTCTCCAACACCACAGTTCAGACAGTGCCTGATGAACTATGGAATGAGGTTAGCGACATTGTGCAGGAGACAGGGATCAAGACCATCCCCATGGAAAAGAAATGCAAAAAAGCAAAATGGCTGTCTGGGGAGGCCTTACAAATAGCTGTGAAAAGAAGAGAGGCAAAAAACAAAGGAGAAAAGGAAAGATATAAGCATCTGAATGCAGAGTTCCAAAGAATAGCAAAAAGAGATAAGAAAGCCTTCTTCAGTGATCAGTGCAAAGAAATAGAGGAAAGCAGCAGAATGGGAAAGACTAGAGATCTCTTCAAGAAAATGAGAGATACCAAGGGAACATTTCATGCAAAGATGGGCTCGATAAAGGACAGAAATGGTATGGACCTAACAGAGGCAGAAGATATTAAGAAGAGGAGGCAAGAATACACAGAAGAACTGTACAAAAAAGATCTTCACAACCCGGATAATCACGATGGTGTGATCACTCATCTAGACCCAGACATCCTGGAATGTGAAGTCAAGTGGGCCTTAGAAAGCATCACTATGAACAAAGCTAGTGGAGGGGATGGAATTCCAGTTGAGCTATTTCAAATCCTGAAAGATGATGCTGTGAAAGTGCTGTACTCAATATGCCAGCAAATTTGGAAAACTCAGCAGTGGCCACAGGACTGGAAAAGGTCAGTTTTCATTCCAATCCCAAAGAAAGGCAATGCTAAAGAATGCTCAAACTGCTTCACCTAGTACTTCTCAAATGTTAAAAGGCAAAAACATCACTTAGGGATCCAGTTAAAATGCAAATTCTGATTGAGTAGGTCTGGAGAGAGGCCTAAGAATTTACATTTTTAAGGTTCCTGATTATGCCAATATGGTTGGTCCATGAGTAATAAGGGTCTAGGCTGTATATTGTCACCCTGCTTATTTAACTTATATGCAGAATATATCATGAGAAATGCTGGACTGGAAGAAACACAAGCTGGAATCAAGATTCCTGGGAGAAATATCAATCACCTCAGATATGCAGATGACACCACCCTTATGGCAGAAAGTGAAGAGGAACTAAAAAGCCTCTTGATGAAAGTGAAAGAGGAGAGTGAAAAAGTTGGCATAAAGCTCAACATTCAGAAAATGAAGATCATGGCATCCAGTCCCATCACTTCATGGGAAATAGATGGGGAAACAGTGGAAACAGGGTCAGACTTTATTTTTTTTGGGCTCCAAAATCACTGCAGATGGTGATTGCAGCCATGAAATTAAAAGACGCTTACTCCTTGGAAGAAAAGTTATGACCAACCTAGATAGCATATTCAAAAGCAGAGACATTACTTTGCTGACTAAGGTCAAGCCTATGGTTTTTCCAGTAGTCATGTATGGATGTGAGAGTTGGACTGTGAAGAAGGCTGAGCACCAAAGAATTGATGCATTTGAACTGTGGTGTTGGAGAAGACTCTTGAGAGTCTCTTGGACTGCAAGGAAATCCAACCAGTCCATTCTGAAGGAGATCAACCCTGGGATTTCTTTGGAAGGAATGATGCTAAAACTGAAACTCCAGTACTTTGGCCACCTCATGCGAAGAGTTGACTCATTGGAAAAGATTCTAATGCTGGGAAGGATTGGGGGCAGGAGGAGAAGGGGACGACAGAGGATGAGATGGCTGGATGGCATCACCGACTCGATGGACGTGAATCTGATTGAAATCCGGGATTTGGTGATGGACAGGGAGGCCTGGCATGCTACAGTTCATGGGGTCGCAAAGAGTCGGACACGAGTGAATGACTGAACTGAACACTAATGTATCTTATAGGGTGTTGCCAAAAGTATTTCTTTCACATAAAAATATGATCCTGTTACTTCTTGCTTAACACTTTCTAATGCCTCTTACAATGTGAAATATAAACTCATTTGAATATTCTGCCTATACTTATTTTATGTTTCACCATGCCTGCAACTCTCCTTTTAACACCACTTACCCCACCTCCAACAGGTACATAGTCTGTGCTCCAGAACACAGAGTGATCATTTCAATATCTTTACTTCTGTACATGCTATTTCCCTGACTCTAATGCAACTTATGCTTTAAATATCAATTAAACATTTCCTAATTCAAAACATCTTCTCCTACCCCCAGGATTAATGTAGGAACACCTTCTTCTAGGTGCTCAGTACACTTTGTATGTACCATCATCGAATCAATCTTTGTATTATTTGCTTTTATGTATATGTTTCTGTTAAACTATACGGACTTTGAGAGCAAAGACCTTAACTTTCCTATTTTGTTTCCCAGTGCCTATCCATAGCTCAGAAAATGACTATAATTCACATATTGAGAAAAATAAGTGAATAAATTATCTTAACATTTACCTTATTAGTAAAATTGGATTTTAGCCCAAAGGAAGATCAAATTTTAGTGCAACTAAGCCTCTTGTATATATACCCTGTGCAGTAGTGAGCTCTCTGTACCTGAGAGAAAAATAGACAGGGATCACATAAAGGAATTTCCATTTAAAGTATGCATATTAAGTATATAGTATTTCAAGTCTCTTTCCATTATGAGATTCTATGATGTAAGATGACTTTAAAAAGGATATTTATTTTTGAAAGATCTCCAGACCACATAATAAATACTTTACTCCTGAACTACCGAGGAATTCCTAATTTGTGGAACATAGGAAGAAAGTAGCTCTGTCTTCCACACTTTCAATTATGTGTAACTTAAGCATCCCTGAAATGAATCATGATTATCAGTACTTCTTCACCACACCCTCCACTGCAACAAAAAGTTTTCCAGCTCAACAGAAACATCCACATTACTATGGCTTTGGGAGGCAGGGTAACAATGTAGACAAGCTGATTTTGGCTTTTTTTTTTTTTTCAATGCAATTTCTAACCTGGGTAAAATCCTTGCATTGTAAGTCAGTAAAAAAAATTGTTGCCAGAAGAAAAATTGGAATTTATTAAATCATAATCTTAAAGAATAGAAAGTACTTTCAGAAGACATACTTTTCATTTAGACATATTGCATTAAATCTCCAATGGTCACTCTTTGGCCCATCTTACAGGAAAAACTAATTTCCTCCCATTTTATATTTGAACAATACTGTTTCACTTATTCAGTCATAATGTTCAAGAACACTATGGCTAATTGAACAGTGCAAATCCATTTATTCAGTTTTGTTGTTGTTTAGTTGTTAAGCTATATCTGATTCTTTGTGACCCCATGGACTGTAGCCCACCAGGCTCCTCTGTCCATGGGATTTCCCAAGCAAGACTACTGAAGTGGGTTGCCATTTCCTTCTCTGAGGGATCTTGCCAATCTAGGGATCAAACCTGTGTCTCCTGCATTGGCAGGAAGATACTTTACCACTGAGCCACCAGGGACTAAACAAAAATTATTAAATATTTAGAAGTTCTACATACAATTCCATGTTTTGTGAATATATAAACAAGATAATTCCTACCCAAAGAAAGATCAAAGTTAAATTGATAAATGGGACTTCTCTGGTAGATCAGACAGTAAAGAATCCACCTGCAATCTGAGAGACCTGGTCCGATCCCTGGATTGGAAAGATCCCCTGGAGGAGGGCATGACCACTTACTCCAGTATTCTTACCTGGAGAATCCCCATAGACAAAGGAGCCTGGCAGGCTACAGTCCATGGAGTCACAAAGAGTCAGACATGACCAGCAACTAAGCACAGCACACTACAAGGACAACAATAAAAAGGTTTCCTGATATTAATTCACTAAATGACTATATCAGTGAAAGTGTATTTTACCAAATTTTATTTTTTTTATGTCTGTACTTACTTTGATTCTGCCATGGTTAGGTGATTGGATATTGGATGTGCTTTCCCTTTAGTGTGTGTGATACTTTAGCCTCTGTCTAGTGGTGGGTATATGTCCCATCCATTTCTGTTGTCTTTGCCCTTCACTGTACCCCACCTCTTGGCCAGCCACAGGCTGTATGGCAAATACAGAGTCTAGGCGATTCTCTAGAGCACACCCAGATCTTCTCCAGGGCCCAGTGCTAGATCTGACAAGGGCAAAACAAACATACCAAGAATAAGTCTGTAAGGAGTTAGTGAGATAATCTTTGGTGAATTGACTTTTGGAAAATTGACTTTAGAGAAGTCAACATCAGACTCACTATCAAGGATCTCACCATCTAGTCAGAGGATAAAAGAGTGAACTGATGATCACCGTAGAAGCAAAGTCCTCAAACTGTGGCTCCTGGACAGTATCAACATCACTTGAAAGTTGGTTAGAAAACAAATTCTTAAGGCCCACCCTAATCTGTCAAATCAGAATCTCAGAGTGGGATCCAACAATCTTTGGTTTAATAAGCCCTCCAGGTGAATCTGATGAAGAACCATATTTGAGAACTCTGGTGGGTATGAAAAGTTCTGGAAGAGCAGCAGTCCTCAACATTTTTGGCACCAGGGACCAGTTTCATGGAAGACTGTTTTTCCAGGGACCGGGGCAGGCAGGTATGGGGATGATACAAGCACATTACACTTGTTGTGCACTTTATTTCTATTATTATGATATCAACTCCACCTTAGATCATCAGATCTAAGGCATCAGATCTCAGAGGCTGGGGATCTCCATGGTGGACGGACATTTCCTGGCAATGTATGAAGCATGGAAGGGGCTAAATAACCTAACATGGAGAACTCAAGGAAGGCTTCCCCCACAAAAGAGTTAGCGCCTGACACTTTTTAAATCACTTACTTCCTCTTCTCTTTTCTTACATTCTGTCAGGGATGATAACAATAATTTTATGTAACTTGAATTTCTTCATGTCTCCCTTTTCACAACTATTTTCCAGTGACTGTTAATAATAAGAAGAAACACAGGAAATAGAGATGATATAGATAGTATAGAAATAACCAGTTTTTCTTTAATGCTGTATAGTCGGGTTTTTAGAACTAATTAAAGCTAAGGATAAGATTATCAAATTTAGGAAAATTGTAATATGGCCAGTTAAATTTTAGTGTCAAAAAGTGAATAATTTTTTAGCATAAGGATGTTCCAAGCAATATATGGAATTTACCTATACTAAAATAATTATTCATTTGTTACTTGAAATTCAGGGTCTAACTGTGTGTCCTGTATTTTTTTTCTGGTAATCCTATCCCAAGTTCAAGCCATGGACTCATTCACTTTTCACCTTAAATTGTAATTAATACCAATAAGAGCAGATATTTCAGGAGCAGTTATGATTCACTAGACTTGATTCAAAGCATGTGGGAGCATTCCTATTAAATCCTTACACTATCCTTATAAAGTAAGTACTATTATTATTCTCCTTATACACATAGGAAATTAAGGTTTAGCAATGAGTCAAAGCCAGTAGAAAGTAGAGTCAGAATTTTAATCCATACTTAACCTGACTGCAGAACCAAAGTTTTAATGACTATATTCTGTTGTTTATCCTATACTGAAATTTTCTTAATCTTTGTGAAACTTAGTTTTGTTATTTTGTTGGTTATTATGAAGACTAATTGAGATTATGTGTGGCACCTAAGCCAGTTTGTGGCCACTGGTATACATTAGAAAACCTTATTAACAGTAATATATTCAAAATCAAGAAAACTGACCCCCCAAATGTACTTGGCTTCAGAACAATATTTCACTCTGCTGTAACCACAGGTTAATGAGTGAGTCCTGAGAAAGAGTGACTCTGGTTTATCTAGGATGGTATGGACTTATGTTTTGGCCTGAGGTCATTAAGGACAAAGTTAAATAATGTATATCCTGGCCAGGAGTTACTGGTCTTCCTGTGTGCTGACAGGAGGAGGCGTGTCCCTCCACAGAATGCCACAAGCTGTGTGTGTGTGGCGGTGGGGTGGAATTCACAGAGTTTCATCCTGAGTCCTAGATTACTCCGAGACCACCAAGGGCCACGGCTTTCTACATGGACAAGGTAAGAACTAGAGTGACTATGTGGATGAGCAGAATGACCAAAAAGCCTAAAGCAAGAACAAGAAGAAATAGAAGGCATGGTTGTCAAAATTATGAGCCTTGCTGTGTCCTACCTCACTGATTTTTCTGAGGATTAAAAAGTGATGTATGTACTAGGAAAGTAATACCTAATCAACCAAGGATATGCATGTTAATTATTATTATTATGAAATAAACAGACAATGCATGTTAATTATTATTGTTGTTACTATGAAATAGACAGGCAATCCTTTCTGCAAAAAGATTCTTTTTAAAACAAGAAACATAAACTCTTCCAAGTCAGTTATTTGTTTCAGGCAAGACTCAAATAATATACCTTGTTTGTGCTTTAGAATTTGCCATCCTCAACAAACAGCAAACACGAACACTTGTTCTGGCAATTCCCTGATGGTCCAGTGGTTAGGACTCTGGACTTCCATTGCAGGGGGCACAGTTTCCATCTCTGGTCAAGGAACTAAGATCTGTGCAGTATGGCCAAAAAAAAACCCCAAAACAAAAAACCTCTTGTTCCTACCTCTCCATTAGCTATTATAAAAAGCTTTAAAGGGTCTAAAAATTTAACTTATTGCAAACTACCAAGTTAACCTGCAACAAACTCATGGATCTTATTAGAAGACATAAGACAAAGGACAGTTCATGATTCACAGTGATATCAGAAACCAATCAGAATATTGGCAATTTTTGCATTGTTCCCCAAGCTCCAGTTCCCACAGTGTGACAAGAGGAGGGCTAAATATTATCTGCACATTTGTTTTAACATAGTGGATTGTGTCACAGAAGAGGAGTCCTGAGCCTAGGATACTCAGATCTTTTAAATGAGTATTAAATGTGCCTCCCCTTTCTTCAGGGTGTGAAGGACAGTTACCTTTATTATGTGTGTGTGTGTGTGTTAGTCGCTCAGTCGTGCCCGATTCTTTGCGACCCCATGGACTGCAATCCACCAGGTTCCTCTGTCCATGAGATTTTCCAGGCAAGGATACTGGAGTGGGTTGCCATTTCCTTCTCCAGGGGATCTTCCCAAACCAGGGATCAAACCCATGTCTCCTGCACTGCAGGCAAATTCTTTACCAACTGAGCTATACTGGGCAGTAATCATGCCTGTCTTCTGAGACTCTAAGCAAATCTACCCTTTGCTCTGGTAAAAAGTGTTATCTCTATCATCCAATATTTTCACTATACTAACATCTTTAAAAAGCTAGTCTGGAACTAAAGTCAACAAGACCAGCCAGACTACTGTGTTGATGTTCCATGTTTTGCCATAAGGAGACCCAGCATAATTTTAGGTGGCTCTAATTATGATGTGGGCTTCTCTGGTGGTTCAATGGTAAAGGTACCACCTGCTGTTGCAGGAGACCCTGGTTCAATGTGGGTTGGGAAGATCCCCTGGAGAAGCAAAAGGCAACCCACTCCAGTATTCTTGCCTGGGAAATCCCACTGACAGAGGAGCCTAGCAGGGTCACAAAAGAGTTGGATGTGACTTAGTGACATAACTAGGACACGAATTAGCTAAAACAAGAACAACAATTATGACAAAATTTATTCTCGCATGTACTGTTTCAGGATATAAATAATGCTATGAAGAAGCTTCATAAATTGCAACCTTGTGTTCTGACTCTTTCTAAAACAAACAGGTGAAAAATAATATACTCTTTGGAAATAAATATAGAAGAAAAATTTAAACCAAATCCAACAAAGCACACACTTGTTCTAGATAGCCAAATTGTATAATAAGCTTTCAATAACAAAAAAACCTGTGTTTTTTCTTGCATAACTTTTATCATAGTTGTAATTATGTAACCTTGTATTTACTTTTTCATTTAACTTCTATCTCCCTAGAGTATAAGCTCTCTTTCACTGAGGGTCCTCTTTTTATTCATATGCTGAGTCACCCAGCATGGCACCTGGCATGTAGTAGATATACTATATATATATATATATATACACACACACATGCTGCTGCTGCTAAATTGCTTCAGTCGTGTCCGACTCTGTGCGACCCCATAGACAGCAGCCCACCAGGCTCCCCTGTCCCTGGGATTCTCCAGGCAAAAATACTGAAGTGAGTTGCCATTTCCTTCTCCAATGCATGAAAGTGAAAAGTCAAAGTGAAGTCACTCAGCCGTGTCCAACTCTTAGCAACCCCATGGACTGCAGCCTACCAGGCTCCTCCATCCATGGGATTTTACAGGCAAGAGTACTGGAGTGGAGTGTCATTGCCTTCTACGATATACATACACATATAAAAAAAAGGTATACATATATGCAAAAAGTATTTTTAATGTTTTGACTGAAATGAAGTACACTCCATTTATAAATAAAATATTAAAATTTAGTGACACAAATTTTACCAGGATTTCCAAGAATCTGATTTGAGTTTCTTAAAAGGCTGGATGGGGAAATGACCAAAGAAATCATCTAGGGTTTCCACTTTATTGTATAGACAAGGAAACTAAGGGCCAGAGGTAGCAAATGAATTATCCAAAGTCACACAGCATGTTGTGATAGACTTAGGCTAAAAGTCAAGTTTCCTGACTCTTGGCTTAATGCTCCTTCACTAATTATATGTCTTCACCTGTTCTTTCAACCTCTTCAGGCAATATTTCAAAGCACTTCTATGTTTATCCACAACGAAGAAACATGGTAATGTGTTGTTAAAGCAGGAGTGGGGAAATGGAAACACCTGCAGCTCTGTGCAAATACCATCTGTCACCACATGGGTCAGAGGACCTGCACTCCCAAACACAAAAATAATCTGCAATGTGTTTTCAGTGTTAAACTTTGCCTGAGGCATTTTTAAAAGTGTGCTGAGGAAAGGAACAGGTTCAATCCCTGGGTTGGGAAGATCCCCTGGAGTAGGAAATGGCAACTGACTCCAGTATTCTTGCCTAGAGAACTCCATGGACAGAGGAGCCTGCTGGGCTACAGACAACAGGGTGGCAAAGAGTCAGACATGATTGAGCATGCAGGAGGAAAGGCAGTACCACACAACTCAGAAAGACTGCAAAATATATCTACAAATCAAAACGTCTGCAAATATGCCAAAGCTCAACTCCGAGGAACCAGAGACATTTCTATTTTTTCTCCTATTTTAAACTGGTAAATAAGAAACTTCACCTACTTTAATTTGTTATCAGATTGTAACAAATTGGTAGTGAAAGCCTTATTGTTTAGGGCTGTAGATACATTGAAATAGAGAACCTAAAGGATTTCACCTCTTCCAAAATTTAGAAATTTCTTATGTTAACCATCCCCCCAAAAGTGAAGCAAGTATCTCTACAGTAAAGATCCTGGGAAGTCATTTCTGTTTCTAATATAAAAGAATGTTTGATGTCACGCTTACCCTGTGGGCTCTACAACCTCCCTGTGATCAATTGTTCCTCTAGGAGCCACTCTGACAAAGATGTTGCTATGTAGGAAAGGTGGTCTATAAATATAAAAATAAATAAGTGGATGGACTGGGCCAGAACAACATAGGCTCTGGATTAAATAGAGGCAAGAATTTGGTTTTCAAATTTAAAAGGAATGAGGGACTGGTCTTAGTCTCCCACCTTGGGAAAAGCTACAAAGATTTATTTTTGTGAACACATCACAATTCTCATTCTCAAGCAGCTGCAGTTATTGGAGTACCTGAGGTAAGATTGCTTTATGGCCCAACGAGAGCAAATACAGGTCTCTCTTGCCTTATAGGCTAAGTGGTTTCGCACTCATTTCTGAGCAATGAATCTAAGTTTCCAGTAAATTCCATGAAAATATTTTTAGAGTTGTAATGCTGCAGAGCAAAATTTCTATCAGAGTGAATGGAAAACTTTTAGAGAGAGACTAGTCATCAATTTCCTGAGGAAGCCTGGACAAGCAATACTCTTGCAATGTGTTTCAGAAACTTGTATCTCAGTCTATAATTTCTCACACAGATACCGCTTTCAGGCATTGAAGTTGACTTAAGTCTGTATTCTTACAGATTCACAATTTTACTCATTTCCTTCTATGGAAATGAGGTTTAGTATATAATTGTATTCGAACTATTTTGCTAGCAATTTCCATCATTAAGATATGTCTTACCCCTGCCTGGACATTTTTTTTTTAAGTCTGAGGTTTTCATTTATAGAATCACTGGACTCTTCTAGTTGTTTTTAACCAATTTTCCCCTCATCTATGGAAAATAAACCAATTGCCTCACTCATGTGTGTCAGAAAGTTTGGACTATTAGGAATCCATTGCAAAATCAGGATTGGTTTGTGGAGCACAACATCATCAAGTTTCTGGTTTTAAGCACGGCAGCTGTGACGAACAGCGCAGGAGCGCAGCTGGGAGGAGCTACCCCACACCCGAGGTCAGGCAGGGGGCCGAGAAGAACTACCCCATGTCCAAGTAGCGGTGTGCGCAGGTGCAGGAGGGCCGAGGGGAGCTACTCCACGTTCAAGGTCAGGAGGGGCGGCCATAAGGAGATACCCCTTGTCCAAGGTAAGGAGCAGTGGCTTCGCTTTGCTGGAGCAGCAGCCGTGAAGAGATAGCCCACGTCCAAGGTAAGAGAAACCCAAGTAGGACGGTCAGTGTTGTGAGAGGGCATCAGAGGGCAGACACAATGAAAGAAACCACAATCACAGAAAACTAGCCAATCTGATCGCATGGACAACAGCGTTGTCTAACTCATTGAAACTAAGCCATGCCGTGTGGGGCCATCCAAGACAGACAGGTCATGGTGGAGAGGTCTGGCAGAATGTGGTCCACTGGAGAAGGAAATGGCAAACCACTTCAGTATTCTTGCCTTGAGAACCCCATGAACAGTAGGAAAGGGCAAAATGATAGGATACTGAAAGAGGAACAACCCACATAGGTCAGTGCTCAATATGTTACTGAAGATCAATGGAGAAATAACTCCAGAAAGAATGAAGGGGTGGAGCCAAAGCAAAAACTACATCCAGTTGTGGATGTGACTGGTGATAGAAGCAAGGTCTGATTCTGTAAAGAGTAATATTGCATAGGAACCTGGAATGTTAGGTCCATGATTCAAGGCAAATTGGAAGTGGTCAAACAGGAGATGGCAAGAGTGAACATCAACATTCTAGGAATCAGCGAACTAAAATGGACTGGAATGGGTGAATTTAGCTCAGATGACTATTATATCTACTATTGTGGGCAGGAATCCCTTAGAAGAAATGTAATAGCCATCATAGTCAACAAAAGAGTCTGAAATGCAGTACTTGGGTGCAATCTCAAAAACGACAGAATGATCTCTGTTCATTTCCAAGCCAAACCATTCAATATCACGGTAATTTAACCTATGCCCCAACCAGTAACGCTGAAGAAGCTGGAGTTAAATGGTTCTATGAAGACCTACAAGACCTTTTAGAACTAACATCCAAAAAAGATGTCCTTTTCATTATAGGGGACTGGAATGCAAAAGTAGGAAGTCAAGAAACACCTGGAGTAACAGGCAAATTTGGCCTTGGAATGCAGAATGAAGTAGGGCAAAGGCTAATAGAGCTTTGCCAAGAGAACACACTGGTCATAGCAAACACCCTCTTCCAACAAAACAAAAGAAGACTCTACACATGGACATCACCAGATGGTCAACACTGAAATCAGATTGATTATATTCTTTGCAGCCAAAGATGAAGAAGCTCTATAAACTCAGCGAAAACAAGACTGGGTGCTGACTGTGGCTCAGATCACGAACTCCTTATTGCCAAATTCAGACTGAAATTGAAAAGTAGGGAAAACCACTAGACCATTCAGGTATGGCCTAAATAAAAGCTCTTATATTTATACAGTGGAAGTGAGAAATAGACTTAAGGGATTAGATTTGATAGATAGAGTACCTGATGAAATATGGACAGAGGTTTGTGACATTGTACGGAGACAGGGATCAAGACCATCCCCATAGAAAAGAAATTCAAAAAAGCAAAATGGCTGTCTGAGGAGGCCTTACAAATAGCTGTGAAAAGAAGAAAAGCGAAAGCAAATGATAAAAGGAAAGATATTCCAATCTGAATGCGGAGTTCCACAGAATAGCAAGGAGAGATAATAAAGCCTTCCACAGCGATCAACGCTTCCCTGGTGGCTCAGACGGTAAAGCGTCTGCCTGCAATGCAGGAGACCCGGGTTCAATCCCTGGGTGGGGAAGATCCTCTGGAAAAGGAAATGGCAACCCACTCCACTACTCTTGCCTGGAAAATGCCATGGACAGAGAAGTCTTGTAGGCTACAGTCCATGGGGTTGCAAAGAGTCGGACACAACTGAACGACTTCATTTCACTTCACTTCACTTCACTTCAGTGATCAATGCAAAGAAATAGAGGAAAACAACAGAGTGGGAAAGACTAGAGATCTCTTCAAGAAAAAATTAGAGATACCAAGAGAACATTTCATGCAAAGATGGGGCTCGATAAAGGACAGAAATGTTATGGACCTAACAGAAGCAGAAGATATTAAGAAGAGGTAGCAAGAATACACAGAAGAACTGTACAAAAAAGATCTTCACAACCCAGATAATCACAATGGTGTGATCACTCACCTAGAGCCACACATCCTGGAATGTGAAGTCAAGTGGGCCTTAGAAAGCATCACTACGAACAAAGTTAGTGGAGGTGATGGAATTCCAGTTGAGCTATTTCAAATCCTGAAAGATGATGCTGTGAAAGTGCTGCACTCAATATGCCAGCAAATTTGGAAAACTCAGCAGTGGCCACAGGACTGGAAAAGGTCAGTTTCATTCCAATCCCAAAGAAAGGCAACGCCAAAGAATGTTCAAACTACCGCACAACTGCACTCATCTCACATGCTAATAAAGTAATGCTCAAAATTCTCCAAGCCAGGCTTCAGCAATACGTGAACTGTGAACTTCCAGATGTTCCAGTTGGTTTTAGAAAAGGCAGAGGAACCAGAGATCAATTGCCAATATATGCTGGATCATGGAAAAAGCAAGAGAGTTCCAGAAACACATCTGTTTCTGCTTTATTGACTATGTCAAAGCCTTTGACTGTGTGGATCACAATAAACTGTGGAAAATTCTGAAAGAGATGGGCATACAAGACCACCTGACCTGCCTCTTGAGAAACCTGTATACAGGTCAGGAAACAATAATTCGAACTGGACATGGAACAACAGACTGGTTCCAAATAGGAAAAGGAGTACGTCAAGGCTGTATATTGTCACCCTGCTTATTTAACTTCTATGCAGAGTACATCATAAGAAACACTGGGCTAGAAGAAGCACAAGCTGGAATCAAGATTGCCAGGAGAAATATCAATAAGCCCAGCTATGCAGATGACACCACCCTTATGACAGAAAGTGAAGAACTAGAGAGTTTCTTGATGAAAGTGAAAGAGGAGAGTGAAAAAGTTGGCTTAAATCTCAACATTCAGAAAACTAAGATCATGGCATCTGGTCCCATCATTTCATGGGAAATAGATGGGGAAACAGTGGAAACAGTGTCAGACTTTGTTTTTTTGGACTCCAAAACTACTGCAGATGGTGACTGTAGCCATGAAAATAAAAGACGCTTACTTCTTGGAAGGAAAGTTTTGACCAACCTAGATAGCGTATTAAAAAGCAGAGACGTTACTTTGCCAACAAAGGTCCATCTAGTCAAGGCTATGTTTTTTCCATTGGCCACGTATCATTGCGAGAGTTTGACTGTGAAGAAAGCAGAGCGCCAAAAAATTGATACTTTGCACTGTGGTGTTGGAGAAGACTCTTGAGAGGCCCTTGGACTGCAAGGAGATCCAACCGGTCCATCCTAAAGGAGATCAGTCCTGGGTGTTCATTGGAAAGACTGATGCTGAACCCGAAACTCCAATACTATGGCCATCTCATGTGAAGAGTTGAATCATTGGAAAAGACCCTGATGCTGGGAAGGATTTGGGGCAGGAGGAAAAGGGGATGACAGAGGATGAGATGGCTGGATGGCATCACCAACTCGATGGACATGAGTTTGGGTGAACTCCGTGATTTGGCAATGGACAGGGAGGCCTGGCGTGCTGCGATTCATGGGGATTCTCTCAGTTGGACATGACTGAGAGACTGAACTGAACTGAACTGACTGGTTAAAATATTACCATTGAGGAGACTAGGCAAAGAGTGCATCTCTGTTCTATCTTTGAAATTCCTTGTGAATTACATTTAAAATAAAAAGTGAAAGAATAAAGACTTGGAAATAGAATATATAAAACTATGAATTAGGTATTATAGTGAAACTGGATAAGCTAAATCTCTATATTTGTATTTATTAAGCTATAATATTGAAATAGCATCAAATATTGAATAATGTTTAAATGACTTGTTTGCTGCTGCTACTGCTGCTAAGTCGCTTCAGTCGTGTCTGACTCTGTGTGACCCCATAGACAGCAGCCCACCAGGCTCCCCAGTCCCTGGGATTCTCCAGGCAAGAACACGGGAGTGGGTTACCATTTCCTTCTCCAATGCATGAAACTGAAAAGTGAAAGTGATGTCGCTCAGTCCAGTCCGACTTTTAGCGACCCCATGGACTGCAGCCCACCAGGTTCCTCCGTCCATGGGATTTTCCAGGCAAGAGTACTGGAGTGGGGTGCCATTGCCTTCTCCAAATGACTTGTTTATACAGTGGCAATATGGCAAAATTAATATCATGTCCTCTAAAGTCAAACTGTTCCACTAAAATCCCAGGTCATGCAATTTTTTGTGTGTGTGCTTGGCCCAGGAATTTAATCTTGCCTCAGTATCTCAATCTGGAAATTGGGATAATGATAATATCATCACTTATAAGAGAGCATTATTAAGTGTGTTAACATGTGTAAGGTACTTTAGGACAATGCCCAGTAGTTAGCAATTATGCATGACTATTGGCCATACTGTGAAGAAATCACTTTACACCTAGCTCAGTAAATTTCACTTTACACCTAATTCAATAAAACTAAATATTTTCTTTCCTTTCCTGATAACTAATTAAAGTCTATAGGCTGCTCATCAAGAGTGGCATAGAAAGAAAAAGGAATTGTGGTATATTTACATAATTGAATACTATAAAATTTTAATGAATGAACAAGCTTCTACTACATGCAAAAATATGGATGAATCACACAAACATCATACTGAGTCAAAGAAGCTTCCCCCAAAGGTGCTTATTGTATGATTGCAATTATGTAAAATAATAGAAAAAATAGCAAATGACAGTAGAAAATAAAAAATAATTTTAAGATAAACTTAAGCTGAATTTTGGCAAAACATTTCAGATTCCCTCCAATTGTTGCATATCAGTAAGCAAAACATACATATTCTGATTTTGTACTACATGTCAAATCCCAAATTCCCAGTGGTTGATAAGATAAATTAAACTATATGTATTTTAAGCAAAAATAAGAAGCTTTAAACCTGTAAGAGAAATGAAGTTTTAAACAAAAATTTTTTTTTTCAATTGAAGTATAATCGACATACAATACTATATTTGTTTTGATGTAAGATATAATGATTTGACAAATTTATACATTGTGAAATGATCACAATAAGTTTAGTTACCATTTTTTACCATACACAGTTGCTAACACCTTTCTCTGATGAGAACTTTCAATATTTACTTAGCAACTTTCCAACTTATAATACAATGCTACTGATTATTATCACCATGCTGTACATTACATCCCCCCCTTTTTTTAACTGGAACTTTTTACCTCTTGATCTTCTTCACCCATTTTGTCCATTCCTCAAACCCCATCCCCCTGGCACCCATTAACTTGTTCTGTATATGAGTTTTAGTTTGTTCATTTTTTTGTTTTGTTTTGTTTTATATTACACTTGTAAGTGAAATCATACAATATTTGTCTTTCTTTGAGTGACTTATTTCACTTGACATTATACCCTCAAGGTCCGTTCTGTTGTCCCAAATGGTAAGATTTCATTCTTTTTATGGCTGAGTGGTATTCCTTTGTGTGTGTGTGTATATATATGTATATATACTGCATATCTTGGCTATTTTAAATAATGCTACAGTGAACATGGTGTTGCATATATCTTTGTAGATAAACAGTTTCATTTTCTCCAGATAAATAGCCAGCAATGAAACTGCTGGATCATAAAGTAGTTCTATTTTTAATTTTTTGAAGAGCCTCTATCATTGGAGAAGGAAATGGCAACCCACTCCAGTGTTTTTGCCTGGAGAATCCCAGGGACGGGGGAGCCTGGTGGGCTTCCATCTATGGGGTCGCACAGAGTCGAACACAACTGAAGTGACTTAGCAGCAGCAGCATACTGTTTCTCATAGTGGTGTGCTGTACCAATTTACATTTACACCAAGATTGCAGAAGATTGTTTTTTTTTTTTTGCACATTTTCACCAACTATTGTAATTTCTTGTCCTTTTGATAATGGATATTCTGACATGTCCATTTTTTAATTGGGGTATTTGGTTTTTTGCTCTTTAACTGCATGTCTTTATTATGTTGGAGTACATTCACTCTGTACCCTCTTTGTTGAGAGTTTTTATCATAAATGGAAGTTGAATTTTGCTTCTGCATCTATTGAGATAATCAAATGACCTATGTCCTTTATTTTGTTAATGTGACCATCATGCTGGCGAATTTATAGGTATTGAACTATCCTTGCACCCTGGAATAAACCCCACTTGATCATGGTGTATGACCCTTTTAATGTATTGTTGAATTTGGTTGTTAATATTTTGTTAAGAATTTGTGCATCTAATTTCATTAGGCCTATAATGTTCTTAATTTGCAATGTCTTTATCTAGTTTTTGGTATCAGGGTAATGCAGGCCTTATAAAATGAGTTTGAGAGTGATCACACCTCTTCAGTTTTTTGAAAGTCTGAGAAGGTTTGGTATTAAATCTTTGAGTATTTGGTACAATTCACCTGTAAAGCTGTCTAGTCTTTGACTTTTGTTTTTTTGTTTGTTTGTTTGTTTGTTGTTTTTTTCAATATCCTTACTAGCAATCAGTTCACTCAGGTTTTCTATTTCTTTCTGGTTTAGTCTTGGAAGATTTTTATGTTTCTAGGAATTTATTCATTTCTTCTAGTTTATCCAGTTTGTTGGTACATGTGCATGATAGTTTCTTTGATCCTTTTTATTTCTTTGGCATCAGCTGTAACTTCATACGTTTCTGATTTTGAGCCCTCTTAGTGAGTCTAGATAAAAGTTTGCCAATTTTGTTTATCTTTTCAAAGGACCAGCTCTTATTTCATTGATTTTTTTTTCTATTTTATTTTTAATATCTATTTTATTTGTTTCTGCTATGATATTCATTATTTCTTTCCTTCTATTGATACTAACTTTGGGCTCCTTTTGTTACAGTTTTTTTTTCTAGTTTCTTTAGGTGCTGCGGTTCATGGGGTCGCAAAGAGTCAGACACGACTGAGACTGAACTGATCTTTCACCGTGGAGTAGCTATTCAGTTACTTCTCAGGTTCTTTTCAGAGCAAATTGTTCCATATATAGATGTATACTTTCTATGACTATGGGAGGAAGTGAGTTCAGGATTATACTTTGCCACCATCTTCAATGCCTCCTCCCACAGGGTGTCTTTTTCAGCAGTTACTGATTCAATCAATTTTGTGATGCCAAACTCAAGTGACAATGTTATATTTGAAACAAAAAAAGAAAAGGTAACCAACCCTTAGGTGGTATATTATAGTATGTACTATATATTTTCTGACAATCTATATCAGCATTTAAGGTTTAGTTACAAAAAAAGAAAAAAGTTGATTGTATAACTGGTACTGTGCCAACTCTGCCATCAAAACCACAAGAAATAAAACTGGAAAGAAGATGAAACAACTGGTTCTGGATGTTGGGCAATTAATAGCATAGACTGTGCTTGCTAAAAGAATGTTGTCCTATGTTTATCTTGTATTTTTACCTCTAAGCACTTTTCAGACTCTTATTTAGAGGCAAGGAACCCAAGCAAAGCATGACAATATATCTAAACTGAGGACACAGAGATTGGATTTCAAGAAGGCATAAGCAGTTGACATTTATGAGGCAGAGTACATGATAATAGAAATCTATGCACAAAAAGATCATATGGGGCACTCAGTAGGGACTGTTAAAGTTCACATGTTAAGAGGATAGATAAGTAAAAGCATCTCAAAACCTACATTAAGCAAGTTTAAAAACAAGCTTCAAAGAGATTAAGATAATCTGCAAGGAAAATTCCTGTATGTTAGAACAAATTGGGATATTCTTTAAAAGAAGACAACAAAATCCAAATACTCAAAAATAGAAAAATCATGGTGTCAGATATCCAAACAAAATTTTTTTTTTTTTGCCAGGATGCAAAGAAATGAAACTCTTAGGTAAGAAAAAAGTTAGTTTATAGAAAGAGACACAGAAATGATAAAGATGATAGCATCTCTTTAGGCTCTAAAATAGTTTTTACAAACAGATTCAAAGACTTAAAAGGTGCCATTAACATAAAGAAGAAAGTAACATTATAAAAAAACAGTAAATGAAAATTCTGAAGTGAAAATTAAGAAAACATTGGATGGTTTTGACATCAAATCAGACATTGCAGAAAAAAAAATGAGAAAATTTGAAGCCAGAAAAATAGAAACTATTCAAAATGAGGCACACATTCATAGGCACAGACACACAAAGTTAAAAGAAATTACCAAAGCAGCTGTAACCTCTGGGACAAGATAAATTGGCTTAACACACATATATTTGGTGTTTAGGGTAGAGGAGGCAGAAAAAAATTAAGGGATAATGGCCAAAATATTTACAAATTTAATAACACATAAAACTACAACTCCAAGAAGTTAAACAAACCCTAAGAGGAATAAATGCAAAGAAAACCATAACAGGCATATAATAATCAAATTGTTTCATACCAGTAAGAAGAAAACCTTAAAATAAGCTTGAGGGAAAAAACATTGCATAAAGAAGAACAGAGCTAAAAATTAATACTGACTTTGCATTAAAAAGAATGGAAGCCACAGGCCATGGAACAATAAACTGCCATAATGAAATTTTTTAAACTATTAACTTAGCATTCTATAGCCAGGAAAATTATCCTTCGAAGTAAATATAGACATACCTAGGAGATGTGTGGATTCAGTTGCAGATCGCCTTGATAAAGTAAATATCTCAATAAAGTGAGTCATAGAAACTTTTTTGCGTTTCCTGTACATATAGAAGTTATTTTTATGCTATTAAGTGTGCAATAGAATTATGTTTAAAAAACAATGCACAGAATCAGATCAAGACCACAGAGTAAGATGACATGAAGCTCAATCCTCCCACCATGAACATGTCAAAAATACATTTATAATTCTCACTGAAAACTAGCTAGAGACTGGCAGAGTCCTGTACAACCAAGGCTATAACAAAGAGCCACAGAGAATTGGTAGCAGGGAAAGAAGTAATTAAGTTGGGACGTATGTCCCTAGCAGAGGACTTGAGAGGAAAAGGGAGATTACATGAGTGGAGAGACTGTCCCTGGGGAGTCAACAATTAAAGCCTCATACTGGATGCCCCAGTCCTGGGGTTCAACAATAGAAAGAGAAGCCTCCCTGGCTGGTTAGAAGGCCAGTGGGACTAACAGAAGGACTATGGTAAGCCTGGATTCCATTCATGAGGGACACACAAATGCTTACTGGCTCCTGAAATAGGGCAAAGAGAGTCAATTGAGAATACACAAGTGGCTATCTAGTTTCCCTGCAGAACCCGTGGCTCTTTCCTCAGCCTGAGAGAAATGACTATTCCAGTCCTTCGTGCATCATGTCACAGATTCACACTACAGTGAGGGCTGTCATGGAGGAGGAAAAGATCTCAGCTGTGAGATGCTAAGATGGCTCAAACCTGAAGTGGTGTCTGAGCAGGGTAGGAGCGTCATTACTGGTAATTAAACAGGTGGTAGGTGGTATATCAGCAGTAGTCTGGATCACTGACAGCGGCCCACCTATGCCCCAACACTTGCTGAGTGAGCATGCCAGCCTTTCTTACTCCAGTGCTGCTTTCCTCTGGGGTTAGGGTAACAGATCTGGATGGAGCCATAGCACACACTTAAAGGAAAGTGAATTAGCTCAGACTTAACTCTTAGGAGTTCTACTCCAGCTACTCGAGAACTGGCATTTTCCCTGATAGGGTAGTAATGACAGTTGAGCATAGGGAAGCGCTGTCTTACATTTGGCTCTAGCCCAAGCCTCTCCATCTTCAGCCTCACCTCCTACCAATGTGTCAATTTCTGCACATCCTGAGGAAAGATGTGACTTGTGTTTATGTCAAATTCTGCTGTCCACCAAAGCCACTGGGTACACATAGACTGTATAGGGATGCTCCCACATGAGAACCTCCACCTCCCTCTTCAGAACTGCCATAGGTGTTTGACCTAATTTCATAGAGACAGAGAAAGATAAGCAAAATGGGAAGACAGAGGCATTTATCTCAATTGAAACAGCAAGAGAAAGTCTCCCCAAAACAATTTATAAAACAGAAATAAACAACTTATGAGATTAAGAACTTAACACATTAGCAAAAAAATGCTAACTGAATTAATGAGAAAAATAGGTGCGCACAATGAGAATATTAACAAGGAACTAGAAAATATAAAAATGGACCTGTATATAGTGAAGAATAACTAAAATGAGAAACACACTAGAAGAAATGAGTGTTGGACTAGGTGATCCAGAAGAATGCTTAAGTATTCTCGAAGTTAAACAATGGAAAACACCCAATCAGAAGAGCAAAAAGGAAAGCAACTGAAAAAATTAAACATTTAGTGGGTCATTAGGATGACATCATATGTATCAACATTCACATGATTGGGTCTCAGAATGAAAAGAGAGAGAGGAGTGTGTCAAAAATATATTTAATGAAATTATGGCTTAAAAGTTCTCAAGCCTGAAGAAGAAAACAGATATTCAGGTACAGGAAGCACAGGGGATCCTAAATAAGATGAACCAAAACAGACCCACAATAAGACATATAATTAAAATGTCAAATGTGAAAGGTAAAGAATATTCTAAAGGCAGCAAGAGAAAAAGTCAGATACAAGGGAACTCACTTAGGGCTATCAGCTGATTCTTCTGCACAAAATTTACAAGCCAGAAGAAAGTAGCATGATATTCTTAAACTGCTGAAAGAAAAACACCTGCAACCTAGGATACTTTACCAGCAAGACTATCAGTTAGAACTGAAAGACAGATAAAAACTTCTCATATAAGCAAAACCTTTAAAAAAAACAACAACTCATCAATACTAAACAAATCCTAGAAGAAATATTAAAGGGTCTTCCCTAGTAGACAACAGAAAGCTATAACAAGAAGGATATACTGTTGGAAAAGAAAATTCCCACTAGTAAAAGCAAATATAAACTAAGCCTGTGGATCAACCACTTAAATAAACTAGTATGGAAATTAAATGACAAAATTGTAAAGTCAACTATAACTAACAATCATTAAAAGGATAAACATGAAGATGTAATGTATGACATCAAAAGACAAACTGTCCTGGACTCCCCTGATGGTCCACGGATTAAGAATCAACCTGCCAATGCAGGGGACACAGGTTTCATTCCTAGTCAGGGAAGATTCCACATTACATGGGGCAACTAAGTCCATGTACCACAACAACTGAGTCCATGCTCAAGAGCCCAAAAACCACAACTGTTGAGCCCACATGCCACAACAGCTGAAGCCTGTATTCCCTTGAGTCCATGTTCCACAGCAAGAGAAGCCACTGCAATGAGAAGTTTGTGTACTGCAATTAGAGAGTAGCTCCTCCTCACCACAACTAGAGAAACCCCAAGCACCGCAACAAAAACCCAGCACAGCCAAAAATAATAAAAAGCAATAAACTTTTTAAAATTTAGAAAATAATAATTTTTAAAAGACAAAAGTGTGGAAGGAGTAAAAAACATAGATCCTGTAAAATGCATTTGAACTTAAAAAATCATCTGCTTAAAATGAATGTAGTTGTAGGTCAACTTACTATGGGTCAAAAGAATTGTACTCAACTGTACTCAGAAAATTATAAGATTCTAAGAAATCAAAGATGACACAAATAAGTGAAGAAATATACCATGTTCTTGGATTGGAAGAATCAATAGTGTGAAAATGACTACCACCCAAAGCAATCTATAGACTCAATGCAATCCTTATAAAATTACCCATGGCATTTTTCACAGAATTAGAACAAAAAATTTCACAATTCTTATGGAAACACAAAAGAATATTGATAAAGAAAAAAACAAATTGGAGGAATCAACCTTCCTGACTTCAGACTATACTACAAAGTCCTTAAGACAGTATGGTACTGACACAAAAACAGAAATATAGAACAATGGAACAAGATAGAAAGCCCAGAGAGAAACCCACACACTTATGAGCATCTATCTTTGACAAAGGAGGCAAGAATATACAATGGAGAAAAGACAACTCTTCAATAAGTAGTGATGGGAAAACTGGACAGCTACATGTAAAAGAATGAAACTAGAACACTTTCTAATACCATACACAAAAGTAAACTCAAAATAGATTAAAGGCTTAAATGTAAGGCCAGAAACTACAATAAGGCTTTTAGAGGAAAACATAGGCAATACACTCTTTGACATACATCGCAGCAAGATCCTCTTTGACCCACCTCCTGGTAGCTCAAACAGTAAAGAATCTTCCTGCAATGCAGGAGACCTGAGTTTGATCCCTGGGTAAGGAAAGATCCCCTGGAGAAGAGAATGGCAACCACTGAAGTAATCTAGTGTTCTTGCCTGGAGACTTCCATGGACAGAGGAGCCTGGCAGGCTACCATCAATGAGCTTGCAAAGAGTCAGACACAATTGAGTGACTAACACACACACACACGAGTAATGGAAGTAAAAACAAAAATAAACAAATGGGACTTAAATTTAAGAGCCTTTCCACAGCAAAGGAAACTATAAGCAAGATTAAAAGACAACCCTCAGAATGGGATAAAATTGCAAGTGAAACAACTGACAAAGTATTAATTTCCAGAATATATAAGCAGCTCACACAGCTCAGCATCAGGAAATCAAACAGCCCAATCCAAACCTGCGCAGAAGACCTAAACAGATGCTTCTTCAAAGAAGACATACAGATGGCTAACCAATACATGTAAAGATGCTCAACATCACTCATTAGTATGAGAAATGCAAATCAAAACTACAATGAGGTCTCACCTCACACCAGTTAGAATGGCAGTCATAAAAAAATAGACAATAAATGCCAGAGAAGGTGGGGAGAAAAGGAACCCACTTGTACTGTTGCTGGAAATGTAAATTGATAAAGCCACTATGGAGAACAATATAGAGATTCCTTAATAATCTAGGAATACAATTACCATATGACTCAACAGTCCCACTACTGGGCATAGAAAAACCATAATTGAAAGAGACGCATGTACTCCAATGTTTGTTGCAGAAGCTAGGATATGGAAGCAACCTAAATATTCATTGACAAATGAATGGATAACAAAGTTGTGGTACATGTATACAATAGAATATTACTCAGCCATAAAAGGAACACATTTGACTCAGTCCTGTTATACAGAGTGAAAAAAGTCAGAAAGCAAAACCCAAATATATGTTAATACATATATATGGAATAGAAATATGGTACTGATGAGTCTATTTTCAGGGCAGCAATGGAGATGCAGAGAACAGACTTGTGGTCACAGTGGGAAAGGAGAGGATGGGACAAATTGAGAGAGTAGCATGGAAACATAAATTACCATATGTAAAATAGATAAGCAGTGGAAGTTTGTTGTATGATGCAGTGAACTCAAATCAGGTACACTGTGACAACCTAGAGGGGTGGGAGGTGGAAGGGAGGTACAAGAGGCTTGGGACATATGTATATCTATGGCTGACTCAAGCTGATGTTTGGCAGAAAGCAACATAATATTGTAAAGTAATTATTTTCCAAGTAAAAAATTTAAAAATAATAATAATTTTTAAAAGACAAAATGTGGGGGTAAGGAGTAAAAACAAGTAGATCCTATAGAATGTTTGAAATTAAAAAATCACCTGCTTAAAATGAATTAATATAGCTGTAAGTCAACTTATGGGTCAATTTATATGAACCCATAACTAACCACAAAACAAAAACCAAGAATAGAGATTCAAAAACTATAAAGAATGAAATACAAGCATACCGGAAAAGAAAAATCAAACTACAAGCATAGTCTGAAGTCATGGAGCAGGATTCCTCCAGTTTACTTTAGCTTTTCAGGGTCTTTTATGTTTCCATACATTTTTTTTTAAATTGTTCTAATTCTGTGAAAAATACCATGGGTAATTTGATCGGGATTGCATTGAATCTGTAGATTACTTTGGGTGGTAGTCATTTCCACAATATTGATTCTTCCAATCTAAGAACATGGTATATTTCTCCATCTTTTTGGTCAACTTTGATTTCTTTCATTAGTATCTTATAATTTTCTGTGTACAGATCTTTTGCCTCAGGCAGATTTATTCCTAGGTATTTTATTCTTATTGTTCCAATGCTAAATGGAATTGTTTCATTAATTTCTCTTTCTGATCTCTCATTGTTAGTGTATAGGAATGCAAGAGATTTCTATGTATTAATTTTTTATCCTGTAACCTAACCAAATTCACTGATGATCTCTAGTAGTTTTCTGGTAACATCTTTAAGGTTTCCCGTGTATAGTATCATATTAAATGCAAACAGTAATGGTTTCATTTCTTGTTTTCCAATTTGGATTCCTTTTGTTTCTTCTTCTTCTCTGATTGCCATGGCTAGGACTTCCAAAACTATGTTGAATAATATTGACAAGAGTGACATTCTACAATGAGGCATCACCTCACATCAGTCAGCATGGCCATCATCAAAGAAATCTATACATAATAAATTCTGGAGAGTGTGTAGAGAAAAGGGAACCTTCCTACACTGGTGATAGGAATGTAAAATTTCAGCTACTATGAAGAACAGCATGGAGGTTCCTTAAAAAACTAAATATAAAACTACCATATGAACCAGCAACCCCACTCCTGGGCATATACCCAGAGGAAGCAATAATTCAAAAAGATAAATGCACCCCAATGTTCAGTTCAGTCACTCAGTTGTGTCTGACTTTTTACAACCCCATGGACTGCAGCACCCCAGGCCTCCCTATCCATCACCAAATCCCAGAGCTTGCTCAAACTCATGTCTATCGAATCATGATGCCATCCAACCATCTCATCCTCTGTTATCCCCTTCTCCTCCTGCCTTCAATCTTTCCCAGCATCAGGGTCTTTTCCAATGAGTCAGTTCTTCACATCAGGTGGCCAAAGTATTGGAGCTTCAGCCTCAGCATCAGTCCTTGCAATAAATATTCAGGACTGATTTCCTTTAGGACTGACTGATTTGATCTCCTTGCAGTCCAAGGGACTCTCAATAGCCAGGACATGGAAGCAACCTAAATGTCCATCAGCAGAGGAATGGACAAAGAAGATGATGTGTGTGTGTGTGTGTGTGTATGTATGTGTGTGTATATATATATATATATATATATATATATAATTCAGCCCTAAAAAAGTGAACAAAATGATATCATTTATAGCAACATGAATGGGCAATTCATACTGAGTGAAGTAAGTCAGAAACAAAGAGGAATATCATGTGATATCACTTATATGTAGAATCTAAAAAGAAAAGAGTACAAAATGAACTTGTTTACAAAACAGAAGTAGAGATACTTATGTAGAAAAAATTATGGTTATCAGGGATAAGTTGAGGGATGGATAAATTAGGAGACTGGGATTAACACTACTTTATATAAAATAGATAAGTAATAAGAACCTGCATAAGAAGGAATTCTACTCAATAACGTGTAATAGCCTATATGGGGACAGAATCTTTAAAAAGTGTATTTATTTGTATATGTATAATTGATTCACTTTGCTGTATACCTGAAACACAACATTATCAATTATACTCAATAAATAGCTTTAAAAAAGTCAAAAGACAAAATATAAAGTAATCCACACAAAAAAGGATATTACACTTGTTTATACACATATATAAATATATATATATGTATATATGTACTCAATACAGAAGCACCTAAGTATGTAAAAGAAATATAAATCGACATATAGGGAGAAATAGACAGTAATTGTAGAGAAATAGACAGTAATTGTAGGGAATTTTAACCCATCATTTACATCAGTGAACAGATCATCCAGATGGAAAATCAGTAAGGCAGCAGTGGTGTTAAATGTCACCATACACCAGTTGGACTTTATACCTATAGGACATTCCATCCAAAAACAGCAGAATAGACATTCTTTTCAAGTGCTTACAGAAAATTCTCCAGTACAAATCGCATGCTAGGGTACAAAAGTTTCAACAAATTTAAGAGGATAGAAATAATATCAAGCATTTCTTCTGAACAATAGTACAAAATTAGAAATCAGTTACAGGAAGAAAATGGGAAAAGCACAAACATTTGAAGACTAAACGAAATGGTACTAAAAAAACAGTGAGTCAATGAAAATTTCAAAGAGGATTATGATAAAATACTTGAGACAAATGAAAATGGAAGCACAACTTCCAAAATAAAGCAATTCTAAAAGGAAAGTTTATAGTGATACAGATTTATCTCAAGAAACAGGAAAATTTTCTAATTAAACAACCTAACCTTTCACATAAATGGATTATTAAAAGAAAGACAATGCCCAAAGTCAGCTTAAGGAAAGAAATAATAAAGAACAGAGGAAATAAAATAGAGACCAAAGAAAAAACAATGAAAAGATCAAGGGAATAAAGAGCTGGATTTTGAAATGATAAACAAATTTGAAAATCTGTAGCTAGTCTAATCAATAAGAAAAGAGTGCCCTGAAAGCCCAAATAGAAATGAAAGAGGGGAAATAGCCATCAATACCACAGAGATACAAAAAAATCAGGAAAACATTACAAAAAGTAATATGTCAACAAATTGGACAACCTAGAAGAAATGGACAAATTTCTTGCAACATACAACTTTCTAAAATCAGGAAGAAATAGACAATCTGAACAAAATATACCATTACTAGTGAAATTGAATTTGCAACTAAAAATAAAAAACTCCCAGCAAAAAAAAAAAAAAAAATCAGACCCAGATGGCTTCACAAGGGAATTCTTCCAAACAATACAGAAAAGCTAATATCTTTCTTAAACTAGTGCAGAAAATTGAAGAGTAGGGAACACTCTCAAAGTTATCTACAAAGCAACCATTACCCTGATACCAGACAAAGACACTACAAAAAATGGAAAATTTCAGTCCAATACTTCTGATGGAAATAGATGCAAAAAGATCCTTACCAAAATATTAGCAAACCAATCCAACAATATACCCAAAAGGTATGATACACCATGAGCAAGTAGGATTTATTCCAGGGATTATTAAACTTTTACACCAGGGAGCAAAGGTGGTTCAGTATTCGCAAAATGATGTGATACACTATGTTAACACAACAAAGGATAAAAGCACATGATCATCGCAATAGCTACCATAAAAACATTTGACAAAATTAAACATCCATTCATAATTAAAACCTCTCAAATTCTGTAGGGAGGGAACAAATCTCAACATAATGAAGGTCATTTATGACAAATCCATAGCAAACATCATACTCAATGGTGGAAATCTAAAACTTTATAATAAAGAAGAAGACAAAGAACAAATAATTTTAAAATTTATATGGAACCACAAAAGACCCAGAATTGCCACGTCAATCTTGAGAAACAAAGAATAAAGCTGTTGGTATCACAATCCCTGCCTCAGCCTATATTACAAAGCTATAGTACTGACACAAAAACAGACATATTGATCAATGGAACAGAACAGAGAGCCCAGAAATACACCTAGGCACTTATAGTCAATTTATCTATGATAAAGGAGGCAAGAATACTTAATGGAGAAAAAACAGTCTCTTCAATAATTCCGACTTGGAAAACTGTACAGCTACATTTAAGCGAATGAGATCACATGATTTCTTCACATCATGTGCAAACAAACTCAAAGTGTATTAAATGCCTAAATGTAAACTGAAATCACAGAGTTCCTAGAAGAGGACATAGTCAGAACACTCTTTGACATAAATTGTAGCAATCTTTTTTATCTGTCTTTTCAGGCAAGGAAAATAGAAACTAACATAAACAAATAGGTCCTAATTAAACTTAAAAAATTTAGCACAGCAACAGAAATCATTGACAAAAATGAAATTACAATCTACAGAATGAGAGAAAATAGTTGCCAATAATATGACCAATAATGGGTTAATATTCAAAATATATAAATATCTCAAAAAACTCAATATCAAGACACCAAACAACCCAATTAAAATATAGGGTGGAAGATTTAGACATTTTTACAGATGGCCAACAAGCACATAAAAAATATGCTCAAGATTACTAATCAGAAATGCAAATCAAAACCACGAGCTATCACTTCACACCTGACAGAATGGCTGTCATCAAAAAGTCTAAGAATAACAAATGTCGGTGATGATGTGGAGAAAAGGGCACCATCATGCACTGTGGAATCGTAAACTGGTGCAGCCATTATGAAAAACAGTATAGAGTTTCCTCAAAGAGAAAAAAAAGAAAAAGCAGGACAACTGTATGAGCCAGAAATTCCACTACTAGGTATATATCCAAAAACAAATAAGCAAACAAACAAAACTAAAAATACTAATTTGAAAAGATTCATACACCCTAATTTCATTGGAAGCAACCTAAATATCTATCCACAGATGAATAAAGAAGGTATGATACACACACACTCACACACAGGAAAATTACTCAGCCCTGAAAATGAATGGAATTCTGGACTTAGAAAGTATTATGTTCTGTGACATGTCAGGCATAAAATAACAATTATGTTATCACTTATATATGGAATCTATAAAATAAAAGCAACAAATATATATAACAGAAAAATACAGATAGGGAAAAGTGAGAAGAGTGAAGTTGGAATGTGCAAAATATAGGTATGGGATTAAGAGACACAAACTACTAGGTATTGCCAACACAAAAACTAATCAAACTAACAAAGACTAAACACAAAGAAAAATATTAAAAGCAGCAAGGAAGAAACAGCAAGTAACATACAAGGGAAACCCCATATGCTTAACACCTGTTCTTTCAGCAGAAACTGCAGGCCAGAACAAATGGCAGGATATATTTAAAGTACTAAAAGGGAAAAATCTACCACTGAGACTACTGTACCCAGCAAGGATCGCATTCAAAATTGATGGAGAAATAAAAAGCTTTTCAGACAAGCAAAAGTTAAGAGAATTCAGTACCACCAAACCAGGTTTACAACAAATGTGAAATGGACTTAAATAGTCAAGAAATACAACAGAAAAAAAAATCTACAAAATCAACCCCAAACAATTAGAAAATGGCAATAGGAACATATATACCAATAATTACTTTAAATAGAAATGGATTAAATGCTCCAACCAAAAGACACAGACTGGCTGAATGAATACAAAAACAAGACCCATATATATGCTATCTACAAGAAGACCACTTCAGACTTCATACAGATTGAAAGTGAGAAGATGGAAAAATATATTCCATGCAAATGGGAAGCAAAAGAAAGCTGGAGTAGCAATCCTCATATCAGACAAAACAGACCTTAAAATAGAGATTACAAGAGATAAGGCAAGACACTACATAATGATCAAGGGATCAATCCAAGAGGAAGACATAACAATTAAAGGCTATGGTTTTTCCAGTGGTCATGTATGGATGTGAGAGTTGGACTGTGAAGAAGGCTGAGCGCTGAAGAATTGATGCTTTTGAACTGTGATGTTGGAGAAGACTCTTGAGAGTCCCTTGGACTGCAAGAAGATCCCACCAGGCCATTCTAGAGGAGATCAGCCCTGGGTGTTCTTTGGAAGGAATGATACTAAAGCTGAAACTCTGGTACTTTGGCCACCTCATGCGAAGAGTTGACTCATTGGAAAAGACCCTGATGCTGGGAAGGACTGGGGGCAGGAGGAGAAGGGGACGACAGAGGATGAGATGGCTGGATGGCATCACCGACTCGATGGACGTGAGTGTGAGTGAACTCTGGGAGATGGTGATGGACAGAGAGGCCTGGCGTGCTGCGATTCATGGGGTCACAAAGAGTTGGACATGACTGAGCGACTGAACTGAACTGACGGATGCACCCAACATAGGAGCACCTCAATACGTAAGACAAACACTAATTAACGTAAAAGGAGAAATCGAGAGTAACCAAATAATAGTAGGAGACTTTAACAACCCACTCACACCAATGAACAGATCATCACAACAGAAAATTAATAAGGAAACACAAGTATTAAATGATACATTAGATGAGGTGGATCTCATTGATATCTTTAGGACATTCCATTTAAATGCAGAATACATCTTCTTCTCAAGTGCACATGGAACATTCTCCAGGATAGACCGCATTTGCGTCACAAATAAAACCTCAGTAAATTTAAGAAAATTGAAATTGTATCAAGCATCTTCTCAAACCACAACGCTATGAGACTAGATATCAATTACAAGAAAAGAACTATAAGAAACACAAACACATGGAGATTAAACAACACGCTTCTAAATAACCAACGGGTTATTGAAGATATCATAAGAAAGTTCAAAAAATTTCTAGAAACAAATGACAATGAAAACACAACAACTCAAAACCTATGGGATGCAGCAAAAGTGGTTCTAAGAGGGAAGTTTATAGCAATACAATCCTACCTCAAGAAACAAGAAAAACATTGAATAGACAACCTAACTTTACATCTAAAGCAACTGGAAAAAGAAGAAAAAAGCCCCAAGATTAGTAGAAGGAAAGAAATCATAAAGATCTGAGCAAAAAGAAATGAAAGAAATAATAATAAAGATTAATAAAACTAAAAGCTGGTTCTTTGAGAGGATAAACAAAATTGACAACACTTAGCCAGACTTATCAGGAAAAAAGAGTGAAGAATCAAATCAACAAAATTAGAAACGAAAAAGGAGAGGTTACAACAGATGATGCAGAAGTACAAAGGATTATAAGAGACTATTATGAACAACTATATGGCAATAAAATAGATGACCTGGAAGAAATGGACAGATTCTTAGAAAAGTTCCATCTTCCAAGACTGAGCCAGGAAGAAACAGAAATTATGAACAACCAATTACAAGCACTGAAATTGAAGCTGTGATCAAAGTTCTCCCAATAAACAAAAGCCCAGGACCAGATGGCTTCACAGGAGAATTCTATCAAACATTTAGAGAAGAGCTAATGCCTATCCTTCTAAAACTCTTTCAAAAAATTGCAGATGAAGGAACACTTTCAAACGCATTCTACAAGGCCACCATCACCCTGATACCAAAACCAGACAAAGAAAACACACAAAAAGAACACTACAGGCCAATATCACTGATGAACATAGACGCAAAAATCCTCAACAAAATTTTAGCAAACAGAATTCAGCAACACATCAAAAAGCTTATACACCATGATCAAGTTGGGTTTATTCCAGGGATGCAAGGATCCTTCAGTATACAGAAATCAATCAGTATGGTATATCATATTAACAAGTTGAAAGATAAAAACCATATGATCATCTGAATAGATGCAGAAAAAGCATTAACAAAATTCAGCACCTATTTATGATTAAAACTCTTTGAAAAATGGGCATAGAAGGAACCTACCTCAACACAGCAAGGGCCATATATGATAAACCTACAGCAAACATTATCCGTAATGGTGAAAAACTGAAAGTATACCCACTAAGATCAGGAATGAGACAAGGGTGTCCGCTTTCACCACTATTATTCAACATAGTTCTGGAAGTCCCAGCTACAGCAATCAGAGAAGAAAAAGAAATAAAAGGAATCCAGATCAAAAAAAAGTAAAGCTCTCAGTTTTTATAAATGACATGATACTGTACATAGAAAACCCTAAACATAGTATCAGAAAAGTACTAGAGCTAATCAATGAATTTAACAAAGTTCCAGGACACAAAATCAATACACAGAAGTCACTGCATTTCTATATACTACCAATGAAAAATCAGAGCAATTAAGAAATCAATTCCATTCACCACTGCAACGAAAAGAATTAAATATCTAGGAATAAACTTACCTAAGGAGACAAATGACCTGTACACAGAAAATTATAAGACATTAATGAAAGAAATCAAAGATTATATAAACGGATGGAGAGATATTCCATGTTCCTTGGTAGGAAGAATCAATTTTGTGAAAACGACTATACCACCAAATGAAATCTATAGATTTCATGCAACCCTATCAAATTACCAAACATTTTTCACAGAATTAAAACAAAAAATTTCACAATTCATATGGAAAACACAAAAGACCCCAGATAGCCAAAGCAGTCTTGAGAAAGAAGAATGGAGCTGGAGGAATCAACCTTCCTGACTTCAGGTTATACTACCAAGCTAGAGTCATCAAGAGAGTATGGTCAGTTCAGTTCAGTCGCTCAGTCGTGTCTGACTCTTTGCAACCCCATGAATCGCAGCACGCCACCTCCCTGTTCATCACCAACTCCCGGAGTTCACTCAGACTCACATCCATCGAGTCAGTGATGCCATCCAGCCATCTCATCCTCGGTCGTCCCCTTCTCCTCCTGCCCCCAATTCCTCCCAGCATCAGAGTCTTTTCCAGTGAGTCAACTCTTTGCATGAGGTGGCCAAAGTACTGGAGTTTCAGCTTTAGCATCATTCCTTCCAAAGAAATCCCAGGGCTGATCCCCTTCAGAATGGACTAGTTGGATCTCCTTGCAGTCCAAGGGACTCTCAAGAGTCTTCTCCAACACCACAGTTCAAAAGCATTAATTCTTCAGCACTCAGCCTTCTTCACAGTCCAACTCTCACATCCATACACGACTACTGGAAAAACCATAGCCTTGACTAGATGGACCTTTGTTGGCAAAGTAATATCTCTTTTTTTGAATCTGCTATCTAGGTTGGTCATAACTTTTCTCCCAAGGAGTAAGCGTCTTTTAATTTCATGGTTGCAGTCACCATCTGCAGTGATTTTGGAGGCCAAAAAAATTAAGTCTGACACTGTTTCCACTGTTTCCCCATCTATTTCCCATGAAGTGATGGGACCGGATGCCATGATCTTCGTTTTCTGAATGTTGAGCTTTAAGCCAACTTTTTCACTCTCCTCTTTCACTTTCATCAAGAGGCTTTTTAGTTCCTCTTCACTTTCTGCCATAAGGGTGGTGTCATCTGCATATCTGAGGTGATTGATATTTCTCCCGGCAATCTTGATTCCAGCTTGTGTTTCTTCCACTCCAGCGTTTCTCATGATGTACTCTGCATATAGGTTAAATAAGCAGGGTGACAATATACAGCCTTGACATACTCCTTTTCCTATTTGGAACCAGTCTGTTGTTCCATGTCCAGTTTGAACTGTTGCTTCCTGACCTGCATACAGATTTCTCAAGAGGCAGGTTAGGTGGTCTGGGATTCCCATCTCTCTCAGAATTTTTCACAGTTTATTGTGATCCACACAGTCAAAGGCTTTGGCATAGTGAATAAAGCAAAAATAGATGTTTTTCTGGAACTCTCTTGCTTTTTCCATGATCCAGTGGATGTTGGCAATTTGATCTCTGGTTCCTCTGCCTTTTCTAAAACCAGCTTGAACATCAGGAAGTTCACTGTTCACGTATTGCTGAAGCCTGGCTTGGAGAATTTTAAGCATTACTTTACCAGTGTGTGAGATGAGTGCAATTGTATGGTAGTTTGAGCATTCTTTGGCATTGCCTTTCTTTGGGATTGGAATGAAACTGACCTTTTCCAGTCCTGTGGCCACTGCTGAGTTTTCCAAATTTGTTGGCATATTAAGTACAGCACTTTCACAGCATCATCTTTCAGGATTTGAAATAACTCTACTGGAATTCCATCACCTCCACTAGCTTTGTTCATAGTGATGCTTTCTAAGGCCCACTTGACTTCACATTCCAGGATGTCTGGCTCTAGATGAGTGATCACACCATCGTGATTATCCAGGTCATGAAGATCCTTTTTGTACAGTTCTTCTGTGTATTCTTGCCACCTCTTCTTAATAACTTCTGCTTCTGTTAGGTCCATACCATTTCTGTCCTTTATCGAGCCCATCTTTGAGTGAAATGTTCTCTTGGTATCTCTAATTATCTGGAAGAGATCTCTAGTCTTTCCCATTCTGTTCTTTTCCTCTATTTCCTTGCACTGATTGCTGAAGAAGGCTTTCTTGTCTCTTCTTGCTATTCTTTGGAATTCTACATTCAGATGCTTATATCTTTCCTTTTCTCCTTGGCTTTTCACTTCTCTTCTTTTCACAGCTATTTGTAAGGCTTCCCCAGACAACCATTTTGCTTTTTTGCATTTCTTTTCCATGGGGATGGTCTTGATCCCTGTCTCCTGTACAATGTCACGAACCTCAGTCCATAGTTCATCAGGCATTCTATCTATCAGATCTAGGCCCTTAAATCTATTTCTCACTTCCACTGTATAATCATAAGGGATTTGATTTAGATCATACCTGAATGGTCTAGCGGTTTTCCCTACTTTCTTCAATTTGAGTCTGATTTTGGTAATAAGGAGTTCATCATCTGAGCCACAATCAGCCCCTGGTCTTGTTTTTGTTGACTGTATAGAGCTTCTCCATCTTTGGCTGCAAAGAATATAATCAGTCTGATTTCGGTGTTGACCATCTGGTGATGTCCATGTGTAGAGTCTTCTCTTGTGTTGTTGGAAGCGGGTGTTTGCTATGACCAGTGCATTTTCTTGGCAAAACTCTATTAATCTTTGCCCTGCTTCATTCCGCACTCCAAGGCCAAACTTGCCTGTTACTCCAGGTGTTTCTTGACTTCCTACTTTTGCATTCCAGTCTTCTAGAATGAAAAGGACATCTTTTTTGGGTGTTAGTTCTAAAAGGTCTTGTATGTCTTCATAGAACCATTCAACTCCTGTTCTTCAGGGTTACTGGTTGGGGCATAGACTTGGATTACTGTGATATTGAATGGTTTGGCTTGGAAACGAACAGAGATCATTCTGTCGTTTTTGAGACTGCATCCAAGTGCTGCATTTTGGACTCTTTTGTTGACCATGATGTCTACTCCATTTCTTCTGAGGGATTCCTGCACGCAGTAGTAGATATAATGGTCATCTGAGTTAAATTCACCCATTCCAGTCCATTTTAGTTTGCTGATTCCTAGAACATCGACGCTCACTCTTGCCATCTCTTGGTTGACCACTTCTAATTTGCCTTGATTCATGGACCTGACATTCCAGGTTCCTATGCAATATTACTCTTTACAGAATTGGACCTTGCTTCTATCACCAGTCACATCCACAGCTGGGTATCATTTTGCTTTGCTCCATCCCTTCATTCTTTCTGGAGTTATTTCTCCACTGACCTCCAGTAGCATATTGGGCACCTACCGACCTGGGGAGTACCTCTTTCAGTACCCTATCATTTTGCCTTTTCATACAGTTCATGGGGTTCTCAAGGCAAGAATACTGAAGTGGTTTGCCATTCCCTTCTCCAGTGGACCACATTCTGTCAGACCTCTCCACTATGACCCACCTGTCTTGGGTTGCCCGTGGGCATGGCTTAGTTTCATTGAGTTAGACAAGGCTGTGGTCCTAGTGTGATTAGATTGACTAGATTTCTGTGAGTATGGTTTCAGTGTGTCTGCCCTCTGATGCACTCTTGCAACACTTACCATCTTCCTTGGGTTTCTCTTACCTTGGGCATGAGTATCTCTTCACGGCTGCTCCAGCAAAGCACAGCTGCTGCTCCTTACCTTGGATGAGGGGTGTCTCCTCCCACCACCCTTCCTGACCTTCAATGTGGGATGGCTCCTCTAGGCCCTCCTGTGCCCACACAGCCACCACTCCTTGGACATGGGGTTGCTCCTCCTGGCCGTTGCCCCTCCCGGCCATTGCCCCTAGCCTTGGGCATGGGGTTGCTCCTCCCGGTCGCCACCCCTGACCTCGGACATGGGGTAGCTCCTCTTGGCTGTTCCTGCGCCGTCGCAGCCTGGCACTCTAGGCCGCTGCCCCTGACCTCGGACATGGGGTAGCTCTTGGCAGTGCTTAGTGTGCCAGCCACCGCCGCCGCCGCCTGTGCTTAGAGCACCGGCCACCATACGGTACTGGCACAAAAACAGATATATAAACCAATGGAACAAGATAGAAAGCCCAGAAATAAACCCATGCACCTATGGGAGACTTATTTTTGACAAGGGAGGCAAAAATATACAGTGGGGCAAAGACAGCCTCTTCAATAAATGGTGCTGGGAAAACTGGACAGCTACATGTGAAAGAATGAGATAAGAAACACTTCCTAACACCATCAGTTTGGTTCAGTTCAGTCACTCAGTCGTGCAACCCCATGAACCACAGCATGCCAGGCCTCCCTGTCCATCACCATCTCCCGGAGTTCACTCAAACTCACATCCATCGAGTCCGTGATGCCATCCAGCCATCTCATTCTCTGTTATCCCCTTCTCCTCCTGCCCTCAATCCCTGCCAGCAGCAGAGTCTTTTCCAATGAGTCAACTATTCACATGAGGTGGCCAAAGTACTGGAGTTTCAGCTTTAGTATCATTCCTTCCAAAGAACACCCAGGGCTGATCTCCTTTAGCATGGACTGGTGGGATCTCCTTGCAGTCCAAGGGACTCTCAAGAGTCTTCTCCAACACTACAGTTCAAAAGCATCAATTCTTCAGTGCTCAGCTTTCTTCATAGTCCAACTCTCACATCCATACATGACCACTGGAAACACCATAGCCTTGACTAGATGGACCTTATTTGGCAAAGTAATGTCTCTGCTTTTCAATATGCTATCTAGGTTGGTCATAACTTTTCTTCCAAGGAGTAAGCGTCTTTTAATTGCATGGCTGCAATCACCATCTGCAGTGATTTTGGAGCCCAGAAAAATGAAGTCTGACATGGTTTCTACTGTTTCCCCATTTATTTCCCATGAAGTGATGGGACCAGATGCCATGATCTTCGTTTTCTGAACGTTGAGCTTTAAGCCAGCTTTTTCACTCTCCTCTTCCACTTTCATCAAGAGGCTTTTTAGTTCCTCTTCACTTTCTGCCATAAGGGTGGTGTCATTTGCATATCTGAGGTGATTGATATTTCTCCCGGCAATCTTTATTTCAGCTTGTGCTTCTTCCAGCCCAGCATTTCTCATGATGTACTCTGCATATAAGTTAAATAAGCAGGGTAACAATATACAGCCTTGATGTATTCCTTTTCCTATTTGGAACCAGTCTGTTGTTCCATGTCCAGTTCTAACTGTTGCTTCCTGACCTGCATATAGGTTTCTCAAGAGGCAGGTCAGGTGGTCTGGGATTTTAATCTCTTTCAAAATTTCCACAGTTTATTGTGATCCACACAGTCAAAGGCTTTGGCATAGTCAATAAAGCAGAAAGAGATGTTTTTCTGGAACTTTCTTGCTTTTTCCATGATCCAGCGGATGTTGGCAATTTGATCTCTGGTTCCTCTGCCTTTTCAGGAACCAGCTTGAACATCAGGAAGTTCACAGTTCATGTACTGCTGAAGCCTGGCTTGGAGAATTTTGAGCATTACTTTATGAGCATGTGAGATGAGTGCAATTGTGTGGTAGTTTGAGCATTCTTTGGCATTGCCTTTCTTTGGGATTGGAATGAAAACTGACCTTTTCCAGTCTTGTGGCCACTGCTGAGTTTTCCAAATTTGGGGGCATATTGAGTGCAGCTTTTTCACAGCATCATCTTTCAGGAAAAAAATTTGAAACAGCTCAACTGGAATTCCATCACCTCCACTAGCTTGTTCATGATGATGCTTCCTAAGGCCCACCTGACTTCACATTCCAGGATGTGTGGCTCTAGGTGAGTGATCACACCATCATGATTATCTGGGTTGTGAAGATCTTTTTTGTACAGTTCTGTGTATTCTTGCCACCTCTTCTTAATGTCTTCTGCTTCTGTTAGGTCCACACCATTTCTGTCCTTTATCGAGCCCATCTTTGCATGAAATTTTCTCTTGATATCTCTAATTTTCTTGAGATCTCTAGTCTTTCCCATTCTGTTGTTTTCCTCTATTTCTTTGCATTTATTGCTGAGCAAGTCTTTCTTATCTCCCCTTGGCAAGGGAGATAATTCTTGGCTATTCTGCATTCAAATGGTATATCTTTTCTTTTCTCCTTTGCTTTTGGCTTCTCTTCTTTTCACAGCTATTTGTAAGGCCTCCTCGGACAGCCATTTTGCTTTTTTGCATTTATTTTTTGTGAAGATGGTCTTGATCCCTGTGTCCTATATGATGTCATGAACCTCCATCCATAGTTCATCAGGCACTCAGTCTATCAGACCTAGTCCCTTAAATTTATTTCTCACTTCCACTGTATAATCATAAGGGATTTGATTTAGGTCATACTTCAATGAAACAACTAGCAAAGGATTAATTTCCAAAATATACAAGCAGCTCATATAACTCAATACCAGAAAAACAAATAACCCAATCAAAAGTGGGGAAAAGATGTAAACAGACATTTCTCTAAAGAAGACATACAGATGGCTAACAAACACATGAAAAGATGCTCAATATTTCTCACTATTAGAGAAATGTAAATCAAAACTACAATGAGATATCATGTCACACTGGTCAGAATGGCCCTCATCAAAAAGTCTAGAGACAATAAATGTTGGAGAGGACGTGGTGAAAAGGGAACACTTTTGCACTGCTGGTGGGAATGTATATAGCCACTATGGAAGATGGTATGGAGACTCCTTAAAATAGTAGGAATAAAACCACCATATGACCCAGGAATCCCACTCCTAGGCATATACCCTGAGGAAACAAAAACTGAAAGAGACAAATGTATCCCATTGCTCATTGCAGCACTATTTACAATAACTAAATCATGGAAGCAACCTAAATGTCCATGGACAGATGAATGGATAAAGAAGTTGTGGCACGTACACACAATGGAATGTTAGTCAGCCATTAAAAGGAATGCATTTGAATCAGTTCTATGAGGTGGATGAACCTAGAACCTAGAACCTATTATACAGTGTGGAGTGAGTCAGAAAGAGAAAGATAAATATTGTATTCTAACACATATATATGGAATCTAGAAAAATGGTACTGAAGAATTTATTTACAGGGCAACAGTGAAGAAACAACATAGAGAATACACTTATGGATATGGGGATAGGGAAGGAGAGGTTGAGATGTACAGAAAGAGTAACATGGAAACATGCTGCTGCTGCTGCTGCTGCTGCTGCTGTTGCTGTTGCTAAGTCACTTCAGTCGTGTCCGACTGTGCGACCCCATAGACGGCAGCCCACCAGGCTCCCCCGTCCCTGGGATTCTTCAGGCAAGAACACTGGAGTGGGTTGCCATTTCCTTCTCCAATGCATGGAAGTGAGAAGTGAAAATGAAGTCACTCAGTTGTGTCCGACTCCTAGCAACCCCATGGACTGCAGCCCACCAGGCTCCTCCATCCATGGGATTTTCCAGGCAAGAGTGCTGGAGTGGGATGCCATCACCTTCTCCAATATTACCATATTTAAAATAGATAGCCAAAGGGAATTTGCTATACGGCTCAAGAAACTCAATCAGGGGCTCTGTATCAACCAAGAGGGGTGGGATAGGGAGGGTGATGGGAGGGCATTTCAAAAGCAAGGGAATATATGTATACCTATGGCTAATTCATGTTGAGGTTTGATAGAAAATAGCAAAATTATGTAAAGCAATTATCCTTCAATAAAAATAAATAAACTTTCAAAAAAGAAAGAAAAAAAAGAGAGACACAAACTACTAGGTATAAAGTAAACATACAACAAGAATATACTATAGCTTTAAATGAAGTATAACAAAAATATTAATCATTATGTTGTACATCTGGAATTAATATTGTAAGTCAACTATATGTCAATAAAATGTTTTAAAAGTTAGAAAAACAAAGTACATATCATAATTTTAAAATACTTTGTTCCTAAAAATTTCTAACCATCATCTTAGCCTTTAGCAAGTTGTATAGTAACCTCAAAGATCAGTAATCATAGATCACTACAACAAATAATGAAAATCTTGAAATATTGTGAGAACTAACAGAATGCGACACAGAGAAATAACATAAGCATATACTGTGAAAAACTAGTAGTGATAGACTTCTTCAACACAGGGTTGTCACAGTCTTTCAATTAATAAAGAACAACATCTGGGAAGCACAATAAAGCAAAGCAGAGTAAAACAAGGTAGGCCTGTATGATTTCAGAAAATCAAAAGCTGAAAGGATTCATCACCAGCATAACTACTCACAAAAAAATATTAAAACAGTCTTCAAGCTTAAGAAAACTCATATAAGATGAAAATTTGAATCTGTGCAAAGAAATAAAGACAGCTAGAAAGGGTAAATATTAGATAAATCCCAAAGATATTTTTCTCATTTTTTAGTTTTCTTCAAAAGGTAATTGTTAATTAGTAATAAAATAATTGAATAAATATAAAAGATAATTGTTTAAAGAAAAATAATAGTCATGTATTTGGAAATCCTAAAACACACGTGCACATGAAAATTCTAGCCATAGCAGAATAAAACATGGAAGGAAAAAATGAAAGTATACCGTTGTAAAGTTTTGATACTATAATGGAATGGTATAATGATAAAACATAGTTTGAAGGAAAATAAAGATGCATATATCAAACTTTAAAGCAAATATTGAGCTAATTAAAGCTTATATACATACACACACTCACATGCAAATTAATTAATGCTATTCAAAATCAAGATAGTTGTTAACTTCATAGGAGAAAAAAATAGAAATTGCATAAGAAGCACTTTATGGTAATGTTTTGGTATCCTAGTTATCATCTACAGGTTTATTACATGGGTGTATTCAGTTTTGATAACCAAATAAGTTATATACACTTACTACATGTATGTTGTTGTATTTGTTCAGTCTCTCTACCACGTTCAACTCTAATCCCATGGACTGCACCCTACCAGGCTCCTCTGTCCATGGGATTTCCCAGGCAAGAATACTGGAGTGGGTTGCCATTTCCTTCTCCATAATTTATGTATACTTTTCTACATTTAAATATATTTATAAAAAGGCTTTCCTAGTGGCTCAGTAGTAAAAAGTCCTCCTGCCAATGCAGGACACACAGGTTTGATCCCTGGGTCAGAAAGATCCTCAGGAGAAGGTAGTGGTAACCCATTCCAGTATTCTTACCTGGGAAATCCCATGGACAGAGGAGCCTCAAGGCTATAGTTCATGGGGTCATAAAAAGAGTCAGACATGACTTAACAACTTAACAACAACAATATTTATAAAAAAATTTAAATGTATATACACACATATATATATCTTTGTGTATATAGATATACGTAATGCATGTATCCAGATGTACACGTGTATATGTATATACACATATATACAAGAGACAGACATGAGAGCATCCTAGGAATTATCAAGACTGTCATACCACCCAACTCACAGGAGAAAATTTGTATCGCAGCCTTTCTTTCGGAACAGCACCCCTTGGAGGCAGACCTGAGCAGATTGCATGACCTTATGTTATTGCTGTGGAAACTACTCTTCTATTAGAATTATATTTCACAAACATTTAGTGCTCTCTATACTTCAAAGAACATCAAGCTCAAAGAATGTTAATCCCTGTTTCATCAAATTTATTTTCAACAAGCTCAGCCAATTCAGCTTTCATTAAACAAATGCTTCAAAAGAACATTAATGGAACAGTTCTTATATTTAAATATATTATTTCCAGAATCAAATTTTAGTTTATAACTTGTGCATTATTTTTACAAAGACAGAGCTCATAATTGCAAAGGTCACTACAGTTGTCCAGACACTAACTGGGTCATAAGTTAAGACCTTATATACAAAACAGACAATGTGTTTGTCATGCCCCTGTTCAAATATCACCTCCTCTGGGAAGTCTTGCTGGATCCCCCTGAGGCAGATAGAATTACTGTGTCTTGAAGCATCCCCAGCATATTGTACACTCTTCTATTACAGAATGTGTCCTAGTGAATAAAGTTGATTTGTTTATTTCTTTGTCTCCCCTGCTAGACTGTTTTAGCCATCTTTGTATGCTCAGAAACACATGGCAAGTGCTCAAAAAAAAAAACAACAGAAAAAACTAGAAGTGAGGGAAGGGGGGACATAAGGGAAGGAAGAAAAGAAAGGCTTTTCTTAACAGTAGCAAATTAGGCAGAAGGTATCCTTGGTCAGATGAAACAGTTGTTTGTCCAGCAAGTTTCATTTTGCATCCATTGTCACAAAGTAATTGGAATCTAGGTTATTTACAGTGATGCCTATAAATACTTTGAAAGTATTAATCCAGTGTTAGACCGATGCTTCATGTCCTGCTATGCCATATGAATCATTTCACTTATGGGCTGAGGACAGTAAAATATTTTACAAATATTATCTTGCCAAATGGGTATGTGTAAAAATTGTCCTCAGGGCTTCCAGTGATGAAAGAGTATGCACACCAACAAAACAAGCACACTCCCCCAACCCCCAGGCAACATTGTTCACTCCCTCCTCTACTTCCCAGAGCACATTATTCATTCCTGTAACATAGCCTTCAGCACAATGTGTCACTCTGTTGTGTTTCCCCTGCCCAATTGCATTGTAAGCTTCTTGAGGACAGAGGCTATCTTCATCTTTTTATCTCTAGTTTCTATCACAGGGAGTGGCACATGATAGTTGTTCCTTATTTATTTATTGAATGATTAAATAAGAGGACATCTTGTAATACTCACATTTGAGTACATTTTAAATGTCCAGTCAGCTTAGCTCTCTGTCATTCAACCTTAGAGGCACCTCTAAAATACGGAGTCAACAGAAGAATATTTAGCTCCTGACCATGTGGTTGCAGCATCATAACCAGAAAAGGACCTTAAGCCTTTTCAGTATCCTAGGAACTCTCAAATCATCCTGTGAGAAGGAGACCATCTGATCATTAATAAAATCTAGCAATAGTTGTCATTTTCCCATGTAAACCTGAAAAGCTCAGAGATACTTAGAGAATTCTGAGCTGAGAAGTAAAAAAGCAAACAGAAGGAAAATAAAAGGATAGATACGGGGAAAAAAATCATTTTCTATTTAAGCACCAACATATGCTTGGTATTATGCTAGGTGCTCAGGATTTAATGTTCATATAAGATGTGCCCCATGGCCTGGCTCACACACTATCTGGGTCTGTGAAATCTTAAAATATCTCCTGGGACAACCTCAAAATGTTCTCAGCAGAGGAAAGAACTTTAAAATTTATCACTGCGGCTGCAGCAACCTGATGTTCAAATTGGGTATGTGTTTAGCTTTTAAATCCCATAAAACATACTCTTGATTTACTAATAGAATAAACAAGTCAATAAAACAAAATGTCATAATCATGGTTTCACTCCCAAAATCTTAAATTCCTCTTCATAAGAAAAATAAGAACTCAGCAGTATCAGAGACAAAACTGTTCCACCCTCTACATTCAATCATAAAACACAAAACAGAGCCTTGGCAGTCAGAAAAACAACCCCAGCATCGGGGTTTTGACAATGGGATCAAACTGTAATCAAAGCAGTTATATCTGTCCAATTGCAGGGCAATTGACAAGGAGATATATGAAATAGTCTTATGAGCCCATAAGAGTACCAAGAAGAGAGGGTAATGAAGGGACCATGTGGGGTGATGGTTTAGAAGTTCTGAAATAATCCCCTCCAAAAGTGATTTTTTAAATATGCCAATAAAGAAGGGCATGGATGCAGCATAATTACAATCTGCAGATGAAGCTTGAGGTTCTGTATATTAGAACTTATTTGAATGTGCTCACTGAAGCCTACTAAAGAAAAATTTCCAGTAGCCCAAGGTCTCCAAAATGTTTTACTTTAAATTTTCTAAAATTTTTATTGGAAATAAATATGAGACCCAAATCCTCCCTCTTTAGGAACAACAACAACAACAACAAAAACCCAAGGGATCCAAGGTAAAAATAATAAACTGGACTTTATCAAAATTTAAAGCATTTTCACTTCAGGAAACATCAAGAAAGTAAAAGACAAGTCACAAATTAGGAGAAAATATTTGTAAATCATACATCTAATGAGAGACTGGTACCCAGAATAAAAGAGCTCTTATACTTCAGTAATAAGACAATGAGTAAGCCAGTTTAAAAATGCACAAAGAAAATTAAACAGGCATTTTGACTAAGAAGACATATGATTATGCAACCAGATCATGAAAAAAATGCATAATATAATTTGGCATTAGGGAAATACAAATTAAAACTATAATGAGATATCATTCCATGCTCACTAGAATGGCTACAATCAGAAAGCAAAAACAAATGTTAATGTGAATACAGAAAAATTGGAAATTAGAATGTTAAAAGATACAGCCACTTTAGAAAATGGTTTGGCAGTTTCTTTAAGTGTTAAACATAGATTTACATATGACCCAGTGATTCCTTTGCTTGGCATCTATGCAAGAGAAATGAAAACATATGTCCACCCAACCTTGTACATGAAGAGCAGTTCGTAGCAAAATTATTCATAACAGACAAGCTGGAGAGAAAGCATGATAGGCAAGTATTAGGAAGCCGTTGATAATGGGGATCAAAATAAGGTATATTTTAGGAGAAATCAGAGCTGGAAATCAGAACTTTAGAAAATCAAAACCAGACTCAGAGTCTTGAAGATTTTCTGACAAACTGGGAAGGTCTTCCTGTCTGTGACTCCGGTAGTCTCTATGAGGTGAACTGCAGAAGTGCAGGGTCCTGTCATGGACATCACGACAAGAAGTAAAGATACTTCTTAATCTCTGCATGGTTGACCACTTATCCTTAGCACTTTTAACTCAAGACTGCCCCCAACATAAAAACACATGATTAAAAATTCCTCAAGAGTAGGGACCACATCTTATTAACTTTCGTTTATGACACAGGCTCAATGACCTTTACCTTTAAACCTGAGGACAGTAAGCAAAGAGAACTGTTTGTAATAGAATCAAATGTTTCAGACAGAAATTTAGTTTCTAGATACATGACCTCAAGGGGTTATGCCTCTCCTTGAAACTTTGGTTACATCTTCCCTGCCATGTAGGTAATTACATTATATACCAGGGTTCTGATGAGATCTAAATGGCAGATCTAAATAGGTCAGTCACTTGGCACTTGGTGCTCAATAACTGATGGTTATTAATTTTTCTGAAATTTAACACTGAGCCATGGTTTCTCTGAGTTCATCATCCTGGAGCTTTGTTCTCCCAGCATGCTGTGTGCTACATAGTATTCTCACAGACACAGTAGGCTGGGCTGCATCCTAATAAGCAGCCCCACAGAATACTCAAGAAAGCCTTCCTCAGCAATCAATGCAAAGAAATAGAGGAAAACAACAGAGTGGGAAAGACTAGAGATCTCTTCAAGAAAATTAGAGATACCAAGGGAAGATTTCATGCAAAGACGGGCTCGATAAAGGACAGAAATGGTATGGACTTAACAGAAGCAGAAACTATTAAGAAGAGGAGGCAAGAATACACAGGAGAACTGTACAAAAAAGATCTTCATGACCAAGATAATCACGATGGCGTGATCACTCACCTAGAGCCAGACATGCTGGAATGTGAAGTCAGGTGGGCCTTAGAAAGCATCACTATGAACAAAGCTAGTGGAGGTGATGGAATTCCAGTTGAGCTGTTTCAAATCCAGAAAGATGATGCTGTGAAAGTGCTGTACTCAATATGCCAGCAAATTTGGAAAACTCAGCAGTGGCCACAGGACTGGAAAAGGTCAGTTTCATTCCAATCCCAAAGAAAGGTAATGCCAAAGAATGCTCAAACTACTGCACAATTGCACTCATCTCACACGCTAGTAAAGTGATGCTCAAAATTCTCCAAGCCAGGCTTCAGCAGTATGTGAACCATGAACTTCTTGATGTTCAAGCTGGTTTTAAAAAAGGCAGAGGAACCAGAGATCAAATTGCCAACATCCACTGGATCATTGAAAAAGCAAGAGAGTTCCAGAAAAACATCGATTTCTGCTTTATTGACTATGCTAAAGCCTTTGACTGTGTGGATCACAATAAACTGTGGAAAATTCTGAAAGAGATGGGAATACCAGACCACCTGACCTGCCTCTTGAGAAACCTATATGCAGGTCAGGAAGCAACAGTTAGAACTGGACATGGAACAACAGACTGGTTCCAAATAGGAAAAGGAGCCCGTCAAGGCTGTATATTGTCACCCTGCTTATTTAACTTATATGCAGAGTACGTCATGAGAAACGCTGGACTGGAAGAAGCACAAGCTGGAATCAAGATTCCTGGGAGAAATATCAATCACCTCAGATATGCAGATGACACCACCCTTATGGCAGAAAGTGAAGAGGAACTAAAAAGCCTCTTGATGTAAGTGGAAGAGGAGAGTGAAAAAGTTGGCTTGAAGCTCAACATTCAGAAAACGAAGATCATGGCATCTGGTCCCATCACTTCATGGGAAATAGATGGGGAAATAGTGGAAACAGTGTCAGACTTGATATTTTTGGACTCCAAAATCACTGCAGATGGTGACTGCAGCCATGAAATTAAAAGACACTTACTCCTTGGAAGGAAAGTTTTGACCAACCTAGATAGCATATTGAAAGCAGAGACATTACTTTGCCAACAAAGGTCCATCTAGTCAAGGCTATGGTTTTTCCAGTAGTCATGTACGGATGTGAGAGAGAGTCATGTATGGATGGACTGTGAAGAAAGCTGAGCACCAAAGAACTGATGCTTTTGAACTATGGTGTTGGAGAAGACTCTTGAGAGTACATAGGACTGCAAGGAGATCCAACCAGTCCATTCTAAAGGAGATCAGTCCTGGGTGTTCATTGGAAGTACTGATGCTGAGGCTGAAACTCCAATACTTTGGCCATCTCATGTGAAAAGTTGACTCATTGGAAAAGACTCTGATGCTGGGAGGGATTGGAGGCAGGAGGAGAAGGGGACGACAGAGGATGAGATGGCTGATTGGCATCACCAACTCGATGGACATGAGTTTGAGTGAACTCTGGGAGTTGGTGATGGACAGGGAGGCCTGGTGTGCTGCGATTCATGGGGTTGCAAAGAGTCGGACACGACTGAGCGACTGAAATGAACTGAAATGATTACATAATATTTCAGGTATTCTACCTCAAGCTGTTATAACAAAATTCCATGGACTACGTGGCTTAAAGAACAGAAACTTTTCTCACAATTCTGAAAGCTTAAAATTTAAGATCACGTTTTCAACATGGTTGGAGTCTATCTTCTTGGCTTGCAAATGGCTGCCTTCCTTCTGTACCCTCACATGGTGGAGAGAGATCTCTTCCACTTCTTATGAAGACACAGTCCTATCAGAGAAGGATTCCACCTTCATTTAATCTTAATTATTTCCTAAAGATCGTATCTCCAGTAAATGTCTCATTGGGGGTTAGAGCTTCCACATGTGAATACTGGGAGGACATAATTCAGTTCATAGCACCAAAGAAGGTTTGATTAACCCCAGAGAGAATGGGTACAGAGCCGGTGTCCCAGTGAAGCCCCCTTGGCTAGCTTCCTGTCTTTCATCCTTCACCTCTCCATTACCAGGCTGGATTTGTGTTTTTGGTTTGTTTTTTTTGTTGTTGTTGTTGTTGTTTGCTTTTTCCTTTTCTCCTCCACTGGTAAACCATTCCAAAAACTTAAGATTTGGCCTCCAAAAATCATATTGACACCTAATGAGACTTGAGATTTCTCCATGTCCCTCCTGAGTGCTGTTCTTCCTGAATAAAATAAGGTTTCAGGATTTCTTGCTTTTTCAGTTTATGTTTAGATATTTCTCAGGCTCCTTTCAGTGGACCCCATGGTGGCTTTCTGTTAAACCAGTAACCCTGATTACTTTAATCTGAAATTCTTCCTACTGGTATTTCCCCATACACACACTTAGGCAATGGGCAGAATCTAGTTGACCCAAAGGCCCTACAGAGACTATGGACCTAATGTTTCATATGCTAACACCCTAATCTGAATGGGATAGTATTTGGAAATGGGACTTTCAGAATGAAATTAAATCCTGAGAGTATAGTCCACATGAATAGGATTAGTATCCTTATAAGGTCAAAAGTTAACTGTGGATAAACTACCTAGTTTGGTATTTTGTTATAGCAGCCCTAGCTGACAAGATAGGAAGGCTTCATCAAAGAAGTAAGACGGAGTGTACAAGTTGATATTTCTCTGCAGTGTTGAACAAAATTCCCTGGGTACATCACTCATTATTAGAGAAATGCAAGTCAAGACTACAAAGAGATATCACCTCAAACCAGTCAGAATAGCCATCATCAGAAAAATCTACAAACAATAAATGACGAAGAGGATGTGGAGAAAAGGGAACCCTCACGCACTGTTGGTGGGAATGTAAACTGATATAGCCATCATAAAGAACAGTATGGAAATTTCTTAAAATCTAGAAATTAATCTACCATATGACCCAGCAATCCCACCACTGGGTATACACTGAGAAAATCACAATTTTAAAAGACACATGCACCCCGGTGTTCATTGTAGCAATATTTGCAATAGTCAGAACCTGGAAGCCACCTAAATGTTCATCAAGAGATGAATGAAAAAAGAAGATGTGGTCCATATATGCAATGGAATATTATTCAGTCATAAGAATAAATGAATTTGAGTCAGTTGTAGTGAGGTAGATGAACCCAGAGCCTCTTATACAGAGTGAAGTAAGTCAGAAAGAAAAAACAAGTATTATATATTAACACATATATATGGAATCTAGGAAAATGATACTGATGAACCTAGTAAAGAATGAAATTGTGGACACAGCAGGGGGAGGTGAGAGCGGGATTAATTGAGAAAGTAGCTTTGACATATGTACACTATAATGTGAAAAATACATAGTGGAAAGTTGGTATATAACACAAGGAGCCCAGCCTGGCCCTCTGTGAGGACCTAGGGGGTGGGATGGGGATAGAGGAGGAAGATATATATATATATATATATCTTTGTGTTTGTGTGGCAGAAATAAATACAACATTATAAAGCAATTGTACAATTAAAAAGTTCAAATATTTACTTAAAAAGTCCGTGGGTATAGGGTAGAGGGGAAGATGAAGATAGAACCCAGAGTTGGTGATTGTATACTATATATGGGCACTTTAAATACATTACACAGTTTACTAACTACTATCCATTCTCTTACCAATATAATACCCTCTCATCAGAGTCTCAAATCCTTACTTCCCCCTTTTCAATTCACTTCTCATAGTAGTAATTTCACCAAAGTACTCATTTACTCTAGAAACAATAATTTTATCATTGACCTTCCCATGATAGATTTGTTAAGAGCTGGGGCCTGGAGACATGGATTTGTACCCCAGATATTCACCTGGAAAAGTGATTTAACCTCCCCTGTAAAAATAGTTAGTCATATCTTCCTCATAGAGCAGTGTAAGAATTAAACAAGCAATTATGCCGCATGTTTACTGCATGCCCTGACTCAACAAAATGTAGCTTTTAATATTGTAGGACAAGTGACTTGCCCAGTGTCACAGATAGCAGAGAGAATTAGAACCCTCAGGATCACATTGAAGTCTTCCATGATGCTTCTTTAACTGAACAGCTTTGCATTCTAGGCTAAGAGATGGAATTGTGTAGGAAAAAGAGCATAAACAAAAACATCTATATGAGGACTGGGCTCTACTTGTCACCATCATGTGCTAGTTCTCTTATCTGGTCAAATTCTGAGTCTGTAGTTTCTTTGTTAGGTCAAATGATTGACTGTGATAGTATGTGCTAGAACCTCTACTAAATATTCGTAAGATCAGCTAGTACTTAGTCTGGAAAAGGGAATGGCAACCCACTCCAGTATTCTTGCCTGGAGAATCCAATGGACAGAGGAGCCTGGTAGGCTGCAGTCCATGGGACAACATCTACTAAACGTTGGTAAGATCAGCTAGTCTGTGGCATTTGAGCCACAGCCCTCCCCTTTTCCCTACATGCTTACTGTGAAGGAAACGCCTTTCCCTTGGCTCCCAGACAAAGATTACAGTATACCCTCCAGTAAAGGCAGATCATCAATATTGTTCGCAGATGCTTTTGAATGTTAGTTGCTTGTTTTTTGCTTCCTTATTTGTTAATGCCTATAAGGGACATTCCAGCTCAATTTATTCCATTTATCTTCATGACTCTCTTTTTTTCCTTTCTGATATAGATTGTTCTCATGTTCTCTCTGCCTGCTGCTCTCCAGTATAAATCTACTGTAAAAAAAGCAGTCAATAGTTAAGAAGAACTTAGAGGAGAAATGACATTTACTTGTTCATTGCTCATTGACCTCATTTTCACTCATCACATCATCCTTTCCTGGTGAGCAAGAATGGGGCTTCAAAGCCATCATCATCCAGTGTTCTAACTGCTATTACTAATAGATCAGAGCCAAGATCCTATCTGAAACCTATTTGGCCATCTCAGACTTGGTGTTGTATCCATGCCAAGGGCAATATTCTTTTAAAATATTCCAGAAGCAGTGTGTAAAGGTAGCAGGGGTTACCAGCAGTGGTAGTGACGGTTGCAGGGAAAGTGACTAAGGGGATTCCTGGCACAGTGAACTTACTCTAGCAGGCAACTGCAAAAGGCTCACTAATAGATCATTGGCAGGAATCAACGGAACTTTCAAAACAACTGAAATCCAACAAAAGCAAAGCCTGCAATATCTCAGAACATCTGTGTGACATAGATCAATGGAACTTCAGATCCCCAAAAGAGTAATTATTCCAGAGTTCAGACCCCTCAATCCCGATCTCCAAGGTTCACCACTATTAAAATTGTGTTAAAACTGAAGCTGTTATTACTTCACCTGTCTTATCTACTAGAACTGAAAGAAACTTTAGAGAACTTTTCACTCAATTATAATAAAAATAAATATGCTGATTAGAGTCTCTCAGATTCAGAATGGAACTTAGAAACCACCAAGTTGAAACCTAACAATCCCCCTAACTTTGCATTAGCTGCATACATCTTCTCTACAGCGAAGGGAGTATTCAATTTCTCCTTGCAGACGTTCTGAATAGGGAGCTCAATTTCCTAATAAGGATTGAGCACAACCCAAGTGCAAAATAAAACTATTATCTGGATCTTCTAAAATCTGCAGAAAGACAAAATGTACTAGATTCAAAGTTGACCTTGGGCAAGTCCCCAGGCCTCAGTATTTTCATCTTAAATTTGAGCTGTTAGTAGTTCTCATCTCCTGGGTTTATGGGGATTAGAGAAGATGCATATAATACAGTTATTTTTCAATAAACGTTAGCGATTGTCCTCATTATTAAAGTTCATTTCCCTTATAAAGTGGAGACTTGGGAAAAATAAAATGAAATTTTATTATCTACTTTGCAAATATCTCAAATGGAAGTGATAGTGCTTGATTCATAAATATTATTATGGTTTCCTTCGGCATGTCATTAAAACTGAATTCAAATGGTCAGCTCCTTTGTTCTCTGATGTGTGTGTGTGTGTTAATTACTATATTATAAAAAGAACAGTGGCTGCCACATATTGAGCCCCTACTTTGTGTTAGAGCTTTTCACACTTTACCTCATTCAACATTCACAATAGTTCCAGGAGGTGCCCCAACTCAGATGAGAAATCTGAGATTTAAGATGTTAGGTAACATGCATAAAGTCATCCAGCCAGACCTCTGGCTCCCACACTCCCCATACCTCCCCTAATGTTTTTTGTTTTTATTCCTAAAATGTACCCTTGATTTAAGAAATAAGAGCCAGGCTTCTGGAGGCTGGAAATGAAATCATACTAGTCTCAGTGCCTGTAGTGATCCTGACTAAGGCAAACCTCATGGAGAACTAGTAGCCTCAGGAAGAAGCTGTCAATCTCAATTAAGACATCAACATGTCAAAGGAGGAAGGTACCACCATGAAGTCTATTGTTGAATGCGTGTCAGGTGAAGGCAGTACAAATCACTGCATGATCCAAATATGTCCATTCCCGACTTCTCCCAAACTAAGGTCACCGAGTTATTATGGCACGGTGGTTTGCACTACTTTGGATTCCACCAAGTGGCAGGTGGCCTGACAAACATGCACTCAGCATGTTTTGTTGGGTCCCTACAGCTGTGCTGCCAATCAGTTCAGGATGGCTGCAAGTTAATGCTAATTAGCTTCTGTTGATCTGCATATTCCAACAGCCTCCCAGGATTCCCATTTTGATATGCAAGATTGCCAGTTGGGTATGTGATTGAATTAAGGAGCAAAAAAGATTTTCTTCACGGAGGGATATGTGGGTCTGAATCCCCAGCAGAGGCTGTTACCCTTTTGGTTCACGGTTGGCAGCTCTGGCCCTTAGCATAGAGGCATGGGTTCCAGGCTGAGGGTGCTGCCGCCCTGCTTATAGAAACAAAAATGATGCCTTAATGTCCTAAAGCTATTAGGAGTAAACATTCTTTCCATCTGGTCTGTGAAATGGCACTGGCAATTTAGATGGGAAAAGAATAGATAGTTTTTTCTTCTGCTTGGTTCAAATCTAAGTTCAAATCATCTAAACCAATCTGACCAATTATTCATTAAGAATTGTTTCCTGTGGCATGCAAAGAGAACTAATCCCAAATGATTGGATAAACTACTTTACCTTCTGTATTCAGTTTCCTCAAATGCAATGTTAGAAGGCTGTGCTAGAGCCTGTTAAAGGAAAGAAAATGCATGACCAAGATAGTAAAATGTTTGACACATGTTAGCCCCTGGAGATATATATATCACAAAGAGTCAGACATGACTGAGCAACTGAACAATTATTTAAAAAACTGATATTTTAAATCAGTTTTAAAATATAAACAGCTATACAGTACATGGGCTTCCCAGGTGATGCAGTGGTACAGAATCTGCCTGCTAATGCAGGAGATGCTGGTTCAATCCCTGGGTTGGGAAGAGCCCCTGGAGGAGTATATGGCAACCCGCTCCAGTATTCTTGCCTGAAGAATCCCATGGACAGAGGAGCCTCGCAGGCTACAGTTCATATGGTCAAAAAAAGTTGGACAGGGTTAAGCAACTAAGCACACATGCAGGCATCTAGTACATACTAAGCACCCATGCTAACATCTGTGATAGCATGGTGCACATGGCTGGAGATTCAAATATGAAACGATTATTCATCTTCCTCCAGGAGTATATAGTAAACAGACAATTACAATGGAATAAAGTAGCTCCTAACAATGGTATTCTACAATTCTTTCTTTTCGCTATAACTTCGAAGGAACACCACATGTTTCTGGCTCTACCAATTAGTAGCCTTGTTTTCTTGTGTATGTTGCTTAACTTCTCTGGACCCTTGTTTCTCCTTCTGTAAAAGTCATACACACCACATAATGTCATTGAGTCTGTGAAATAAAATAATGTTTGTTAAAGTTACTGACACATATCAGGCATTCAGTAAGTAGTATTTTCTTTCTGTTTTTCCTTTCAGAGGATATTATTAGAATCACTTGAGTACAATAAATTTTGGGATGAAGGACAGAGGTAGAAGAAAAAGAGGTGGAAGTATTTCAGCCACATAAGAAAGGAACTCAGCAGGAAACTGCACTATGGGGGCTGGTGTATTTAGATTTTGCACCTGTATTTCATCAGGGCAATGAAAATATGATCTCACTGAGTAAACATTACAAAAACAATTTTCAAAAGTTTAACTTGGCTGCAGCCTTAGAAAGTTCTGCTTCCCTGAAGTGATTAAACAATATTTCTTGGAAAACATTTGCTAAATATAATTGCAAGGGAAACTTTTTTCTCCTTTTCATATTGTTAGATTTAGGAGGTCCAATCATATTTTTGTAGGAAAAGTTACTAAAACTATTGTTAAAGTTATATTTTATATTTATCACATAATGTATATTTTCATGTTTTTGTGTATACATAAATATGTATGTCTCCATTTCTTTATGTATATCTGTATAACACATGTGAGAGTATGTCCATATATATGGTGTATGTATATAAATATATGTATATACATATATGCATACATCATCTCTGTAATATACATATTTATGTTAATTATGGTCTGAGAATTGAGTACATGCATACACATATACATGTGTTTTATAATGTGGCATCTGTATTTATCATTCATTTAGGCATTATATTGTAGTGGTTAAAAGCATAAATTGTGAAACCAGATCTCCAGAATCTGAATTCTAGCTCCATCTAGAATTCGAGTAACAATCTCTGAATCTCAGGGATTATCTTAAATAATGTCTTATTTAAAACATTATCTGTAAGATGGAGATAATTGTATCTACCACAAGGAATAATTGTGAGGAGTGAATAAACTAACATATATGAATGTACTTAAAAATAAACTTGGCAAATAGTTCTATTGATATTGTTACTATTGCTATTAAGACTTTATTGTTGTTATTATGACTATTATTGCTATCTTTCACAAATTCATTTGTTCTAAATTACTTTGATTGAGTTTTATTTGTTGTTGTTTAAAACTTCAACACTGAGAAATAAAAATGAAGCTGGAGGAATCAGGTTCCCTGATTTCAGACTATACTACAAAGCTACAGTAATCAAGACAGTATAGAACTGGCACAAAAATAGAAGTGTAGATCAATGGAACAGGGTAGAGAGCCCAAAGGAAAGCCCATGTACCCATGGTCACCTAAACTATGACAAAGGAGGAAATAATAATAGAGAAAAGACAATCTCTTCAATAAGTGGTGCTGGGAAAACTGAACAGCTATATGTAAAAGAATGAAATTGGAACACTCCCTAACACCATACACAAGAATAAGCTCAAAATGGATCAAAGATGTAAATATAAGGCCAGACACTATAAAACTCTTAGAGGAAAACACAAACAGAATACTCTTTGACATAAATTGCAACAAGATCTTTTTTGATCTACTTCTAAAATTGTTGTTCAGCCACTAAGTCGTGGCTGGCTCTTTGTGACCCCATGAATTGCAGCCCATTAGGCTCCTCTGCCCATGGGATTTTCCAGGCAAGGATACTGGAGTGGGTTGCCATTTCCTTCTCCAGGGACTTCCTAGAGTAATGAAAATAAAAACAAAAATAAACAAATTGTACCTAATTAAAATTAAAAGCTTTTGCACAGCAAAGGAAACCATAAACAAGATAAAAAAAATCACCCTCATAATGGGAGAAAATATTTCCAAAGTGACTGACAAAGGATTAATATCCAAAATATACAAACAACTTACACAAATCAATATCAAAGAAACAAACCCAATCAAAACATGAGCAGAAGATCTAAATAGACATTTCTCCAAAGACATACAGATGGTCAAAAAGCACATGAAGAGGTGCTCAACATTGCTAATTATTAGAGAAAAGAAAATCAAAACTACAAGGAGATATCACCCTACTTCAGTCAGAATGGCCATCATCAAAACCACACACACATACACACAATGGAATATTACTCAGCCATAAAAAGGAATGAAATAGTGTCATTTGCAGAGACATGCAAGTACCTAGAGACTGCCACCTGATGCGAAGAATTGACTCATTTGAAAAGACTCAGATGCTGGGAAATATTGAAGGCAGGAGAAGGGAATAACAGAGGATGAGATGGTTGGATGGCATCATTGACTCAGTGGACATGAGTTTGAGTAAACTCTGGGAGTTGGTGATGGACAGGGAGGCCTGGCATGCTGCAGTCCATGGGGTCACAGAGTCAGACATGACTGAGTGACTGAACTGAACTCAGAGATTGTCATACAGAATGAAATAAGTCAGAAAGAGAAAGATATCATCTGTTTACATAAATATGTGGAATCTAGGAGAAGGCAATGGCAACCCACTCCAGTACTCTTGCTTGGAAAATCCCATGGCTGGAGGAGCCTGGTATGCTGCAGTCCAAGGGGTTGCTAAGAGTCAGACATGACCGAACAACTTCACTTTCACTTTTCACTTTCATGCATTGGAGCAGGAAATGGCAACCAACTCCAGTGTTCTTGCCTGGAGAATCCCAGGGACAGGGGAGCCTGATGGGCTTCCGTCTATGGGGTCACACAGAGTCAGACTTAGCAGCGACTTAGCAGCAGCAGCAGCAGCAATATAGTAAAGATGAACTGATTTATAAAGCAGAAACAGAGACACAGATATAGAGAACAAACGTATGGGTACCAAGAGAAAGGGAAGGTGGGATGAATTGAGAAATTAAGATTGACGTATGTACACTACTATGTGTAAAATGGGTTTCCCTGGTAATTCAGCTGGTAAAGAATCCACCTGCAATGCAGGAGACTCCAGTTTGATTTCTGGGTGCGGAAGATCCCCTGAAGAAAGGAAAGGCCAGCCACTCCAGCTTTCTGGCCTGGAGAATTCCAAGGACTATATAGTCCATGGAGTCACAAAAAGTCCGACATGACTGAGCAACTTTCACTTAATGTATAAAATAGGTAACTAATGAGAACCTACTATATATAGTGCAGGGGACTCTACCTGGTGCTCTGTGGTGATCTAAATGGAAAAGAGATTCAAAAGAGAGGGGCTATATGTGTAGACCAATACTTTGGTGCTCAGCTATCTTTATGGTCCAACTCTCACATCCATACAATCAATTCATGCCGAGGAATTAATGATCTTGAACTGTGGTGTTGTAGAAAACCCCTGTAAGTCCCTTGGACTGCAAGGAGATCAAACCAATCAATCCTAAAGGATATCCGTCCTGAATATTCATTGGAAGGACTGCTGAAGTTCCAATACTTTGGCCACCTGTTGAGGAGAACTGACTCATTGGAAAAGGCCCTGATGCTGGGAAAGATTGAAGGCAGGAGGATAAGGGAATGACAAAGGATAAGATGGTTGGATGGCACCACCTACTCGATGGACATGAGTTTGAGAAAGCTCTGGGAGATGGTGATGGAGAGGGAATTGCATGATTGCTTGGCATGCAATTCATGGGGTCACAAAGATTTAGACATGACTGAGCAACTGAACTGGCTGAACTGATATGTATAGATATGGCTGATTCACTTTGCTGAACAGCTGAAACTGACATAGTGGTTTAAAGCAATTATTCCCTGATGGTTCAGTAGGCAAAGGATCTGTTTGCAATGCAGGAGACACAGTAGATGCAAGTTCTATTCCTGGGTTGCAGAGATCTCCTGAGGAAGAAAGTGACAACCCACTCAAGTATTCTTGCCTGGGAAATCCCAAGCACAGAGGACCTTGGTGGGCTACAGTCCAAGGGGCCAGACATGATTCAATGACTAAACACACACATTCCAATTCTTTTAAATAACCCTCAACAAATGGATGTTTTGAAAAAAGTAATAGAGCTTTTCTATTTTACAAGTGGTAGGTATTTTAATTAAATTTGAAGTATATCATTCTTTTGTTGTGGGAAGAATCATCTGGATATTTGTACTTAGTTATGCAAATATAACATAAGTACTGTCTGCCACACCCCACCCCCACCCCCCTTCTTAGAAAAAATAGTGAAATAACCTGAATGCATATGTTTTAGACTAAATGGATAAATGTGCTATTTGGCAATGCAAATTTAATGTATGTTTTAGCAAAGCTATTTTTTTTTTGCATACTTTGTTGCTTCTTTGAAAGATTTCTTTATTAAGTAGTTTAGGCTGTAAATTATTACTTGTTTTGACCAAGATGCATATGCTTGTGTTTGATCAAAAGAGATTAGTAATAGAGATGCAATGATTGTAAGGACAGGGGGCGGGGTGGGGGGGGAGTGCAGGCCCAACATTTAAGTCAAGATGAATTGGATGAAAGAGCTGTGTGTGCTTGGGCCAGCTCAGGCTGGACTGGATTTGAATCTCAGCTCCATCTATTCCTAGTGTTGTGACCTTAGGCAAGTGGTGAATTCAGAGGTAAATACCTGAGCTTTTCAACCAGTATTGATGTTGGACTATTGCCCTCTTGTATCAATGTCTTGTGGTCATACAGCCAGACAGTACCTCTGTCAGTGAAAGGTAGAGTTTTTCATAAAGAATGTGGGTGTTTTCACAATTATGCTTGGAAGAATTCAACCTTTGAACTGAAATGAGGACAGGAAGAGAGAAAATTACAGTTTTTATGGCTATCTTTTTGTTTCTTCAAGAAATTATTATAACTATGGAACTGATATTCACTAGATTCCTATTCTGGGTCAGGTATCAATGGGGGTGCTAAGAACAGGAGATATAAGAAGACAAGCCTTCTTATACAGGTTCTTAAAATGCCCGTAGTTAAATGAGGCACATAAATAAGTGACCAGTCATTCGTATGATGAATGCCATCTATAGTAGAGTACAAAAACACTGGATACAGACAAGGAGGAAATGGTTAATTCCAGGAGTAAGTGAAAGCATTTCAAATGAGATGAAGCTTGTTAGTTGCTCAGTCATGTCTGACTTTGTGTCATCCCATGGACTGTGGCTCACCAGGCTCCTCTCTCCATGGAATTCTCCAGGCAAGAATACTGAAGTGGGTAGCTGTTCCCTTCTCCAGGGGATCTTCCTAACTCAGGAATCATATCTGCATCTCCTGCATTGCAGGCAGATTCTTTATCATCTGAGCCACCAGGGAAGCCTGAGATGAAGCTTGAGCTACCTCTTAAAGAAAGGGGTGGGATATCATGAATGGATCAAGGAGGAAAGATATTTCAGGCAAAAGGAATACTCACAGTGACTGAGATAATAGAGTCCAGCAGGTTCAGAGAATTACCAATAATCTAGTGTGCCTACATCTCAGAAAATGAAGATGTAACAAGATGTAGGCCTGAGGAGATAATCAGCTAGATAGAGTATAATACCCTCTGTATGCTATCCTAAACTGTATGGTTTATTGTTCCTGAAAGCAATATGGAACTACCGAAAAGTTTTAAATAGCTGGGATACATATTTATGCTTTCCCTTTAGATAGTACATTTCTGCAGATCTGTGAAACATAAACGTGAAGAGGGGAAGAATAGAAGCAGGAAATTATTTGAGATGGCACAGCAGTAATGGGGACATGGAATTATAAAGGTTAGAACTAAGGAAGTCATTGTGGGGAGTAAATACAAAAGAATATAATTTTTAAATCTTCATGGCCAACCATCTCTAAGACTTGAAAATTGATCCATGGCAGGAGAGGGTCAAGGAGGACCAGCTTCCTTGTTTGGAGGTGGTTAAGTAAACATTAAAATACAGGTTTAAGAGCAAGTTGGAAGAAGGACAGGAAAGATGAATTTTATTCTGAAAGTGGTAGGGTTTGGAGACTTTCAAATTGATATAAAAATTTGGATATGTGGATTTGGAGCTAAGAGGAAAGATTGGGGCAAGGTAAAAATTTGAAAGTAATTAGCTTACAGTGGGTAATTATGAGAATAGATGATATAACCCACAAAATCAATTCAAAGTAAGATAAGTATGAACAAGAAAGAAATCACAGGTAATGGCAAAATTTAGGAGGAAAAATATCAATCTATTTATCAATCTATCATCTAAGTCTCATTGGTCTTTCAGTATACCAAATGAAGCCCTAGATTTGCTAAAATGCCCTGATAGTCTTAGGATGTATTGCACTTTTCCAGAAGTGTTTCCTTTTCTGCCAAGGTGAAGCCATCTGAATCTAGAAGAAATAGCAATCTCTAGCAAATAGAGAAAAACAGAAAAATAAAAAGTCGATGACTACCACTTTGAATGCTATCGCTCAACTTTTCTTTAACACAATGGACAGACACTTCATTTTTTAAAGTAATTAAGCATCAAAAATGTAGGACTCTATTATACAAGAAAATAGTCCTCCGTTGCAACACTATTACAATGAAATGAGACATGGAAAGGCTCTATTTATACAATAGTAAGAAACAAGATAACCTTTTGGTTGCTGTTGGTTTGGGGACATTTGAAGCGCACAAGTGAAAGGTCTCCAAATGATGTGGCCTCTGTGGTTTCCCTCAAATAATTTAATAAATATGAGACCTAGGGCTAGCTTAAGGATTAAGTTTGATCAGGAATTTGGAGTAAGAAAAAAATCTTAGGATATTTCTTAAAAATTGAAGGTAAGTTTTAATGAATTAGGTGGAGTTGATAATAACCCTGCTTATTTAACTTATATGCAGAGTACATCATGAGAAATGCTGGGCTGGAAGAAGCACAAGCTGGAATCAAGATTGCCAGGAGAAATATCAATAACCTCAGATATGCAGATGACACCACCCTTATGGCAGAAAGTGAAGAACTAAGAAGCCTCTTGATGAAAGTGAAAGAGGAGAGTGAAAAGGTTGGCTTAAAGCTCAACATTCAGAAAGCTAAGATCATGGCATCTGGTCCCATCACTTCATGAGAAATAGATGGGGAAACAGTGGAAACAGTGTCAGACTTTATATTTTTGGACTCCAAAATCACTGTAGATCGTGATTGCTGCCATGAAATTAAAAGACGCTTACTCCTTGGAAGAAAAGTTATGACCAACCTAGACAGCATATTCAAAAGCAGAGATATTACTTTGCCAACACAGGTCCATCTAGTCAAGGCTATGGTTTTTCCAGTAGTCATGTATGGATGTGAGAGTTGGACTGTGAAGAAAGTTGAGCACCGAAGAATTGATGCATCTGAACTGTGGTGTTGGAGAAGACTCTTGAGAGTCCCTTGGACTGCAAGGAGATCCAACCAGTCCATTCTAAAGGAGATCAGTCCTGGGTGTTCCTTGGAAGGAATGATGCTAAAGCTGAAACTCCAGTACTTTGGCCACCTCATGCAAAGAGGTGACTCTTTGGAAAAGACTCTGGTGCTGGGAGGGATTGGGGGCAGGAGGAGAAAGGGACAACAGAGGATGAGATGGCTGGATGGCATCACCAACTCGATGGACGTGAGTCTGAGTGAACTCTGGGAGTTGGTGATGGACAGGGAGGCCTGGCATGCTGTGATTCATGGGGTCGCAAATAGTCGGACACTACTGAACTGAACTGATCCAGCTCTAAAGTTTATTTCCCTCTATATTAAGGGGAATTAATGATCCCACAGTGAGAAGGCAAATGGTAAACATATGATTCATGAAAGAGTTTTGTCTTTAAAAAAGTTAATTATGAATGGATTTCATAACTCCTTAGAGTCATAAAGCACATTCAGTTCAGTTCAGTTCAGTTCAGTTGCTCAGTTGTGTCTGACTCATTGCAACCCCATGAATTGCAGCAAGCCAGGCCTCCCTATCCATCACCAACTCCCACAGCCCATCCAAACCCATGTCCATTGAGTCGGTGATGCCATCCAATCATCTCATCCTCTGTAGTCCCCTTCTCTGCCTGCCCTCAATCTTTCCCAGCATCAGGGTTTTCTCAAATGAGTCAGCTCTTCGCATCAAGTGGCCAAAATATTTCAGTACTTCACTTATTCTCTAAGAAAGGACTTCATGAATATTTGGGAAAATATTTGGTTTAGGATAAATTAGATGCAGTGAGTTCTTTTTTTAAAAAGTCATGAGATATATAATAAATTTCTTTACTCTCATTTAAGCTTGGGTCCCTACTTTTTCAATAGCTGAATTTCACTTTGATTACAGCCTTCTTCTTCTCCTGTAACTTTAAAAATCCTACATATTCTAAATTCATCAAAGTCATGTGCTACTCAAGTTACCTGGAATGTCTTCTTTTTTGATAAATTATTCATCCTTCAAGATGCAACACAATTTTATCTTCAGTGAAGTCATCTCTGATTTACTCTTTTGTTCCTGCTTCTAAGACTCAACAGCACCTTGATCATATCCCTGTCCAAACATGTATTAATTTTCACTAGTTACCGGCTACATGTGCATCTCTATAGCTGGATTGTGCCTAGCTCCATGCCTAGCACACTTTCAGTAAGTACTTTTTGTTTTGTAATAATTGCTTTTTTAATCATACATTTCAATCATACATATATATACACATCTATATATGTCTGTGTCTGTCTATAATTTACACAGGTCACATAAAAGGCCTCTCCGGAATCTCAAGATAACCACACAAGACTGTAAGGATAGCTATCTTTAATCCCATTTTTCAGATAAGGAAGCAGAGAAGACAGACTCAAGAGAAGTCTTATCCAGTACTGCATGTGAAATAAATGAAAAAAAAAAATCAACTCCCTTTTTGTGATTTCAATTCTAATATGCTGTCTTCAATTAAGTAGAATTTTTAGAGCACTGCATGTGTGCTCATTCTCTCAGTCATGTCTGAAACTTTGCAACCTGATGGACTGTAGCCTGCCAGGCTCCTCTGTCTATGGAATTTTTCCAAGCAGGAATACTGGAGTGGGTCACCATTTCATACTCCAGGGGATCTTCTAGACCCAAGGATCAAACCCACATCTCTTGCATCTCCTGCATTGGCAGGCAATTTCTTTACGACAAGCACAACCTAGGAAGACCTGTTTAGAGCCACATGCTTATAATGTATCCCTTGGAGTTTTCCTTTTATTTAAATATACCTAAGATATCAGCCCTGGGTGTTCTTTGGAAGGAATGATGCTAAAGCTGAAACTCTAGTACTTTGGCCACCTCATGCAAGAGTTGACTCATTGGAAAAGACTCTGATGCTGGGAGGGATTGGGGGTAGGAGGAGAAGGGGAAGACAGAGGATGAGATGGCTGGATGGCATCACTGACTCGATGGATGTAAGTTTGAGTGAACTCCAGGAGATGGTGATGGACAGGGAGGCCTGGCATTCTGTGATTCATGGGGTCACAAACAGTCGGACATGACTGAGCAACTGAACTGAACTGAAGATATACAAAATTGGATTAATCATATCCCTAGGTTTATCACAATTATCGCCAGTTCATGCATGTCCCTGATTTTTTTGCTTGTATGCATATGTTCATTTTTTAATATGACTAATACTTATAAAATCACCACTCATTCCTACAACTAAAACATTCTCATTAACTATCTACATTTATAGACTTCTCCTTCCCTACCTCACCAACTCTTGATTTGCTGTCCAACCCTAAAGCATTTTTAATTTGAATATTTTCTTTCTCTATAGCTTTTTTCACTTTTTATTTTTGAACTTTATATTAAAATTATCTCATTTATGTAGTTTTTAAAAATTTTGTTTTCTTTATTTAACATTACTATATTTGTCCACTGTTTCACATAGTTGCAATTCCTTATTTTGAGTATTGAATAATATTTCATTTTATGAATATACTGTAATTAAACTATCATTCTAGTCATAGAGATTTGGGTCAGGTTCAGTTTTTTTGTTTTTGCTACTATGAATAATGCTGTCATGAAATTTTCAACATTCTTTCGAGTATATACCTGAGAGAATTCCTGGGTTGTAAGTTATGTAAATATTTAGTTTTACAGGAAAATGCCAAGTTGCTTTTATAAAATAATAAAAATTTACAAACCCACCAACAAGGTATGAAATCCTGATGATCTACCTTTTCTGCAGTAATTGTCAGGAAACCGTAAAATGATATCTCATGGTGTCAGTTTGCATTTCCTCACTTGCTAATGAGGCTAAGACTGTCTTTATACATTGACCATATGTATTTTTTTTGGTGCATGTGTGCATGCTAAGTCGCTTCAGTTGTGTCCAACTGTCTGTGACCCTGTGGAGCCTGCCAGACTCCTTTGTCCATGGAATTCTGTCCATAGAATTTGTATCACAAAGAAGTTGTTTGGTAGAACTTCTTTCTTTGCAATAAAAATCCTGTCAGGTCTATGCATTCAAATCCTATGGCAGGTGCAAGTTAAGTATCTTCACCTAGTTTGTATGTTGCCTTTTGACTTTCCTAGTACTTGCTGCTCGTGAATGAGTGTTAACTGCTAGCAGTTTACAACTGCATCTTTCTCAAAGGAATTATACATGGCCAATGGGTCTTTCTTACACAAATCCTGGAAGTCAGCTTATAGCCAATAACTGACTAATATACAGATATAAGAGGCTGGTCCCCTTACCTCAAGACAAGACATATTCTGTGGAACAATTCATGTTCCAGAGCTTCCTACGAAATTAGGCTGAAGCTAAACTCCAACTGAAATCACATCGTTTCTCAGCCCCTTCCTCTCCCTAAATTTGTCTCATTTCTGTAAAGGTGATTTCTGACAGTGTGTCCTCAATATGCTATTCAAACAAAAGTCTCAATCTTAGGTCCTCCTTCTAGGATATTAAATACTATGAGATATCTTCGGATGAATACTTCTTAAATCTCATGGTCAAATTTATCAGTCTTTTCTGGATTTTCTTTTTAAAAATCTCAATCTTTTCTTTCCCCATGGTCAGAAAGGTATCATGGTCTGTATTTCCAGTAAATTTGAACTTTGCTTTAAAAATTTAAGTTTTCAATCATCCTGAAGTTGATTTTTATATGTAATGTGATCCAATAATTTATTGTACATAGGAATACATTTAGTTTATTAAATTCATTCATTTTCCTATCATGGATCCTTTCAGAAAACTAGTGATCTCTCAACACATTTTTAAATGCTCTTTATATCAATATGCTAAGAGCCTTGCTTGATGTTGGGGCTATAAACATAAAATGATATTACAAACCTCCTCTCCCCACACTATCAAGGGGCTTCCAGTGTAAGTAGGAAAGCAGAAGGCAGCTACAGTAGAAGTATATTCAAAATAAATTAATATCTACTAGGAGTCAAGAAAATTTTCTTAGAGGAAGTGAAACTAAAAGAACAAATATTTTATAGTTGAGAAACATGGATAATTCATGGCATTTCCAGATTGAAGAAATCTTTTACAAAAGCACAGATTGTAAACTAGCATGAAATATTTTAGAATGCTTGTAGTTTTAAATGGCACAAAAAGTATGACAGCAGATAAGAACTGAAAAGTAGACAAAGGGTTTATTCATAAAGGACTTTTTTTTTATAGGCCACCTCATGCGAAGAGTTGACTCATTGGAAAAGACCCTGATGCTGGGAGGGATTGGGGGCAGGAGGAGAAGGGGATGACAGAGGATGAGATGGCTGGATGGCATCGTTGACTCGATGGACGTGAATCTGAGTGAACTCTGGGAGTTGGTGATGGACAGGGAGGCCTGGCAAGCTGCAATTCATGGGGTCACAAAGAATCAGACACGACTGAGCGACTGAACTGAACTGAACTGAATTACTACCTTGTATCTCCCAGCACTTTCCCTTCTCTTTGCATGTGGCTTCAACTCTTGCCACTGGTTGGAAGAAACTATGTGACCCAAATTTGGCCACAATACTCTAGTCCTTTGGACACAGGGATTGTCCTAAGTGTGAGCATCCAATGTGAATAGGTACAATGAAATCCTCCTACAAGGTATAGATGTTAATATAAAGAAGCCATTTCTGTTAAAGTTGCTAAGAAAATAAAGCCTACACACACACACACACACACACACACACAAAGATGAGACAGTTCAGTTCAGTTCAGTCGCCCAGCCGTGGCTGACTCTTTGCCACCCCATGAATCGCAGCACGCCAGGCCTCACTCACTGTCCATCACCAACTCCCGGAGTGCACTCAGACTCACGTCCATCGAGTCCGTGATGCCATTCAGCCATCTCATCCTCGGTCGTCCCCTTCTCCTCCTGCCCCCAATCCCTCCCAGCATCAGAGTCTTTTCCAATGAGTCAACTCTTCTCATGAGGTGTCCAAAGTACTGGAGCTTCAGCTTTAGCATCATTCCTTCCAAAGAAATCCCAGGGTTGATCTTGTTCAGAATGGACTGGTTGGATCTCCTTGCAGTCCAAGGGACTCTCAAGAGTCTTCTCCAACACCACAGTTCAAAAGCATCAATTCTTCGGCACTCAGCCTTCTTCACAGTCCAACTCTCACGTCCATACATGACTACTGGAAAAAACATAGCCTTGACTAGATGGACCTGTGTTGGCAAAGTAATGTCTCTGCTTTTGAATATACTATCTAGGTTGGTCATAACTTTTCTTCCAAGGAGTAAGCGTCTTTTAATTTCATGGCTGCAGTCACCATCTGCAGTGATTTGGGAGCCCCAAAAATAAAGTCTGACACTGTTTCCACTGTTTCCCCATCTATTTCCCATGAAGTGATGGGACCAGATGCCATGATCTTCATTTTCTGAATGTTGAGCTTTATGCCAACTTTTTCACTCTCCTCTTTCACTTTCATCAAGAGGGTTTTTAGCTCCTCTTCAATTTCTGCCATAAGGGTGGTGTCATCTGCATATCTGAGGTGATTGATATTTCTCCCAGCAATCTTGATTCCAGCTTGTGCTTCTTCCAGTCCAGTGTTTCTCATGATGTACTCTGCATAGAAGTTAAATAAGCAGGGTGACAATATACAGCCTTGACGGACTCCTTTTCCTATTTGGAACCAGTCTGTTGTTCCATGTCCAGTTCTAACTGTTGCTTCCTGACCTGCATACAGATTTCTCAAGAGGCAGGTCAGGTGGTCTGGTATTCCCATCTCTTTCAGAATTTTCCACAGTTTATTGTGATCCACACAGTCAAAGGCTTTAGCATGGTCAATAAAACAGAAATAGATATTTTTCTGGAACTCTCTTTCTTTTTCCATGATCCAGTGGATGTTGGCAATTTGATCTCTGGTTCCTCTGCTTTTTCTAAAACCAGCTTGAACACCAGGGAGTTCACGGTTCACATATTGCTGAAGCCTGGCTTGGAGAATTTTGAGCATTACTTTACTAGCGTGTGAGATGAGTGCAATTGTGCGGTAGTTTGAGCATTCTTTGGCATTGCCTTTCTTTGGAATTGGAATGAAAACTGACCTTTTCCAGTCCTGTGGCCACTGCTGAGTTTTCCACATTTGCTGGCATATTGAGTGCAGCACTTTCACAGCATCATTTTTCAGGATTTGAAATAGCTCAACTGGAATTCCATCCCCTCCACTAGCTTTGTTTGTAGTGATGTTTTCTAAGTAGGAATACAAAACTCACGTAAACTTAACTTGCATTGAAGTCCCAACTCCATTACCTGACAACTTATCTCTTATAGATTTTTCTTCAGTTCTATTAGCTTTCCAGTTTTATTCTCAGGAATATAAGGCAGTCAATCATTCTTTTTTTACTACACTTACTGAAATTGTCTGATATTTTCAACTGAGAGGGAATTAACTAAAACACACAATGACTTTATCCTGGTGACAATAGCCATCAAATGGCTTTTTCAGGAAAATATAATGGTTAGACTTGCCTAATGGAAATTTTCCTGTAGCCGCAATGTGGAGGGGGTTCAAGGAATTCAAGAACAAAAAATTAAAGCCAAAAAAAAAAAAAAACTGATAAAGGACGTGGCCTATATCTTCTTGATTATGCCCAGCACTAGACATGATTATGGGGCTTTCCTGGTAGCTCAGTGGTAAAGAATCTGCCTACCAATGCGGGAGACATGGGTCCAACTCCTGGGTGGGGAAAATCCACTGGAGAAGGAAATGGCAACCCACTCTGATATTCTTGCCTAGGAAATTCCATGGGCAGAGGAGGTTGACAGGCTTTGGTCCATTGGCTTGCAAAAGAGTCAGCACAACTTAGTAACTAAACAACAAAGATCTGATTATATTACCTCTCTTCCCTTCCGTTCTCTTTAAAATAGGCAGACTATCTATATCAAACAGTTTAATAACATTTTTTTAGGGTTCTTGAAGAAGTGTTGCTGAATCATAATTTTGTTCTTCATAAACGAGAACAATACTTTTAACAACTTGGGGGTTTTGTTGTTACACGTTACAGGTCTTTATAAAAAGAGAGAAGACCAAAAAGTGTTAAGAAAATTAAGATTACCCATAGCTCCAACAATTCAAGAAAAATGATTAAAATGTTACTGTCTTATCCTTCAGGCTCATAAAAATACACAGATAGTCATTTTAAAAACACAATATAATTTATTCCCTGTTTATCCAAATACTATACCATGAATAATTTCCCATGTAAATATACTCTGAATATTGAATTACTACATCTCATAGCATGGATGTAATATACTGCTTAACCATCAGTCTGTTTTGCAGACTTTGGTTGCTTCCAATTTTCATAGTTTTAAAGAATGCAGCCATAAGCATCCAAACTGTAGATCTTTTTCCACATTTTAGATTTAAGGTTGGATAAATTCCTAATGGAATTACTGGGACAGAGGTTACATACATTTTTAAGACTCTTTCCACAAAAGAACTTTGCAAATTAGACTATATGTTTTATTTCAGCAGAATATGACAAGTCTGAAGTGACAGATGATCCCAATTCCCAGAATTTCACTGCACTTAAATGTGCAGGGCAATCAGATTTGGCTGCTCTTCTGCGTTTGGGGCATAATGTGATGGACTGATTTCTATTCTCCCCCTACAGACTGATATAAATTCTTCAGTTTCTTCTTTGTAGGAACTAAATAGTCTAAGCAGCACAAAACTTAACATTTGGAGTGTCAGCTGAATTTTTCCATGTTTCTTTGAGGGTGAAATGGGGTGTGGAATATTTTTCTTTCCTGAAGACAGGAAATGAATTCTGCAGATTGAAGCCCTTTTTTGAGAACTAACTATATCAAGATTCTTATGCTTATGATCTCATTTAATCTCTCCCAATAGCATTTGAGAATTTGAGTAATAGATCAGAAAACATGCAGGTTTTGCTACCAGATGAATCCAAGTTCTATCCATTGTTATTCTAATTGAATAGCCTTCTGTGAATTATTAATCTGAGTTAATAAAACCATGGGGATAGCAACATATATTGTACTGGATGGATAATTTTAATTAAATGAAAAAATGCAGGCAGAGCAATCCACATAGTGTATAGCTCTGTCTTAATCTGGGACCCCTGAGATCAAAATCTGAGGCATGCATATAGTTTATTCTGGAATTGGTCTACTAGAGCATGGGTAAATGTTCAGGGAGGAGTACAGGGAAGAAGAGAAAACCAGTACAAGAATATTATCGAGTTGGTCACTAATGCAGATGACTGGTGCCTAACCTTCTTTCCCTGGAGTCTTATGAAATGAATCTTAGAACTTTTTTTTAATTTAAGAACATTTTTATTGAAACTATTATGCTTAATGGTTGGATGGCATCACGACTCAATGGACATGAGTTTGAGCAGACTCCACAAGACAGTGAAGGACAGGGAAGGAAGCTAGGTGCACTGCAAACTATGGGGTAGGAAAGAGTCATACACTACTTAGCAACTAAACAACACTGGATATTTCTTAACATTTGAGTAAAATGTGTTTCTCCTTTTGAAAAAAATAACGTGTCCAATTACAGTACCAAAAATTAAACGTAGAGACATTCTCTCTCTTCTTCTCATTTTTGTGTGGTTTAAATTACTATGCTTTATATGAGACTCCATCTTATTTTTTTACAAATATTTTACATATTGCTGCCATTTTTTTCCATTTGTGTGCTTTGAATTTTTTTTAATTTTTATTTTTACTTTATTTTACTTTATAATACTGTATTGGTTTTGCCATACATTGACATGAATCCACCATGGGCGTACATGAGTTCCCAAACATTAACCCCCCTCCCACCTCCCACCCCATATCATCTCTCTGGATCATCCCCATACACCAGCCCCAAGCATCCTGTATCCTGCATCAAACATAGACTGGTGATTGATTTCTTACATGATAGTATACATGTTTCAATGCCATTCTCCCAAATCATCCCACCCTCTCCCTCTCCCTCAGAGTCCAAAAGTCCGCTCTACACATCTGTGTCTCTTTTGCTGTCTCACATACAGAGTCATCATTACTATCTTTCTAAATTCCATATATATGTGTTAGTATACTGTATTGGTGTTCTTCTTTCTGGCTTACTTCACTCTGTATAATCGGCTCCAGTTTTATCCATCTCATTAGAACTGATTCAGATGTATTCTTTTTAATGGCTGAGTAATACTCCATTGTGTATATGTACCACAGCTTTCTTATCCATTCATCTGCTGATGGACATCCAGGTTGTGAACCCTCTTACACTGTTGGTGGGAAAGCAAACTAGTATAGCCACTATGGAGAACAGTGTGGAGATTCCTTAAAAATTTGCAAATAGAACTGCCTTGTGACCCAGCAATCCCACTGCTGGGCATACACACCAAGGAAACCAGAATTGAAAGAGACACATGTACCCCAATGTTCATCACAGCACTGTTTATAATAGCCAGGACATGGAAACAACCTAGATGTCCATCAGCAGATGAACGGATATTGCTGCCATTTTTAACAGGTTTCCTTTTGTCATTTTCTTTAATATCACTTATTACTGAAAGGAAAAAGAGGAAAGTATTTACTCATCAGCAACCTTCCCCTTCCCCCACAGGTGAGAGCAACGCTAAGTCACTCATTTCCAGGTTGTATATGTTTGTCAGGGAGGCATCAGAGAGGAGGCATCAGAGACACCTTCAGCAGTTATAGGAGGGGTGAAGTCTATTTGGTTACAGCTCCTCAAAGTGAGTTATTGCTGGTCACTACAGCAATAGTTAAATTAAAGAAAGTGGAGAAAACCGCTGGACCATTCAGGTATGACCTAAATCAAATCCCTTATGATTATACAGTGGAAGGGAGAAATAGATTTAAGGGACTTGATCTGATAGACAGACTGCCTGATGAACTATGGACGGAGGTTCGTGACATCGTACCGGAGAGAGGGATCAAGACCATCCCCATGGAAAAGAAATGCAAAAAAACAAAATGGTTGTCTGAGGAGTCCTTACAAATATCTGCGAAAAGAAGAGAAGTGAAAAGAAAAGAAGAAAAGGAAAGATAAAGCATCTGAATGCAGAGTTCCAGAGAATAGCAAGGAGAGATAAGAAAGCCTTCCTCAACTATCAATGCAAAGAAATAGAGGAAAACAACAGAATGGAAAAAAGTAGAGATCTCTTCAAGAAAATGAGAGATACCAAGGGAACATTTCATGCAAAGATGGGACTCGATAAAGGACAGAAATGGTATGGACCTAACAGAAGCAGAAGATATTAAGAAGAGGTGGCAAGAATACACAGAACTGTACAAAAGAGATCTTCACGACCCAGATAATCACGATGGTGTGATCACTCACCTAGAGCCAGACATCCTGGAATGTGAAGTCAAGTGGGCCTTAGAGAGCATCACTATGAACAAAGCTAGTGGAGGTGATGGAATTCCAGTAGAGCTATTTCAAATCCTGAAAGATGATGCTGTGAAAGTGCTGCACTCAATATGCCAGCACATTTGGAAAACTCAGCAGTGGCCACAGGACTGGAAAAGGTCAGTTTGCATTCCAATCCCAAAGGAAGGCAATGCCAAAGAATGCTCAAACTACCTCATAAGAGCACTCATCTCACACGTTAGTAAAGTAATGCTCAAAATTCTCCAAGCCAGGCTTCAGCAATATGTGAACGGTGAACTTCCAGATGTTCAAGTTAGTTTTAGAAAAGGCAGAGGAACCAGAGATCAAATTACCAACATCCACTGGATCGTCGAAAAAGCTAGAGAGTTCCAGAAAAACACCTATTTCTGCCTTATTGACTATGCCAAAGCCTTTGACTGTGTGGATCACAATAAACTATGGAAAATTCTGAAAGAGATGGGAATCCCTGACCACCTAACCTGCCTCTTGAAAAACCTATATGCAGGTCAGGAAGGAATGGTTAGAACTGGACATAGAACAACAGACTGGTTCCAAATAGGAAAAGGAGTCCGTCAAGGCTGTATATTGTCACCCTGCTTATTTAACTTCTATGCAGAGTACATCATGAGAAATGCTGGGCTGGAAGAAGCACAAGCTGGAATCAAGATTGCCGGGAGAAATATCAATCACCTCAGCTATGCAGATGACACCACCCTTATGGCAGAAAGTGAAGAGGAACTAAAAAGTCTCTTGATGAAAGTGAAAGAGGAGAGTGAAAAAGTTGGCCTAAAGATCAACATTCAGAAAAGGAAGATCATGGCATCGGTCCCATCACTTCATGGGAAATAGATGGGGAAACAGTGGAAATAATGTCAGAGTTTATTTTGGGGGGCTCCAAAATCACTGCAGATGGTGACTGCAGCCATGAAATTAAAAGATGCTTACTCCTTGGAAGGAAAATTATGACCAATATAGATAACATATTGAAAAGCAGAGATATTACTTTACCAACAAAGGTCCATCTAGTCAAGGCTATGGTTTTTCCAGTGGTCATGTATGGATGTGACAGTTGGACTGTGAAGAAAGCTGAGCACCAAAGAACAGATGCTTTTGAAGTGTGGTGTTGGAGAAGACTCTTGAGAGTACCTTGGACTGCAAGGAGATCCAACCAGTCCATCCTAAAGGAGATCAGTCCTGGGTGTTCATTGGAAGGACTGATGCTGAAGCTGAAACTGCAATACATTGGCCAACTGATGCGAAGAGTTGACTCATTGGAAAAGACTCTGATGCTGGGAAGGATTGAGGGCAGGAGGAGAAGGGGACAACAGAGGATGAGATGGCTGAATGGCATCACCGACTCGATGGACGTGAGTTTGAGTGAACTCCAGCAGTTGGTGATGGACAGGGAGGCCTGGCATACTGTGATTCATGGGGTCGCAAAGAGTCAGACACGACTGAGCGACTGAACTGAACTGAACTGAATAGCAATAGTTGGGCAAATGATGAAGACCTCTGGGATTTTCAGAGACCATTAGAGGTGGTGTTTCCTATTTATTACAATACATTATCACAAACAGTGGCTTAAAACACTACAAATTTGTTACCTTATCGAGCTGGAGATTAGAAGTTAAAAATGACTCTAATTTGGCTAAAATGAAGGAGTCAACAGGGCGGCATTCCTTCTGGTGGCTCTAGGAGGAAATCCACCTCTTACTTTCACCAGCTTCTAAAGGCTGTTCATTTCTTGGCTCAAGGAGACCTTTCAACAATGGCCTCACTCTGATTTCTCCCTCCACCATCACACTTTCCCCCCTAACACCAACACCTTCCTCCCTCTTATAAGAACAGCTTGTGATTACATTAGACCCACCTGATAATACATGATACTCTTCCCATCTCAAGATCATTAGTCACATTTGCAAAGTCCCTTTGCTATGTAAGATAACTCTTTGCAGGCTTCATGGATCAACACATGGACCTCTCTGGGGAGTCATTATTCTGTCTACCACAGTGCCCAGTATAAGAATCTAATAAATGTGTATTAGATTCTCTTCTCTTGCTGCTCTCTGGCTTTACATCTTGTCACTATTCCACTCCACCTTACGTAAATTTTGATCAAGTCACTAGGTAGTAAATGGAAAGGCAAAGCCACAAATTCATATCATCTGGTTGCAAATATATTCATTTGGGGGTCTTGCAGTCAATGACTCACCATTGACTATGATAAAGGACAGGGTTGGTGATGGTGCTGCTAGCACCATCTGATGTGATTCAGAGTTGAGTGAGGATGAGCCAATGAGAATAAGAAGAAATTCCACCAAATAGGCCATGCTGGAGGCCCCGACAATTTCAGATTCCGTTTCCAGTGTGGTTATAGCAAATCACTTCCAATTTTCTGGGAAGGGAAATTCATTCTTTTTAAGATACCAAAGATGGATAACTGACTAAAAGATAAATCTGCCGAATCTAAAGCAGATCATCATTCATCTGATATCCTGAATAAACACTAAATGAGAAATACTTTTTAGCATGACTTTTTAACATGACAAAACCTTGCTCAGGTTTTTGGTAAAAAGAAACACAAACAGAAGATTCAGGTAAATTTCAACCCAACTGCTCCAATCTGAATATGTATAACAAAAGTGTAAGTTAAAAAATAAACATTCACATAACCATCATCTAACTTAAAACACAAACACATTACCACAATGCGGTACACAATTACACAATGACTTGACAATTCCTTTGCTTCTCTCTGATCTCATTCTCTACTCTATTCCCTAATAAAGATCATTATCCTGAATTGTATGATATTCCTGTTCCTTCCTGGATAGTTTTTACAAATTATTTATATATTCTTAAACAGTCTGTTGTTAGTATTTTGTGTAAATGGAATCATATTATGTGAGTTCTGTCATCCAATATGTATGCACCTCTTGTTGATTCAATTTTTTACTACTGTGTATTAACTCATTGCACTGGTAAACTATAATTTATTTATCCACCTCTTGTCAATGGAGTTGTTTTTCTCCTTTGGTGGTTTTTGTTGTTGTTGCTTTATTTGTTTTGTTTTTTTCCTCTCTTGGCCATTACATACTAATGAATGTGTTTGGACTTGACTCTTCATGCATATGTGTAAGAATTTCTCTAAAGGAGATGAATTGCTGCTTTGTAAAGTCTGACTTTAGGAGAGAATTCTAAATTCCAAATTGATTTCCAAATAGTTTGTATAGTGTAAATATCTACCAACAGAAGTATGAGTCATTTTATTTATTAAAACTTGACATTAGCTGATGAAAATCTTCCTTTTTAGCAAATACAAATAGTATATTTTACAAAATGTTTAAATGGTTTTATAAATTTTATATAAATTTGTTTTTATGACAGTGTTTTTGTGTCTTGTTTTTAAAAGCATCCCTTGCCCCAAGGTCACATAGATATTCTTTTATATTCCCTTCTTCAAATTTAAGTATTTAATCTAACTGGAATTGATTTTTGCATATAGAAAGATACAAATCCAATTTAATTTTTTCTAATATAGATGCTATTTCATACAGTATCACTACTTAAGTAATCTCTTCTTTACACAATGATTTGCACTGCACATTTTGTTATATATCAAGTTTTTATATGTTTGTGAGTTAAGTTCTGTAATTTCTTTTCAAATTTCATTGATTTATTTGCCTGTTTTCAAACAAAAACTTTCAAACTATGGTATTGGAGAAGACTTGAGAGTCCCTTGGACTGCAAGGAGATTAAACCAGTCAATCCTAGAGGTTATCAACCCTGAATATTCATTGAAAGGACTGATGCTGAAGCTCCAATACTTGGGCCACCTGATATGAAGTGCCAACTCATCAGCAAAGACCCTGATGCTGGGAAATATTGGGGCTGGAGGAGAAGGGGGCATCAGCAGATGAGATGGTTAGAGAGCATCACTGACTCAGTGGACATGAATTTGAGGGAACTCCAGGAGATAGTGGAGGACATGCTGCCACACATGGGGTCACAGAATCAGACACCACTTAGCAACTGAAAACAACAAAAAGATGAAAACTACGCTTTTAATTATTAGCACTTTATGTAAGAATTTTGATACCTAATAGATCCTAATAGGTCCCTCACTTTCTGTTTTTCTCCCTCCTCAGGTATGGATAGGCTTTTCTTAGCTTTTCTTCCTTCATAAAAACTTATAATCAATTTAGAATTTTAGAATCAATTTTTCAAGTTGTGCAAAAGCCTTAGTAAAAGTTTCACAGGAGTAGATAAATTTGAGTAAACTTGGTAATTTTAAACTTTTTAGATTTTTAAATACATAAACATGGTATATCTTCCCTTTAGTTTAGATCTTCCTGAATGCTTTTAAATTGTTTTATAATTTTTCCTCTAAATCTTGAAAATCTTAGATTTCATCTAATTTATCTATATATATGAGTGTGTGTATAGAAAGTAAATATTTTATAATTGTTATTATAAATGATATCATTTTAGGGCTTCCCTGGTGGCTCCGTGGTAAAGAATCTGCCTGCAATGTAGAGGACACAGGTTCCATCCCTGCTCCAGGAAGATTGGCCCAGAGCCCATGTACCTAGAGCCCATGCTCTGCAAAGAGAAACCTCCACAATGAGAAGCCTGCATGTTGTAACTAGAGAGTGACCCCTACTCACAGCAACTGGAGAAGGCCTGTACACAGAACTAACACAATCATAAATAAATGAATGATTTTTAATGACATCATCTTAATATTAAATTTTCTGACCCTTGTTGGTAATGCACAGAAATGTAATGGAATTCTCTAAGATTATATTATTTCTGATTGGGGCTTCCCTGGTGGCTCAGATGATAAAGAATATGCCTGAAATGCAGGAGACCTAGGTTCAATCCCTGGGTCAGGGAAATTCTCTGGAGAAGAGAATGGCTATCCACTCAAGGGTTCTTGTTTGGAGAAATTCCCATTGCAATATTCCCTGTTGAAGTGCAGGAGAGGATGTGTGAATAATGATGGCAAAACTGTGTTTTCTTTTTCTGTGTTTATCCATTTATGTCTTTCTCTTGTCCTGGACTTCCAGGAAATCATGAAGAGGAAGTAGTTACAATAATCATTTTTGTTTTATATATATTTCAATATTTCTCTATTAAATGTTCCTTCTGATCCTCATTTTTGTCATTCTTGAATACTGAAATTTAGTGACTGCTTCTTTGATATCCATTGAAAAGAACATTCATGTTTCCCTTTGAATCATATGCTAATATAATAACTTTATCTTAATTTGTTTTATATTAAACCTAACAGTCTGAAAAAATTTAACTACCCATGATGTATTATATATTTTCAGATGCTGATTTATTTTTGCTGATAATTTGTTAGGGCTTTAACATATAAGTAGAAATAATATATAATTCTTTTTTCTTCTACTAACATTAATTTTGATATCAAGAATAGCAGACATTAAAATTTTTGTATTATAAATGGTGTGCTAAGTCCTCTTAAATAAAACCACAATCACTAATAAGATTCTGATTTCTACCACCTAAGTTTTATTTATTTTTCTACTTTTTTCCATATTTCCCCCTTTTGTCTCCCTTTACATTGAAATTTTATTCTTATTTTTTAACATTCTCAAATTTGTAGCTAACTTCGTAGTGCTTACTCTAGAAATATTTTACTGGATATTTTTACTGGATATATTACAAAGTTTAAAAATATTAATGTATTTGTCCTATTTTTAAACATCAGCAAAAATCCAGTTTTCTATTCTTTGTCTGATATTTTAGTTCCATTTTGTTTTTATCAGTTCAGTTCACTTCAGTTGCTCAGTTGTATCCGACTCTTTGCGACCCCATGAATCGCAGCACGCCAGGCCTCCCTGTCCATCACCAACTCCCAGAGTTCACTCAGACTCACGTCCATTGAGTCAGTGATACCATCCAGCCATCTCATCCTCGGTTGTCCCCTTCTCCTCCTGCCCCCAATCCTTCCAGCATCAGAGTCTTTTCCAATGAGTCAACTCTTCGCATGAGGTGGCCAAAGTACTGGAGTTTCAGCTTAAGCATTATTTCTTCCAATGAAATCCCAGGGCTGATCTCCTTTTGAATGGACTGGTTGGATCTCCTTGCAGTCCAAGGGACTCTCAAGAGTCTTCTCTAACACCACAGTTCAAAAGCATCAATTCTTCGGTGCTCAGCTGTCTTCACAGTCCAACTCTCACATCCATATATGAGCACTGGAAAAAACTATAGCCTTGACTAGACAGACTTTTGTTGGCAAAGTAATATCTCTGCTTTTAAAATGCTGTCTAGGTTGGTCATAATTTTCCTTCCAAGGAGTAAGCATCTTTTAATTTCATGGCTACAGTCACTATCTGCAGTGATTTTGGATCACAAAAAAATAAAGTGTGACATTGTTTCCACTGTTTCCCCATCTATTTCCCATGAAGTGATGGGACCAGATGCCATGATCTTAGTTTTCTAAATGCTGAGCTTAAGCCAACTTTTTCACTCTCCTCTTTCACTTTCATCAAGAGGCTTTTTAGCTCCTCTTCACTTTCTGCCATAAGGGTGGTGTCATTTGCCTATCTGAGCTTATTGATATTTCTCCCGGCAATCTTGATTCCAGCTTGTGTTTCTTCCAGTCCAGCGTTTCTCATGATGTACTCTGCATATAAGTTAAATAAGCAGGGTGACAATATACAGCCTTGACGGACTCCTTTTCCTATTTGGAACCAGTCTGTTGTTCCATGTCCAGTTCTAACTGTTGCTTCCTGACCTGCATATAGGTTTCTCAAGAGGCAGGTCAGGTGGTCTGGTTCCCATCTCTTTCAGAATTTTCCACAGTTTATTGTGATCCACACAGTCAAAGGCTTTGGCATAGTCAATAAAGCAGAAATAGATGTTTTCCTGGAACTCTCTTGCTTCTTTGATGATCCAGTGGATGTTGGCAATTTGATCTCTGGTTCCTCTGCCTTTTCTGAAATCAGCTTGAACATCAGGGAGTTCACGGTTCACGTATTGCTGAAGTCTGGCTTGGAGAATTTTGAGCATTACTTTACTAGCATGTGAGATGAGTGCAGTTGTGCAGTAGTTTGACCATTCTTTGGCATTGCTTTTCTTTGGGATTGGAATGCAAACTGACCTTTCCAATCCTGTGGCCACTGCTGAGTTTTCCAAATTTGCTGGCATATTGAGTACAGCACTTTCACAGCATCATCTTTCAGGAAAAAAATTTGAAATAGCTCAACTGGAATTCCATCACCTCCACTAGCTTTGTTCGTAGTGATGCTTTCTAAGGCCCACTTGAATTCACATTCCAGGATGAATGGCTCTAGGTGAGTGATCACACCATCATGATTACCTTGGTCATGAAGATCTTTTTTGTACAGTTCTTCTGTGTATTCTTGCCACCTCTTCTTAATATCTTCTGCTTTTGTTAGGTCCACACCATTTCTGTCCTTTATTGAGCCCATCTTTGCATGAAATGTTCCCTTGGTATCTCTAATTTTCTTGAAGAGATCTCTAGTCTTTCCCATTCTGTTCTTTTCCTCTATTTCTTTGCATTGATTGCTGAGGAAGGCTTCCTTATCTCTTCTTGCTATTCTTTAGAACTCTGCATTCAGATGCTTATATCTTTCCTTTTCTCCTTTGCTTTTCGCTTCTCTTCTTTTGCTTTTTTGCATTTCTTTTCCATGGGGATGGTCTTGATCCCTGTCTCATGTAGTGTCACAAACCTCAGTCCATAGTTCGTCAGGCACTCTACCTATCAGATCAAGTCCCTTAAATCTATTTCTCACTTCCACTGTATAATCATAAAGGATTTGATTTAGGTCATACCTAAATAGTCTAGTGGTTTTCCCTACTTTCTTCAATTTAAGTCTGAATTTGGCAATAAGCAGTTCATGATCTGAGCCAGAGTCAGCTCCTGGTCTTGTTTTTATTGACTGTATAGAGCTTCTCCATATTTGGCTGCAAAGAATATAATCAATCTGTTTTTGGTGTTGACCATCTGGTGATGTCCATGTGTAGAGTCTTCTCTTGTGTTGTTGGAAGAGGGTGTTTGCTATGTTCAGTGCATTTTCTTGACAAAACTCTGTTAGTCTTTGCCCTGCTTCATTCTGATTCCAATGCCAAATTTGCCCATTACTCCAGGTGTTCCTTGACTTCCTACTTTTATATTCCAGTCCCCTGTAATGAAAAGGACATCTTTTTGGGGTGTTAGTTCTAAAAGGTCTTGTAGGTCTTCATAGAACCATTCAACTTCAGTTTCTTCAGTGTTACTTGTTGGGGCATAGACTTGGATTACTGTGATATTGAATGGTTTGCCTTGGAAACGAACAGAGATCATTCTGTCATTTTTGAGATTGCATCCAAGTACTGCTTTTTGGACTCTTTTGTTGACCATGATGGCTACTCCATTTCTTCTGAGGGATTCCTGCCCACAGTAGTGATATAATTAATGGTCATCTGAGTTAAATTAACCCATTCCAGTCCATTTTAGTTTGCTGATTCCTAGAATGTCGACGTTCACTCTTGCCATCTCTTGGTTGACCACTTCCCAATTTGCCTTGATTCATGGACCTGACATTCCAGGTTCCTATGCAATATTGCTCTTTACAGCATTGGACCTTGCTTCTATCACCAGTCACATCCACAACTGGGTATTGTTTCTGCTTTGGCCCCATCCTTTCATTCTTTCTGGAGTTTTCTCCACTGGTCTCCAGTAGCATATTGGGCACCTACTGACCTGGGGCGTTCCTCTTTCAGTATCCTATCATTTTGCCTTCTCATACTGTTCATGGGGTTCTCAAGGCAAGAATACTGAAGTGGTTTGCCATTTCCTTCTCCAGTGGACCACATTCTGTCAGACCTCTCCACCATGACCCGCCCGTCTTGGGTGACCCCACAGGCATGGCATATTTTCATTGAGTTAGACAAGGCTGTGGTCCTAGTGTGATTAGACTGACTACTTTTCTTGAGTATGGTTTCAGTGTGTCTGCCCTCTGATGCCCTCTTGCAATACCTACCATCTTACTTGGGTTTCTCTTACCTTAAACATGGGGTATCTCTTCACAGCTGCTCCAGCAAAGTGCAGCCGCTGCTCCTTACCTTGGACGAGGGGTATCTCCTCACCACCACCCCTCCTCAGTCATGCCCGGCTCTTTGTGACCCCATGGACTATACAGTCCATGGAATTCTCCCGGCCAGAATACTGGAGTGGGTAGCCTTTCCCTTCTCCAATGGATCTTCCCAACCCAGGGATCGAACCCAGGTCTCCTGCATTGCAGGCAGATTCTTTACCAGCTGAGCCACAAGGGAAGCCCTTTGTTCTTATAACCACCCAATAATTATTTTGTACCATTATTTAATCATTCTTTATTTAGATATATCCTCATATGGATGCTTATTCCTCGGGAGGAAAGCTATGACAAACCTAAACAGCATATTAAAAAGCAGAGACATCACTTTGCCAACAAAGGTCTGTATAGTCAAAGCTATGGTTTTTCTAGTAGTCATGTACAGATGTGAGAATGTGACCATAAAGAAAGCTGATTGCCGAAGAATTGATGCTTTTGAACTGTGGTGCTGGAGAAGACCCTTGAGAGTCACTTGGACAGCAAGGAGATCTAACCAGTCAATCCTAAAGGTAATCAATCCTGAATGTTCATTGGGAGAACTGATGCTGAAGCAGAAGCTCCAGTACTTTGGCCACCTGATGCGAAGAGCCAACTCATTGGAAAAGACCCTGATGCAGGGAAAGAAAAAAGGGAAGGGGGCAGCAGAGAATGAGATAGTTGAATGGTATCACTGACTCAATAGACTTGAATCTGAGCAAACTCTGGGAGATAGTGGAGGACAGAGGAGCCTGGCATGCTACAGTCCATGGAGTCACAAAGAGTCAGACACGACTTAGTGGCTGAACAACAACATATGTATCAATATCTGTATGTGCCATTGCACACTAGACTTTCTTAATAGGGATAATTTTCCTTTTTACTGCAAGAAGTATCTATTTCATCATTTACTTTGTGACTTCAAGTAAACTATTTAAACTTTATGGTCTCACTTTCCTTATAAATAAAGTGAGAATAATAATAATATCTACTTCATATAGTTATTGAGAAGATTAACTGATATATGTAAAGCACTGGTGGGCTATAGTCCATGGGGTCGCAGAGGACACAATGGAGCACCTGAGCACAGCACAGCACAAAGCACCTAGAAAGCGCCTGGCACATGTTAACAGTTGCCTTAATGTTTGCTAGTATTATTTTTACTGCCACTGATATTATTAACTCTATTATTTCTTTATTGGGATAGGCTAGAATATGCTGCAGAAACAAAGTGAAATCCTAACGCTTTCGAAACAAGGCTTTATGGTTTAGATTTGTATTTCTTTTCACTTCCACCATATGTTCTATAAGAGTTGACTCCATCTGTTACTTATCAGTTTTACTCCAAAACCTAGATAGACCAAAAAAAAAACAGTTTTTAGAATATTGCCAATCATCCTAGAAAAAAAGAAAGAGGGTCTTGGAGGGTCTTATTGAGAATTAAATGCTCAGCCCAGAAGAGACACGTGTCATTTCTCCTCACAAGTCACTCTGCAGAATTGTTTATATGGCGATCCAGAAAGTATGATCTTACAATGTACCAAGAAGTCAGAGAATTAGAAAAATTCAAAGATCAGCATTAGTGAATAACACAGCATTTTGCGCAATTTCCTTGTATTTTTGTCTTAAATCTTACTAGCTTAATATCCTGGATTCCTGCTGTAACTTCTTTTTACCCCTGAGGAATTCTTGTTTTCTTGCTACTTCAATGGTGCTTTCAAGATTTCTTTTACATTTTATTTACTAGGTTTTTAAAATTTTTAAGTGGGGGTTTACTCTGTATATCTAGTCTACCATACTAGAGATACAAAAAATAGAAATTCCTCCAGTCACTTTCAGTAGTTTAGAAAAACTCACCAAGACACAAAGGAACATAAAACCACCTTTCTGTGATTCCATTGTTTAAATGTCAGTCAGTCAGTTCAGTCACTCAGTCGTGTCCGTCTCTTTGCGACCCCGTGGACTGCAGCACCCAAGCCCTCCCTGTCCATCACCAACTCCTGAAGTTTTCTCAAACTCGTGTCCATTGAGTCGGTGATGCTATCCAACAATCTCATCCTCTGTTGTCCCCTTCTCCTCCCACCTTCAATCTTTCCCAGCATTAGGCAGGGTCTTTTCAAATGAGTAAGTTCTTCACATCAGATGGCCAAAGCATTAGAGTTTCAGCTTCAGCATCAGTCTTTCCAATGAATATTCAGGACTGATTTCTTTTAGGATGGACTGGTTGGATCTCCTTGCAGTCCAAGGGATTCCCAAGAGTCTTCTCCAACACCACAGTTCAAAAGCATCAATTCTTCAGTGTTCAGTTTTCTTTATAGTCCAACTCTTATATCCATACATGACTACTGGAAAAACCATAGATTTGACTAGATGGACCTTTGTTGGCAAAGTAATGTCTCTCCTTTTTATATGTCTAAATGTCAAGAGAACAAATCTCATCCTATTATTCACTAAATAACTGCAGCCATAGCATGCTATTTCCCCTCTCTGCATCTGCCTTTCTCAAGTCTAAAGCATGTAAGTTGGTATGTGTGAGCCATGTGCTTAGTTGTGTCCAATTATTTGTGACCCCATGGACTATAGCCCACAGGCTCCTCTCCCCTTGAGATTTTCCAGGCAGGAATACTGGAGTGGGTTGCCATTTCCTTCTCCAGGAGGTTGGTATACATGACCTTTAATGATGTTCCCGGATATACTCATCATTTTTCATTTTATTTAACTGTGAAACACGTATTTTATAATGGTTTTTGACAGTCTCAAATTCCAAAAACAATGTTCCTTTTTCAATGATAAGCCTGTTCCCATTTAAGATATTCTTGACATCTCTTGACTCAAAAATACTATCGGAGAACAGATTTTTGATCTCTTCTTACATCCTGTAAACATGCCATATAAGCATAAAGAGCTTTTAGAAAAGAGGCACCCTCTGATCCCATGTAGTTCCTTTGCTCTAAGTGAACTCAATCTCATGCTGCTGCTGCTGCTAAGTCGCTTCAGTCATGTCCGACTCTATGCAGCTCCATAGATGGCAGCCCACCAGGCTCCTCTGTCCCTGGGATTCTCCAGGCAAGAACACTGGAATGGGTTGCCATTTCCTTCTCCAATGCATGAAAGTGAAAAGTGAAAGTGAAGTCACTCAGTCCTGTCTGACTCTTAGCGACCCCATGGACTGCAGCCTACCACGCTCCTCCGTCCATGGGATTCTCCAGGCAAGAGTACTGGAGTGGGGTGCCAGTGCCTTTTCCGCGATCTCATGTCTCTCCTGAAACGTTTGCCTTAGAGTACATAACACTTTCCTTACAGAACCAGGAAACTAGAGAAGACAGTTTTGTATAATTTAACCTTTGGCAAAATTTGGTCATCACCCAGTCTATTCCCTAGACCCACTCTGTGTCTTCCACTTATCATGGCAGACACCCAAGGGAAAATGAAAGCACAACTAAAATAGTTTTCAAAGACTATCATGTGTTTTCAAAATATAAGTATATTATCATGATTACATTTAACCCTCACAACAGTCCTTGATATAGATGTTATCATACCCTCTTTCAGGTGAGGAAACTGAGATTGACACAGGGCGATTAATAGGTTCCAGATTTCACATCTGAACCACACTGTCTGATAAAGTTAAGGGTCATTGTTAGTGAAATTATATGAGAGAGATAAATCTATGTAAGTAGAACTCTCTGCCTCACAGTAAAATTTAGAGGATTCAAGGGTGAGGTAAGAACCCCTCTGTCAAGATGAGACAATACACAGCATCCATGAGTGCTTAATGCACCCTCTGATGCTTGAGGCAGGAGAGACTTTGAACTCTGGCAGGCAGGGCTTAGTGTCCCAGACCTAAGGCCATGATGTGTTGCAAATTTCTTTTTCTCCTAACTTCTTTTTGACATGATTTTATTTTTTTACAATCTAAATAGACATTTCTCCAAAGAAGACATACAGAGGTTTAACCATGAAAGATGCTCACTATCACTAATTATTAGAGAAATGCCACATGATGTGAAGAGTTGACTCATTGGAAAAGGCCATGATGCTGGGAAAAATTGAGGGCAAGAGGAGAAGGGGACCACAGAGGATGAGCTGATTGTATGGCATCTTTGACTCAGTGGACATGAGACTGAGCAAACTCTGGGAGATGGTGAAGTACAGGGAAGCCTGAATGTTGCAGTCCATGGGGTTGCAAAGAATCATACATGACTGAGAAACTGAACAATAAAAAAATTAAAACTACAATGTAGTATCATCTCACACTGGTCAGAATGGCCATCATAAAAAAATCTACAAACAGTTAATGCTGGAGAGGGTATGGAGAAAATGGAGCCCTCCTACACTGTCGGTGGGAATGTAAACAGTTATCATCACTGGTATGGATGTGATTTTAGATTTTAGGAAAATATATTAAATTTCCTTAAATAGTACAAATAATACAGTAACACAAATGGTATAAGGAGATGACAAAGAATTCCCTAGGACCTTCTCCCAGAGTTTTTGGATGTTAACATGTTTCCACACTTGTTTTAGCATTCATATACATGCATACACACACTTTTTCTGAACAATTTGAAAGTAAGTTACAAACAAAATGACCATTCATAATTCAGTGTGTATGTTCTACAAAGACATTCTGTTACATAACCACAGTATAAATGAAAAAATCAGGAAATCAACATTGATCTAAATCTATTATCTAACTTTCAGATGGCATTCATATTTTTCCACTTATTCCTAAATTGTCCTTCCTATCAAAAGAAAATCCTGGGTCACATGTTTTGTTCTGTTTTTGTCTTTCACAACACTGACATTTTTGAAAGAAACAAGTCAGATATATTTTAGAATGCCCCTCATTTTTGAGTTTTCACATGATGATACATGTTTCAGGTTATGCGTTTTTGACAGGAATACCCCAGACATGATGCTGTGTCATTCATATAGATATTAAACTTGATCACTGGTTGGTATGTGCTAGATTTCTTCACTGTAAAAATAGTTATTTTGTCATCTGCAATCATAAGTATCTTACCTGACAAAACTTTGTGGTCTAGGTAAATATCTTAATCTCTACTTTTTCACCCACTTGCACTATCATATACCTTCATCAATGAATAATATGCTTGCTAAATGGTGATTTTTCTGATTTCATCATTCCTTCCTCATTTATGAGATGGCCCTCTAATCCAAGGAAGAGCTTTTACTTCTTCATCATGTATTTATTTGCTTATTTATTTATAGCATTCTGAATGTGGCAACCCACTCCAGTATTCTTGCCTGAAGAATCCCATGGATGGAGGAGCCTTATGGGCTACAGTCCACAGGGTTGCAAAGAGTCGGACACGACTGAGCGACTTCACTCACTCACTCACTCATACATCTGTATAGAGTCCATGTTGCAATTGCTTAATTATCATAGCCCTTAGTCTTCCTCCGTAAAATGGCAATGATAATATTTACCACCTTGATTTGGTGTGCTAAGTTAATATATGTAAAGTCCTTAAAATCATATGAAATAAATTGGAGCTATTTGTATTAGTAATAATAATAATTATTATTATATGAATCTCTCTTTTCACATCATAAGATAAGGAAATGGCAACCCACTCCAGTATTCTTGCCTGGAGAATCCAGTGAATGGAGGAGCCTGGTGGGCTACAGTCCACAAGGTCACAAAAAGTTAGACACGACTGAGCAACTTCACTTTCATTTTTCTTTCAGTGCTTTATTATCTCAGACAAGCAATTTAAACTCTTGGTTACATTTTTCTCACCTATAAGACAAAGGAATTCAGAGAAATGGTCTCTAATTAAATTACATTTCTAATGTAAGAAATTAAGAGTCTGTACCTATAAAATATTTGTATATAAATCTATTCTCTTCCAGCAAACTGTCAAATATTCTGCAATAGCTTTGCAATATGATTATCTTCCATAATTCTTCATGTTCTTCCAAAATATCAAAAGATACATATCTTATCTCTGAATAAACAGTTTGGGGATTCCATCTAATTATACTTTAAATTTTAGTAATATCAGTTGGTCACTGCTATTTTCTAAGTATGCTGATGATTTTTGATAAAATGTGAAATAGCTAAAGACAGATGGCTTGCAGCTCCAACTGTTGGGGTTTATTTTCCTCTGCCAGAAAGGTCCATGATCCTTCAACAGATGTAGTCTCAGACCACATGATGGCTCACATTTGCATATTAGAGAAGGAAGAATTCAAACTTAAAATTTCTTTCCAAACACATAAGTCCCATTATGAAGTGTAACCAGTGAGTAGCTTGGAACTTTCTCATAGATAGCCTTACACAAGTCTTTGCACATCGTGAAAATGAAGAATATACTACTGGAAAGCTAGTAATGGATTAATCTTTTTTATCAAACATTTCCCTAAGATAGACTGTCTGGGATACTGGAAAGGGCCCTGGACTTGAATTATGAATCTCTGGGCTTAATTTTTTGTTTTTACCAGTTCCATGAACTGGATCAAGTTATTTAAGTTTTCTGATTTTAAATTTTTTCTTCTGTCAAAATGGAATAGCCTGTCACATATCATAAAGATATTTTGAAAAGTAAATAAGTAATTTCAGTGAAAGCACCTAGTATATGGATGATACTCAATAAGCATGAAAGAAATACACACACATACTTTAGGATAAATAAGGTCCAGTATAGCCAGAATAACCAATCTTTAATATTTTCTACTATTTCAGCAACTAAACTTGGAAAGTTAGGAAGGATTATCTTTCAATTTGAGTATCTGAGAATTCTCAGTAATGATTAACTTATTACAGATCTATTATAGTAGCCAGACTGTTGTTCAGTCCTTAGGTCATGTCTGACTCTTTGCAACCCCATGGACTGCAGCACACCAAGCTTCCCTGTCCTTCACTATCTCCCGGAGTTTGCTCAAACTCACGTCCTTTACCCTTTGAGTTGGTGATACTATCCAACCAGATTGAGTGGAGCACAGTCACTTAAGGGGTACTTCCCAAATGAATCTGACATTTCAGAATCCCTGTTCTAGAATGAAGAAGGATGAAGAGCGTACCAAAGAGCCATCACAGCACCATGTGAAGACAATCAGCTACCAGGAGTGAAACATTGATGAGGAATACTGGTAACTTAATACCTGGTACCTACAAGAAGGTAGATGAGTTACTGTACCATGTAAGAGTATAGCTCTGGAATCAAATTACCAGGTCATAGCGGGGCCCTACCATTTTCCAGATATGTAGCCCTGGCTCATTATATAATACCATTGAGTCTACTTCCTGATCTCTAGATTGAAAGCTGTCAAAAGGTGTAAATGAGTTCATCTGATGAAGCACTTAAGCACTTAGTAAAGTGCTCACATAAAATAACCACCAAATGAATGTTATTCAATTAACTTGAACTCATCAGACACTTTGAACTACTGTGCCTGTACACACACTGTTTCTTATGCTTGGAAAGTCTTTCCCACACTCCTCTGCTTAGTAGACTCCTCTTTATCTCTCAAGATTTAAGATCTTATATCAGGATGCCATTCTCTGTATGCCCATCTCTGCCAGTGAAATTGTTCCCATGTGCAGATCTTTTCATTACCCAAAGAAAACCCTGAGTGATTACCTGCCAAGTCCTAATGCATCTCCCCTTTTCCTGTCATCCCTCATACAGTCCGCTCATACTTATCAAAATTGGCCTTAGAGATGTAGTTCTTCCTTATGCCCATGTCTTTATTTCCCTGCTATTTTCTCTCAAAATACTTTCCTTGGATGAGCTCTTGCTTTCTCCTATCTTAGTTCTACAAAATCCGCAGCTCTAATTTATACTTTCTACTAAGTCTAAGACACATATAATTGTCAGTCTCCCCAAAATAGCCTTCTGTAGGTCTTGCAAACACTTCAAATTCAACATGTACAAAACCAAGTTAACTCTCAAATTTTTTCTTCAATTATCTCTTTCATGCCACCTTGGAAAATAGTTTGGCTGTTCCTAAAATTTTGAAAATAGAGATGCCATATGATAGGTAGTCACTTGAAACAATGAAAACAATGGTCTGCACAAAAATTTGTACACAAATATTCATAGGAGGATTATTTAGGATAGCCAAAAAGCAGAGACAATACTAGTAACCACCACTGATGGTAAACAAAATGTGGTGTATCTGTACAATAGATAATTATTAAACTTAAAAATGAATGAAGTCCTGATATATGGTACAAAACAGAGGAACTTTTAAAACATCATATTAAACAAAAGAAGTCAGACAAAAATTGTATGATGTAATTTATATGGAATTTTAAAAATATTCAAATCCATAAAGACAGAAATATTTTGCCAGAGTGTGGGGCTGAATGGGGATTGGAAATGGTTTCTAATGGAGTATGAGGCATCCTTGGGGTGATGGAAATGTTTTAAAATGATAGTTGCACAACTGTGAATATAGTAAAAACCACTGATTTGTACAGTTTAAGAGGGTGAATTTTCAGTTCAGTTCGGTTCAGTCAGTCGTGTCTGACTCTTTGCGACCCCATGAATTGCAGCACGTCAGGCCTCCCTGTCCATCACCAACTCCCGGAGTTCACTCAGACTCACGTCCATCGAGTCAGTGATGCCATCCAGCCATCTCATCCTCAGTCGTCCCCTTCTCCTCCTGCCTCCAATCCCTCCCAGCATCAGAGTCTTTTCCAGTGAGTCAACTCTGCATGAGGTGGCCAAAGTACTGGAGTTTCAGCTTTAGCATCATTCCTTCCAAAGAAATCCCAGGGCTGATTTCCTTCAGAATGGACTGGTTGGATCTCCTCGCAGTCCAAGGGACTCTCAAGAGTCTTCTCCAACACCACAGTTCAAAAGCATCAATTTTTTGGCACTCGGCCTTCTTCACAGTCCAACTCTCACATCCATACATGACCACTGGAAAGACCATAGCCTTGACTAGATGGACCATAGTTGGCAAAGTAATGTCTCTGGTTTGAATATGCTATCTAGGTTGGCCATAACTTTTCTTCCAAGGAGTATACGTCTTTTAATTTCATGGCTGCAATCACCACCTGCAGTGATTTCGGAGCCCAGAAAAATAAAGTCTGACATTGTTTCCACTGTTTCCCCATCTATTTCCCATGAAGTGATGGGACAGATGCCATGATCTTTGTTTTCTGAATGTTGAGCTTTAAGCCAACTTTTTCACTTTCCTCTTTCACTTTCATCAAGAGGCTTTTTAGTTCCTCTTCACTTTCTGCCATAAGGGTGGTCTCATCTGCATATCTGAGGTGATTGATATTTCTCCCAGCAATCTTGATTCCAGCTTGTGTTTCTTCCAGTCCAGCGTTTCTCATGATGTACTCTGCATATAAGTTAAATAAGCAGGGTGACAATATACAGCCTTGATGTACTCCTTTTCCTATTTGAAACCAGTCTGTTGTTCCATGACCAGTTCTAACTGTTGCTTCCTGACTGGCATACAGATTTCTCAAGAGGCAGATCAGGTAGTCTGGTATTCCTATCTCTTTCAGAATTTTCCACAGTTTATTGTGATCCACACAGTCAAAGGCTTTGGCATAGTCAATAAAGAAGAAATAGATGTTTTTCTGGAACTCTCTTGCTTTTTCCATGATCCAGTGGATGTTGGCAATTTGATCTCTGGTTCCTCTGCCTTTTCTAAAACCAGCTTGAACATTAGGAAGTTCATGGTTCATGTACTGCTGAAGCCTGGCTTGGAGAATTTTGAGCATTACTTGACTAGCATGTGAGATGAGTGCAATTGGGTGGTAGTTTGAGCATTCCTTGGCATTGCCTTTCTTTGGGATTGGAATGAAAACTGACCTTTTCCAGTCCTGTGGCCACTGCTGAGTTTTCCAAATGTGCTGGCATACTGAGTGCAGCACTTTCACAGCATCATCTTTCAGGATTTGAAATAGCTCTACTGGAATTCCATCACCTCCACTAGCTTTGTTCGTAGTGATGCTTTCTAAGGCCCACCTGACTTCACATTCCAAGATATCTGGCTCTAAGTGAGGGATCACACCATCGTGATTATCTGGGTCGTGAAGATCTTTTTTGTACAGTTCTTCTGTGTATTCTTGCCACCTCTTCTTAATATCTTCTGCTTCTGTTAGGTCCATACCATTTCTGTCCTTTAGCAAGCCCATCTTTGCATGAAATGTTCCCTTGGTATCTCTCATTTTCTTGAAGGGATCTCTAGTCTTTCCCATTCTGTTGTTTTCCTCTATTTCTTTGCGTTGATCACTGAGAAAGGCTTTCTTATCTCTTCTTGCTATTCTTTGGAACTCTGGTGAATTTTATGTTATATTAAGTACATCTCAATTTTTTTTTAATTTATTTATTTATTTATTTTTAATTTTTACTTTACAATTCTGTATTGGTTTTGGCATAGATTGACATGAATCCACCACAGGTGTACATGCGTTCCCAAACATGAACTCCCCTCCCACCCCCCTCCCCACAACATCTCTCTGGGTCATCCCCGCGCGTCAGCCCCAAGCGTGTCATATCCTGCATCAGACATAGACTGGCATTCGATTCTTACATGATATTATACATGTTTCAATGCCATTCTCCCAAATCATCACACCCTCTCCCTCTCCCTCTGAGTCCAAAAGTCCGCTATACACATCTGTGTCTTTTTTGCTGTCCTGCATACAGGGTCATCATTGCCATCTTCCTAAATTCCATATATATGTGTTAGTATACTGTACTGGTGTTTTTCTTTCTGGCTCACTTCACTCTGTATAATCGGCTCCAGTTTCATCCATCTCATCAGAACTGATTCAAATGTATTCTTTTTAATGGCTGAGTAATACTCCATTGTGTATATGTACCACAGCTTTCTTATCCATTCATCTGCTGATGGACATCTAGGTTGTTTCCATGTCCTGGCTATTATAAACAGTGCTGCAATGAACATTGGGGTACATGTGTCTCTTTCAATTCTGGTTTCCTCTGTGTGTATGCCCAACAGTGGGATTGCTGGGTCATAAGGCATTTCTATTTGCAATTTTTTAAGGAATCTCCACACTGTTCTCCATAGTGGCTGTACTAGTTTGCATTCCCACCAACAGTGTAGGAGGGTTCCCTTCTCTCCACACCCTCTCCAGCATTTATTGCTTGCAGATTTTTGGATCACAGACATTCTGACTGGTGTGAAGTGGTACCTCATTGTGGTTTTGATTTGCATTTCTCTAATAATGAGTGATGTTGAGCATCTTTTCATGTGTTTGTTAGCCATCCGTATGTCTTCTTTGGAGAAATGTCTATTTAGTTCTTTGGCCCATTTTTTGATTGGGTCGTTTATTTTTCTGGAATTGAGCTGCAGGAGTTGCTTGTATATTTTTGAGATTAGTTGTTTGTCAGTTGCTTCATTTGCTATTATTTTCTCCCATTCGGAAGGCTGTCTTTTCACTTTGCTTATGTTTTCCTTTGTTGTGCAGAAGCTTTTAATTTTAATTAGATCCCATTTGTTTATTTTTGCTTTTATTTCCAGAATTCTGGGAGGTGGATCATAGAGGATCCTGCTGTGGTTTATGTCAGAGAGTGTTTTGCCTATGTTCTCCTCTAAGAGTTTTATAGTTTCTGGTCTTACATTTAGATCTTTAATCCATTTTGAGTTTATCTTTGTGTGTGGTGTTAGAAACCACAGCAATCAGAGCAGAAAAAGAAATAAAAGGAATCCAAATTGGAAAAGAAGAAGTAAAACTCTCACTGTTTGCAGATGACATGATCCTCTACATAGAAAACACTAAAGACTCTACCAGAAAATTACTAGAGCTAATTAATGAATATGGTAAAGTTGCAGGATATAAAATCAACACACAGAAATCCCTTGCATTCCTATACACTAATAATGAGAAAGTAGAAGAAGAAATTAAGGAAACAATTCCATTCACCATTGCAACCAAAAGAATAAAATACTTAGGAATATACCTACCTAAAGAAACTAAAGACCTATATACAGAAAACTATAAAACACTGATGAAAGAAATCAAAGAGGACACTAATAGATGGAGAAATATACCATGCTCATGGATCGGAAGAATCAATATAGTGAAAATGGGTATATTACCCAAAGCAATTTACAAATTCAATGCAATCCCTATCAAGATCCCGGCGATATTTTTCACAGAACTAGAACAAATAATTTCAAGATTTGTATGGAAATACAAAAAACCACGAATAGCCAAAGCAATCTTGAGAAAGAAGAATGGAACTGGAGGAATCAATTTGCCTGACTTCAGGCTCTACTACAAAGCCACAGTCATCAAGACAGTATGGTATTGGCACAAAGACAGACATATAGATCAATGGAACAAAATAGAAAGCCCAGAGATAAATCCACATACATATGGACACCTTATCTTTGACAAAGGAGGCAAGAATATACAATGGAGTAAACACAATCTCTTTAACAAGTGGTGCTGGGAAAACTGGTCAACCACTTGTAAAAGAATGAAACTACATCTCAATTTTTTAAAATCTCCTTTTCAATAATCCTTACTTCAGTATATGACACCATCACTGCCTCACTATCACATTCACTAACCCTAGAAAATTCGGCATCATCTCTCACTTTCTGTCATCCTCAACACATTAAAAATGTCAAATATTTTAATCTTCTCTGTAAATAGTCTCCCTGATCCATTATCTTCAAAGGAGGGATCATCTTTAATATAAGCACCAGGGGGAGAAATTTTAATTCCCACTTTTCTGCAGCATGTCATATTTTACAAAGTTCTATCCTTCATATATCATTATCAGAATAACTCTATAAGAATGGAAGAACAAAATAAGTAATACCAAATTTAGATAGTTAATTCGGTTTTAAACCTTAGACCTTTGGTTCCAAATTCAACATTATTTGACTCAATTCACTGTGTATGCTATGAACATAGGTCCAATCAGTAGAAAGTACCAGTGGTAAGGACAACCCACTCTCTCTAATTCTAAACAAAGGAAGGGAAAGATCAAAGAAACATGGGCAACCTTCCATTTAGAGCTGCTAATTGGAGAGACCTAGCATCACAACTGAAGCGACTTAGCAGCAGCAGCAGCAGCAGCATCACCTTATGGCAGAAAGTGAAGAAGAGCTAAAGACCCTCTTAATTAAAGTGAAAGAGGAGAGTGAAAAAGTTGGCTTAAAACTCAACATTCTGAAAACTAAGATCATGGCATCTGGTCCCATCACTTCATGGCAAATAGATCGGGAAACAGTGGAAACAGTGGCTGACTTTATTTTGCGGGGCTCCAAAATCACTGCAGATGGTGACTGCAACCATGAAATTAAAAGATGCTTACTCCTTGGAAGGAAAGTTATGACCAACCTAGACAGCATATTAAAAAGAAGAAACATTATTTGCCAACAAAGGTCGGTCTAGTCAAGGCTATGGTTTTTCCAGTAGTCATGTATGGATGTGAGAGTTGGACAATAAAGAAAGCTGAGCACCAAAGAATTGATGCTTTTGAGAACTGGCATGCTGTGGTCCATGGGGTTGTAAAGTATTGGACATGAGTGAGCGACTGAACTGAACTGAATGCAGAACTATTTTTATATAAATTAATCATTGAAACTCTAAATCAGGGGTTCTCAATCTGCAGTTATTGTGCTTCCTAAAAGACATTGACAATGTCTGGAGATATTTTTATCAGGACTAGGTGGGAGTTGGGGGATACTACCAGAAGACAGGAGAATTTAGAAATACCACTAAACTTCCCAGTGTACAATGCAGCTCCCCAAAGAGTTACCCAAATGTGAATAGTGCTGAGGTTGAGAAAATCCATTCCAAATCTATTTTCAGTTACTAAACATTGCAAGCTATATTCTAAACTGGCAGATCTCTATTGTTTGGTTGTAAAGAACTCAAACCAAGTCAGTCCATGGCCCAAGAGCCTTGGGCTTTGTTTAAAATAAAGTTTTTTGTTTGTTTTAATTCAGTTGACCTAAAACCTTAATGTTTACTTACTGTGCTCAGAGTATTAAGCTATGCATTTTGGGGAAATATGTAAATAATTATAACATGCTGCATACCCTCCAGAAATTTATAAGGTATTAAATGTGACAACTTCCTAGAAAACAAGGACCATGTAATCTCAGTAGCTACATGATCAGTGTTTAACAATTATTTATTAATTAAAGAATGGGCTTCCCTTGTAGCTCAGTTGTTAAAGAATCTGCCTGCAGTGCAGGAGACCTGGGTTCTCTCCCTGGGTTGGCAAGATCCCCTGGAGAAGAAAATGGCAACTCACTCCAGTATTCTTGCCTGGAAAATCTCATGGACAGAGGAACCTGATGGGCTGCAATCCATGTGGTCACAGAGAGTCGGACAGGACTGAGCCAGTAACACTTACTTACTTACTAATTGAAGAACAAAAGCCCCTCAATAGTTTTCAAAATCTTCCCAATTTCCTCAAGTCCCACATTCAAATTTCAGTTCAGTTCAGTTGCTCGGTCATGTCCGACACTTTGCAACCCCATGGACTGCAGCACACCAGGCTTCCCTGTCCATCGACAACCCCCAGAGCTTGCTCAAACTCATGTCGATTGAGTCGGTGATGCCATCCAACTATCTCATCCTCTGTTTGCCCCTTCTCCTCCTGTCTTCAATCTTTCCCAGCATCAGGGTCTTTTCCAATGAGTCAGTTCTTTGCATCAGGTGGTCAAAGGATTGGAGTCTCAGCTTTAGAATCAGTCCTTTCAATGAATATTCAAGACTGATTTCCTTTAGTATTGACTGATTTGATCTTCTTGCGGTCCAATGTCCATCAGCAGATGAATGGATAAGAAAGCTGTGGTACATATACACAATGGAATATTACTCAGCCATTAAAAAGAATACATTTGAATCAGTTCTAATGAGGTGGATGAAACTGGGGCCTATTATACAGAATGAAGTAAGCCAGAAAGAAAAACACGCTAACACATATATATGGAAAACATACTAACACATATATATGGAATTTAGAAAGATGGTAATGATAACCCTGTGTGTGAGACAGCAAAAGAGATACAGATATATAGAACAGTCTTTTGGACTCTGTAGGAGAGGGAGAAGGTGGAATGATTTGGGAGAATGGCATTGAAACATGTATAATATCATATAAGAAACAAATCGCCAGTCCAGGTTTGATGCAGGATACAGAATGCTTGGGACTGGTACACTGGGATGACCCAGAGGGATGGTTTGGGAAGGGAGGTGGGAGGGGGGTTCAGGTTGGGGAACACATGTACACCCGTGGAGGATTCATGTTGATGTATGGCAAAACCAATACAATATTGTAAAGTAATTCAGTTCAGTTCAGTTCAGTTCAGTCCCTCAGTCGTGTCTGACTCTTTGCGACCCCATGAATTGCAGCACGCCAGGCCTCCCTGTCCATCACTATCTCCCAGAGTTCACTCAGACCCATGTCCATCGAGTCCGTGATGCCATCCAGCCATCTCATCCTCGGTCGTCCCCTTCTCCTCCTGCCCCCAATCTCTCCCAGCATCAGAGTCTTTTCCAATGAGTCAACTCTTCGCATGAGGTGGCCAAAGTACTGGAGTTTCAGCTTTAGCATCATTCCCTCCAAACAAATCCCAGTGTTGATCTCCTTTAGAATGGACTGGTTGGATCTCCTTGCAGTCCAAGGGACTCTCAAGAGTCTTCTCCAACACCACAGTTCAAAAGCATCAATTCTTCAGTGCTCAGCTTTCTTCACAGTCCAACTCTCACATCCATACATGACCACAAGAAAAACCATAGCCTTGACTAGACGGACCTTAGTCGGCAAAGTAATGTCTCTGCTTTTGAATATACTATCTAGATTGGTCATAAATTTTCTTCCAAGGAGTAAGCATCTTTTAATTTCATGGCTGCAATTACCATCTGCAGTGATTTTGGAGCCCAGAAAAATAAAGTCGGACACTGTTTCCACTGTTTCCCCATCTATTTCCCATGAAGTGATGGGACCAGATGCCATGATCTTCGTTTACTGAATGTTGAGCTTTAAGCCAACTTTTTCACTCTCCTCTTTCACTTTCATCAAGAGGCTTTTTAGTTCCTCTTCACTATCTGCCCTAAGGGTGGTGTCATCTACATATCTGAGGTGACTGATATTTCTCCCAGCAATCTTGATTCCAGCTTGTGTTTCTTCCAGCCCAGTGTTTCTCATGATGTACTCTGCATATAAGTTAAATAAGCAGGGTGACAATATACAGCCTTGACGGACTCCTTTTCCTATTTGAAACCAGTCTGTTGTTCCATGTCCAGTTCTAACTGTTGCTTCCTGACTTGCATAAAGATTTTTCAAGAGGCAGGTTAGGTGGCCTGGTATTCCCATCTCTCTCAGAATTTTCCACAGTTTATTGTGATCCACACAGTCAAAGGCTTTGGCATAGTCAATAAAGCAAAAAGAGATGTTTTTCTGGAACTCTCTTGCTTTTTCGATGATCCACTGGATGTTGGCAATTTGATCTCTGGTTCCTCTGCCTTTTCTAAAACCAGCTTGAACATCAGGGAGTTCACGCCTCCAATTAAAATAAATAAATTTACATTAAAAAAAGAAAACAACAAAAAAGGAGTCTTCTCCAACACCACAGTTCAAAAGCATCAATTCTTCTGCACTCAACTTTCTTTATAGTTCAACTCTCACATCCATACATGACTACTGGAAAAACCATAGCTTTGACTAGATGGACCTTTGTCGGCAAAATATTGTCTCTGCTTTTTAATATGCTGTCTAGGTTAGTTGTTGCTTTTCTTCCAAGGAGCAAGTGTCTTTTAATTTCATGGCTGCAGTCATCATCTACAGTGATTTTGGAGCCCAAGAAAATAGTCTCTCACTGTTTCCATTGTTTCTCCATCTATTTGCCATGAAGTGATGGGACCAGATGCTATGATCTTCATTTTTAGAATGTTGAACTTTAAGCCAACTTTTCACACTCTCTTTCACTTTCATCAAGAGGCTCTTTAGTTCTTGTTCACTTTCTGCCATAAAATGGTGGTGTCATCTGTGTATCTGAGGTTATTGATATTTTTTGACATTCAAATTTACCTTTCACTAATGTTCAAGGTCTGATATTTCATAGTGAAAATTGAGATCATCTATATGAATCAACTTAGCTTCTGTTTCCCCTCATCTTCATTTATAACCTCTATTTTCTTCTCTTTTTCAAGTCTCAGAGAGTAAGGAATCCCTCATGCTACACAAGGCCAACTCCTCTGTTCCATTTGTTTCCTTAGTCCTCTCCCCCAATTTCATCATTTTCAAGATCTGACTTGATCAAAAACTAACACCTGATTTATGTAAGGTACATGATTCAGTGATCAGAATATAGTAAATGTCTAGTGAATATAGCTCGTATAGTCCCCTTCCAATTCCATTCTCTCTCTTCCTGAAACATAACATTCATTTGATTTATAGCCACCTTAATTTTTCCCATATCTTTTGAGGCTACTTCTCTCTATTCCCATTTTCTCAGTTCCCACTCATTTAACAGTCTTAAATCTGATTTTTCTTCTACTATTCACTGAAATTGCTCTCAAAGATAATAGTCTCCACATTGCAAAATTCCAAGGAGGAGTGATTCTTTAACTTGAAGCATGTGCCCTTTCCTAAAAACATGGCAATATATATCCAGATACAAACATTTTTAAGTAATATTTTCAAATAATTGACTGACACATCCATTGACCCAAGTAAAATGCACTGCAGTTAACAATCCTCACTGGAGAACTATTTTGCATTTAACCCTGTTTTATCTCCAGTGGATACCTGGGGCCAGGAAGAAGATATTCTACCTTTACTTCTTCAGCACTTATTCCATGCAAGATGCTTTATAGGATACACTGAGCGAGATCATTGAACAATATTTCCACCCTCTAGAAGCTCAGATTAAGAACTGTTTGGGAAAGGAATGAGTAGTTTTGAGATTTCAAACCTGGATGCCTGGGAATATGGTGATAGCATTCATTAAAAAGGTGAGTCAATAAAGGCATCTATGTTCACCTCTATAGAACCAACATCACTGAAAAAGAGAACCAAGGAAATAGAGTGATATGGAATTCAAACACTGTTTGGCCTTGGACATACTGTGATTGAGGAGTAAATAAGAAAGATATTCAGGTGGAGAAATGGGTAAGAGGCTGGAGGAGGGAATGTCTAGTACTCATAATGGAGATTTTGACCTGCTCAGGAGAATCTGAGACTCAAACCTGATTTGAATGAAGGATCAGATTACGTAAGAGTTAAATGTTCCTATTCTTTAGATAACTGCCCCCCCCCAGATAAAAGTTAAAAATTCAATTTTTGAGTAAGAAATTAAAATTTTCAGCAGTTATAGGATTGTGAATAAAGGCATAGTCATTGGAGTCAGACTGCTGTTATAGATCTAGGTTTAGATCCACAGCATGCCGTGGCTGACATCTTAAGCAAGTATGTGACTTCACTAAATGCTAATATCTTCACCTGCAAAATGAGGGTAATTATAATAATGCTTAATAAATCATGTTGAGAATATTTAGTGAAATAATATATACAGGAGACAGTATAGTATATGACACATAATAAGGAGTGACTAAATTATAATGGATCACATTGTTTTTACTATTAGAATTTTTAAATTAAATATGCATTTATAAAGTCTTGAAAACTAGGAAGACAAATATGCAAAATTTTCCAAAAATAAATATATTTTTCATTGTTAAACTTCATGTTCAAGAAAAATAGCCATTTTTTTTATATTTCACAAACTATAACTTCCTGGCATCAGTTTATTGAAGTGTTCTTTACTTCTGTCTATACATAGAAAGATGGTAATTTATATCCAGATTTATGAACCTAAGGCTCTCAGAATTTCTGTTATTAAGAAAAAAGATTGGTGGAAATTAATGATGACAACTGAGTCATCAATTTACTCATTTAACACATCTTGAAAGCATTCTATATGTCAGGCACTGTGATAGGCATTAGGGATATAGAATAGAAATGTCTATGCCTTTACAGAGCTTACAGCCTAGTAAGGACATTTAAAAAATCATTTTGTGAATATAATTACAAACGTTGATAAATACCATGGATAAAATGTAAGGCAAGGTATGAAATTATGTCATAAGGAATCCAATTTCTCTGAAGGTACAAAGATAGCCTCCGTGAAGAAGTGATATTTGACCTGTATTCTGAAGTCATTTGAGTGATGGGGAAGTGAAGATTTTCCCAAGCAAAGGGAATAGCATATGTTAGGACTCTGCCGAAGGAGGGAGTACTGAAACTTAGAGAAAGAGAAAATCAAGTTCTACAGTTTAGTAGATATGGTGGCAATAGAGGAACACCAGTTAAATCTCCATTCAAAATAACTTTCTCTAAGAAACATGATTAACTGAAGCCTGCATCCAACCCACCTTAGATCCAGCACAGTGTTCACACTGAGGGAAGACTTTTGCTGGGCTTATCCCAACCAAAGACCAAGCATGGTGGGGATACTAGAGCCAGGTTATTCTCACTTGATGTGAGATGCCTCTGAGTTCCCATCAGCCTGGCCAACATTTTCTCAGAATTGCTCTATAGTTTGAGGCTCTTCCTATTTATCCTCCTTCCTTCCCCTTCTCACCTCCTAGCTTTCAGATATCTATTTGCATAGTGGTCCAAAGCCTCATTCTATCTACTTCTAGTCCCTACCCTTTATCATTTACACAATTAAGATCAATCCTGAATGTACCATTTTCACCTTTCAGTGGATTATCCCTGACACCATCTGACTTAAAATGGATGGTTCTGACATAATTCAGTCCATAATGGGTAGTGCCAGGTATATGTTCTTTTGCTCCCCCATGAGCAAGACTTCTGTTTCTACTAGAACCCAGTTACACACAAGGAACTTTCTCAAAAGGCATATAATTTTCTATTGCAGATGGCATGGCCTTGCTCCAAAACCTGGGGGCTGTGCTGTGAATTTTCCAACAGGGTTTACCATAAACTCTATACTACATTGTTTCCTACCACTGACAATTACAACTTCATTGAATCTGCACAAGCTGCAGGATTTCTTGCACTACAGCCTGGACTTGTTGCCATTCTTCAAGGCATAAAGAAGGCACTAGAAAAGTGAAAGAAGAGAGGGAAAAAGTTGGCTTAAAACTCAACATTCAGAAAACGAAGATCATGGCATCCGGCCCCATCACTTCATGGGAAACAGATGGGGAAACAGTGGAAACAGTGTCAGACTTTATTTTGGGGGCTCCAAAATCACTGCAGGTGGTGACTGCAGCCATGAAATTAAAAGACGTTTACTCCTTGGAAGAAAAGTTATGACCAACATAGATAGTATATTCAAAAGCAGAGACATTCCTTTGCCGACTAGTCCGTCTAGTCAAGGCTATGGTTTTTCCTGTGGTCATGTATGGATGTGAGAGTTGGACTGTGAAGAAAGCTGAGTGCTGAAGAATTGATGCTTTTGAACTGTGGTGTTGGAGAAGACTCTTAAGAGTTCCTTGGACTGCAAGGAGATCCAACCAGTCCATTCTGAAGGAGATCAGCCCTGGGATTTCTTTGGAAGGAATGATGCTAAAGCTGAAACTCCAGTACTTTGGCCACCTCATGCGAAGAGTTGACTCACTGGAAAAGACTTTGATGCTGGGAGGGATTGGGGGCAGGAGAAGGGGACGACCGAGGATGAGATGGCTGGATGGCATCACTGACTCGATGGACGCAAGTCTGAGTGCACTCTGGGAGTTGGTGATGGACAAGGAGGCCTGGCGTGCTGTGATTCATGGAGTCACAAAGAGTCGGACACGACTGAGCGACTGAACTGAACTGAACTGAGCCAGAGGGGTATCAGCATCAGTAAGAAGTGCAGTGGTGGCGCCCTCTGCAGGCCAGCACTGACACTAGGAGAGTGGTCTCAGAACTGGGCTCCTCATAACCATGGGCATGATGGACTCCCTATCACTCTAGGTGACAGCATTTAAACACCAGATGCCAGGCCCACTGTGACCCAGGTGTTCTTTTCCACTAGGGTGTCTTTCCAGGTTCACACTAGTGAAATCATGGCACAACCTTGTGACCAGAACTATCTGTCCTCCACATTCCAGTCAAGAAGTCTTCCTCCTTGCCAGCTCGTCACCAAGTGAGCCAATTGCCAAACCTCTATCTTCTCAAGCCACTCTTGGTACCATATTGTTTTCAGTTTAGGTTCTCTGAGAAGCAGACACCAAAATGCAACTTGATGAAGAAGGGGTCTGCTGAGGGAAATGTGCAGTTGTATTTCAACCAAATTCGGGGGTGAACCTGAAAGATAGCAGAAAGGGAAATTCTTCACTCTGAGCTATAAATAGTGAAACTATTCATGGACATTTTAGGAGAAAAAAAGGTGGTCCTAAGTGAGATTATATACAGCTCTCTGGGCAATGATTAACCAGATTATAGGAACGTTAATGAAAAGGCCTCAAAAATTAGAGTTAGGGAGGTGTGGGATAGAGGCATGTGAATGGACATACATGAAAGACCACACATGGTATAAAAAGTTTTGTATCATCTAGTGATGCAAACCAGAAACAACCACCACGGAAGAGGCATTGAAAACAAAGTAGACAGGCAGTGAGCTGACATAATCCAGTCTTTTTAACCAGCCATCCAAGAACTGGCATGATGGACTCACGAATGGAGTAGCCGCAGAGGCAGAAATAGAGGCCACGTGTAAGCCAAACAGCATGAAGCCCCTTTACTAAGGCTGATCTAGATTCTGTTGGCTCTGAATGTCACACTCAAGCAACTACGTCACAGCAAACTGACTAAATTAGGCTCCTTGCATCCAAGATGCAAGAACCAGCACCCATCTTCACAGAGATAGACGTCAATTCTATGAATTGACTTTCTTTACTAAGCTCCAACCAGCACTGAGATGCAGGGACTTATGGAAAGTCTGATTCTCAAGCATGGAATACTATTTCAACTGTGGGGACAACATATCATCTGAGCAAGGACCCACTTCACAGTGAAAGGAATTATAGGAGTGAGCCCATGACCATGGGGTTCAGTGCTTGCACTGGGACAAAAAGCAACTATAACATTCTAACATGAATTTGTTGATATTAATTACTATAGCATTTATATAGATCTGAAAGGAGTCACATAGGATACTTGATCTTAGCCAAAAGATCGAGAAGCTATAGAAGTCACATACTTACGTCTATCAGCAGGCTGGGAATTCAGGTAAGAGTTGATGCCACGAGTTTGAAATCCACAAAGTGAAACAACCAGCTAGGAATTCTGTCGGAACTTCTATGCTGCAGTCTTAAAACAGAATTCCTTCTTCAATTTTTCTCTCTCCCCTTGCATTTTACTATAAATGCAAGAAGGAGAAACCAAGCAGAATCTGGAATTCTTGGCAGTTTCCTGGCTTGAAGATGCATCACTCCAGTCACATGTCTCTCTTCTCCCTGTGTGTCTTTGCATCATCTTCCCTCTGTGACTATCTGTGTCCAAATATTCCCTTTTTGTAAGGACAGCAGTCATAGTGGATTAGAGCCCAGTCTCATTTTAACTAGATTCTTTCTGTAAAGGCCCTGTTTCCAACTAAAACCACATTCTGAGGTACTAGGGCTTAAAACTTCAAGGGGGGAAGCAATTCAACTCATAGCATTATAGAAAAGACATTAGTTAGTCATTTACAAACAAGGTCCAGGATTATTTGCACATGAAAAATCCTTACAAATCCACTCAGTATTCCATGCCCCACAGGTTGAAATTACTAAATTTAGTCCAAAGTTTGCAAACTTTGAAGCAAATTTTAGCTCAACTCCCATTTTTTTTTAATCTCTCTCTTTTTTTCTTTTTATTTTACTTTACAATACTGTATTGGTTTTGCCATACATCAACATGAATCCATCATGAGTGTACACATGTTCCCAATCCTGAACCCCCCTCCCAACTCCCTCCCCATACCACCTCTCTGGGTCATCCAAGTGCACCAGCCCCAAGCATCCTATATCCTGCATCGAACCTAGACTGGTGATTCATTTCTTATATGATATTATACATGTTTCAATGCCATTCTCCCAAATCATCCCACCCTCTCCTTCTCCCACAGAGTCCAAAAGACTGTTCTATACATCTATGTCTGTTTTTCTGTCTTGCATACAGGGCTATCGAAACCATCTTTCTAAATTCCTTATATATGTGTTAGTATACTGTATTGGTGTTTTTCTTTCTGGCCACCATCACCCTAATACCAAAATTGACAAAGATGCCACAAAAAAAGAAAACTACAGGCCAATATCACTGATGAACATAGATGCAAAAATCCTTAACAAAATTCTAGCAATCAGAATCCAACAACACATTAAAAAGATCATACACCATGACCAAGTGGGCTTTATCCCAGGGATGCAAGGATTCTGCAATATCCACAAATCAATTAATGTAATTCATCACATTAACAAATTGAAAAATAAAAGCCATATGATTATCTCAATAGATGCAGAGAAAGCCTTTCACAAAATTCAACATCATTTATGATAAACAAAAAAACTCTCCAGGAAGCAGGAATAGAAGGAACATACCTCAACATAATAAAAGCTATATATGACAAACCCACAGCAAACATTATCCTCAATGGTGAAAAATTGAAAGCATTTCCCCTAAAGTAAGGAACAAGACAAGGGTGCCCACTCTCACGGCTACTATTCAACATCATTCTGGAAGTTTTGGCCACAGCAATCAGAGCAGAAAAAGAAATAAAAGGAATCCAAATTGGAAAAGAAGAAGTAAAACTCTCACTGTTTGCAGATGACATGATCCTCTACATAGAAAACCCTAAAGACTCCACCAGAAAATTACTAGAGCTAATCAATGAATATAGTAAAGTTGCAGGATATAAAATCAACACACAGAAATCCCTTGCATTCCTATACACTAATAATGAGAAAGTAGAAAAAGAAATTAAGGAAACAATTCCATTCTCCATTGCAACGAAAAGAATAAAATACTTAAGAATATATCTACCTAAAGAAACTAAAGACCTATATATAGAAAACTATAAAACACTGGTGAAAGAAATCAAAGAGGACACTAATAGATGGAGAAATATACCATGTTCATGGATCGGAAGACACAATATAGTGAAAATGAGTATACTACCCAAAGCAATCTACAGATTCAATGCAATCCCTACAGCGGTATTTTTCACAGAGCTAGAACTCCCTTGTTTTATAAACAGAAGAAATGAAGTTAAAAAATCAAACATATATTTTAACTTAAAATTTAGTCCCACTGTAATGCTCCTACTCCACTTTCTGCCTATACTATTTAAACAGAGACTCTAAAGAGGTCAGTTTTTCTAGTAATCTGAATACTTGGGTAACCAAATGTACTATTTCCCTGAACTTTATAAGTCTTTGATTGGGACTTCTCTGGTGGTACAATGGATGAGAAGCTGTCTGCCAATGCAGGGGACACGGGTTTGATCCCTGGTCTGGGAAGATTTCATGTGCTAAGAAGCAACTGAGCCCACGAGTCACAACTACTGAGACCACATGCTGCAACTACTGAAGCCCAAGCATCTAGAGCCTGTGCTCTGCAACATGAGAAGCCACCACAGTGATAAGCCAGTGCGCCACAACTAGAGAGTAGACCCTGCTCACTGCAACTAGAGAAAGCCCACGTACAGCAATGAAGACCCAGCACAGCCAAAAATAAATAGACATTTATTTAAAGTCTGTGATTAGCTACAAATATTTATAATCATCTAAATGGAAAAATATAGTGTTCTAGAGTTATATTAGTCATCTCAGTCTAAATTATTATTTTGTAATAGAAGGCCCTGAAGTCTTATTGGCTTCCAATAACAAAGCTGTATTCCTCACTCTCATTACCTGTTCATCATGGGTCAACCTGGGCTCTGATTCACTTTATGTGGTTTATGCTATTACCTAGACTGAGCAGCAGTCCCTTTCTGGCACATGCGGAAAGGAAAGGGAGGTCCAGGCACAAAGCATCTATGGGCTAGACCAGAAACCCCTTTGCCCTTTCTCTACCAGCTTTACATATACCAAATAGCAAGCAACAAATGTATACCACTGAGGAAGGTGAAAAGGCATGAATAAAGATCCCCACTATATAGCATGTGTCACAAGGAAAATGAGCAATGAGGATAAAGTAAGTACATTGAGAAAAACCCTCCAGCACAATTCCCACCCTGAGCATGAGGCATTTTTAAAAGAAAGCTTATGATAGCTTAAGAGCAATGATAGCAACAACAAAACCCAAGCCCCACTTAACTAGATTTTCTCAACCCCCCAAATTACTGTCCTAACAAGATGTGTGCCCATTTTTTTGAGTAAGTAAACATTTACTCAAGTTTCTCTTACTCTGCATGAGATGACTGGTATTCAATAAAAAATTATACAACACACAGAGAAAACAACACATTGTCAAGAGAAAAAGAAACATTTCACAGTATCAAAATCAGAAAGGACTGAAGTGTTGGATTTTAACTATGGTTAATACATAAAAAATTCAGTGAAAAATATGAACATTAGCAGGAAATTTCAGCAAACAGATGGAAATCCTGAGTCAAATGGCAATAGAAGAAATAAAAAGGATTGCACTGGAGATGAAGAGTTCCCTTGTCAGACTCATCACCAAATTTGACACAGCCAAGGAAAGAATCCATGAATTTGAATTAGAAATTACTCAAATTAAGACACAAAGAGAAAAAAAGTGAAAACCCAGCAAATAAAATGCACACAAACAAGCAGAAAAACAGAACAGAGCATTCAAAAACTGTGACAATATCAAACAGTCCAGCATATGTGTAACTGGAGTCTCAGAATGAAAAGAAAGAGATAATGATGCAGAAAGAATATTTGAAAAAATAAAGGCCAAAAATTTCACAGAGAAAAAATTACATCAAACCACAAGTCCAAGAACCTCAGAGCAACCCATGCAACATGAAACCTAAATACCCTATTTTGGTGGTCCTCTCCAGAACCCTATGAAATAGTGAAAGTAAATGTCCATACTTCTCTTGATGAAGAAAGATTGAATATTTTATCCACATTCATATAAGCTATCATGGAGGCAGAACTCTGGCATTTGCCAAACACCATTTTCTCTATTTGATACTTGGCTGAATTTGTTTGCCCCTTCTCACAAGTACTTGCTGTTCCATCTTGAAGGTATTATTTAAATGTCATTTTTTTCTCTTTAATAAATTCTAATACAACATTGTTTCTAGAAAATGTTTAGATAATGTAGCACCAAATTTGGCATAATTCTATACCATACAGTTCCTATGATTTGGATCTGAGGGGGCCATTTGTGAATCTCCTCTCAGAATTATGGGCAGGAGGTGAGCATGGGCACCTTCTACTTTTAGATGTTTATGTTTGCCTGAGAATTCTAGGGTTTCTGTTCCTAATCATAGCTTGAGGACAGCAGGGAGCCTTCTATGGTGACTAACTTTTTTATTCTATATCCTGCAACTGCTTTATCTTCCGTAGTTGGAGAATTGTATGTGTCTAGTGAATTTGTTTCCTGGGGTCAAGGATATTATGCTTCTTAGGTACACTAAAGGTAAAGATCATGCCTGCCAATGCAGGAGACGTAAGAGATTCTGGTTGAATCCCTGTGTCAGGAATATCCCTTGGAGGAGGACAGGGCAATCCACTCCAGTATCCTTGCCTGGAGAATCCCTTGGACAGAGGAGTGAGTAAGTAAGTGTTACTCGCTCAGTGGTGTCTGACACTTTGCAGCCCCATGGACTGTAGCCCACCAGGTTCCTCTGTTCATGAGGTTTCCCAGGCAAGAATACTGGAGTGGGTTGCCATTCCCTTCTCCAGGGGATCTTCCTGACCCAGGTATTGAACCTTGGTTTCCCATATTGCAGGCAGATTCTTTACCATCTAAGCCATCAGGGAAGTCTGGACAGACCGTGGAGGCTGGTTGGCTACAGTCCATAAAGTCACAAAGAATCAGATATGACTGAAGCAACTTAAGATGCACAGGATATGGTAGGAGCAAAAGCAAAGCAAAGTGAAGTCGTTCAGTCTCGTTCAACTCTTTGTGACCCTGTGGACTGTGTCCATGGGATTTTCCAGGCAAGAGCAGTGGAGTGGGTTGCCATTTCCTTCTCCAGGGGATCTTCCCGACCCAGGGATCTAACCCCGGTCTCCCGCATTGTAGGCAGACGCTTTACCATCTGAGTCACCAGGGAAGTCTCTTATGGCAGGAGGGCTGGGGTGAACTCTTCCTGGCCTCAACTTCTCCCAAACTTCTCTCTGTTATACCTAAGCTGTTTTTTAAAAATAAAAAAAATAATTTTATTATTATCATTATTGTTTTCTCCAGTGACAGCCCACCTATGCAGCAATATTTACCTCTTGTTTTCTGAACATGGGTGGGAAAATGTCACAAGATTAAATATATGCACACAAGAAAAGGAAGGGGAAGGGGAGAGAGGCTTAACAGGGAGGGGATATATGTATATTTACAGCCGATTCAAGTTATTATACGGCAGAAACCAACACAACATTGTAAAGCAATTGTGCTCTGATTAAAAATGAAAAAGAAATAAAAATCACATCCATTTATTATATCATATAGTATCACTACTATCACTGTTATGATTACATTATTGCATCACAATTAGTTAGCTAAACAAACATTTCTTCCTTGATCCCAACACCAATCCATCCCCATTATATACATAAAAATCAAGTAAAGCATGCTCCAGCAAACTCCAAAATTATTGACGATATATCTCCTATATCCTTCCAGCTCCCAGCTCCTGCCCTTTAGCTTGTGGGCTTTTGTATCTCTTAGTTTTGCTTTCCCTACCTGTATTCTGAGAGTTCTTAACCTCTAACCCATTGACTCTTCCCCTGATTGTCTCAACCAGCACACTCCATCCAGTTGGGTCATCCAGGAACCCACACCTCAGCACAGAGTCTTCCCAGCCAGCACAGAGACTCTTCCCAAGGCTGGGTGGTAAAAACGAAGGAACAAATCTTCAACTAGCTTCAGCCAAAGTTTCTATTTCTCCCTTCCTTTCTTTCTTTCTTAAAAAAATCTGCTCCAAAGTATGCAAACATGCATTGTGAGACATATTTCCCCTTTCTGTGTATAAGAATATAAACATCTCGGTTGACATATGGGCTCGTGTGTTTCTTCACCAAGGTGCGATGAGACTCGGAGCAGCCTACGCGCCAGGTGAGGGAGGGTTTGCCGCAGTGCGGGGAGGAGCGTCGCTGTCTTGTGAAACAGGCGCAGGAAAGCCCATGTGGATAGAAGCCCTGTGAAGTAAAGCTGCGGTTACTTGGAGCCGTAAGGCTAACGCGGGACTACTAGGTCCAGATGCCACTGTTTATTTAGCACCTTCCATGTGCACTTAGTGGACTTAATAAGTCACAAAGATCACCTTGCAGAATGAAATTCGTACCTAAAGATTTATGAGATGAGGACTTAAAGAAATTAGATGAACTTTCTCTAGTGGTTCTTTTCAAATTTCAGCATTGTAAAAATTACCTGGAAGGTTGTTGAAACGCAGATTGCTGGACATGACCTCCCCATCCCCAGAGTTTCTGAATCAGCAGTTCTAGGATAGGGCTGTAAAATTTGTATTTCTAACATATGACCAAGACTGTTGCCACTGGCCCAGGAATGACACTTTGAAACCACTTTTCTGACATGCAAGGCACAGTGCTGAGGTCTAAATCCCTGAAAGGCTGAAGTAGGAAACATCAGTGTGTGTGCATGCTCAGTCCTGCCCGACTGTTTGCAACCCCATGGATTGAAGCTCACCCACCAGGCTCCTCTGTCCATGGAATTTTCCAGGCAAGAGTACTAGAATGGGTTGCCATTTCCTCCTCCAGGGAATGTTTCCAACCCAAGGATTGAACGCAGGTCTCCTATGTCGGCAAGCAGATAAATTACCACTGAGCTACATGGGAAGCCAAGGAAACATTAGTGCTATTAATCAAAATCAGGAAAGCCAAGTCAGTCATTGTGCTAAAGAGGCAGGGATAGGGAGGAAAGTGGATCCTATGCCAGTGTAATCTGCATGGTGCTGGAAGGGAGGGACCAAGTCAAAGGACAGGAAGTGATTGTCACAGGCACATCGACTCCCCATCACCTGGTTTAAATGGCTGGCAGAAATGGGATTTGGGTGGATCAGGGTTTAAATGTTCATGATGAGAGTGATCAGAATAAGGTACCAGCTTCTGATTTTGAAATGCTTCATTCTTAATGTTCCTTGTTATTTAGTCACTCAGTCATGTCTGACTCTTTTGTGATCCCATGGACTGCAACCTGCCAGGCTCCTCTGTCCATGGGATTTCTTTCTCCAGGGGGATCTTCCCAGTTCAGGGCTCAAACATACGTCTCCTGCATTGGCAAGTGGATTCCTTATGACTGAGCCACCAGGAAAACCCCTTACTGTTCCTTAGTCATTTGATAAACTGTGATTAGGTCCAAAGATAAGAATTTCAAATGGAAATATTCAGTCTCTTTGTGAGTTTTTGTGTATTTTAATAGGATTAGGTATGACTTCTTTAAATATTGAAGTTCTTCTAAGTATGAACCATGGCCCCTCTCCATTTGCTATGGGAGGAGGGATTAGTTCAGAATTAAAGATAACTGCCCTTGACTTTGAAGATCTGCCCTGGACTTTGAAGATCACATAATCTAGCAAAACGTGTCTGTCCCAGGTCAGACTGTGACATGTGGCAGACATAGAGGGAGGAGGGATCATTAATTCTAACTTGAGAGAAATGGGGTTAGAGGAGACTTCGTGGAAGAGGTGACATTTAAGTGCACCCAAAAGATAAGCAGGGACATCTTATTGGCAAATATATATTAGACTTAATCTAATAATATGTGGAAGGAAAAATAATTTACTCTTCCAGTGAGGGAATAATATTCTACCTTAATCTCATTTTTCTCCATGTTGGAGGAAAATTGTTGTTTCATTTTAAAAGACTTCCAAAGTGAAGGTAAAAATATATAGAAGAGGGCAGCTGGAGTAAACACATTTTACAAAAGCAAAAACCCCTCCCTGGGTGGAAAGCATTTTGTTTTATTCTAATCTCTTTGCTGCTTCCATCCCTCAGGGAGCACTTCATTTAGAGCTGCTGAATTTTCTGAATTCCACTGTGTGCTTGCACAAACTTCCTCTTCAGTCAGAATGTAAAGCAAAGAAAGTTTTGTACCTTAGAGGCATTCTTTTTCAATCCACAGACAGCACACTGGTGGGAAGAATTGGCTGTTAGTATTAATAGTAATAAAACAGAATAATTATAACGTGTATCGCTTGCTAACATTCACTAATGGACTTGTATTAATCTGCTTGGTCTGCCATAACAAAATACCACAGACTGGGTGGTGTTGACAACAGAAATGCATTTCCCACAGATCTGGATACTGGAAGTCCAAGATCAAGGTGCCAGCAGTGTTGGTTTCTGGGGAGAACTCTTCTTGGGTTGCAGACTGCCTCTTACTATGTCCTGCGGTGGTCTTTCCTCTGTGCATTATAGAGAGAAAGAGAGAGGTCTCTGGAATCTCTTCCATTTTTATAGACACCAATCCTATCCAATTAGGGGCCTACACTTATAATCTCATTAACCTCCTTAAAGGCCTGTCTCCAAATGCAGTCACATTTAGGGGTTAGGGCTTCAACACATGAATTTGGGAGTAACAAAATTCAGTGAGTAATAGGAGAGGATTGTGATTTCTGAGGAGTTATAGCACCTGTGAAAGTGGAAGCTCAGGTCTCCATGTCCCAACACCTAGGGGTGGACCAGGTTACCTCTCACAGATGTGGAACTCATTCTCTCTTGCATCACTTTTTCATGAAATATATATCTCCTGTCCTTTCAGTATGTAGACAGGTAGATGTTTTCATTGATGATTTAAGAAAATCTGTATGAATATCAACTATTCTAGGGTGCCTTCAGAGGCTAATGAAATATATTTGGTTATTTCTCCATGAACAAAGTGGCCCAGAATACTGTACTGTTATTATTCTGCTTCTGCTATTCATGGTCTTTCTTTACTCCTCATTTTTAACTTTAAGTGTACTCACTGCTTCTAACATGCCACATTCATCTTTTTAGAAAATCAAATGGGAAATAAATTCGCATAGACTAATTAACACTTCATTTTTTAGCTTATCAAAAAAGATATCAATTTCCTCCTCAAGCCCTTAATCTCACTCTGACCTCCAGAGACCCCTCCATGTATCAGACACAGAAAATAATTTTCCTGAATAGGATCACCATAACACGATTCTGCTTCCTTCTTCTCCTACAAAATATAACCTAAAGTAGAAAAAGAAAAGGAATTCTAGAAAATGTTGAATGATGCCAATTTTCTTTTGTCTCATTTGCTGGTTTGCTTCTGTACTAAATAGGTTCAGCATCTGTGTATGGGCACCGTCGTCTTTGAAGTAATAACCATAATTGCCATTTGCTGAATGACTACTCTGTCCCAGGAAATTTACATAGTCTATCTCTTTTAAGCCTTATCAGCCTCTTACTTAAAAATTAACAGAAGATATTTATAAGTGAGGAAACTTAGGCTTAGAGAGAATAAGTAAGTAGGTTGCCCAGTGCCATGGGCCTAAAGAATGGGAAAGTGAAGCGAGACCCAGCCCCTGTGTTCTTTTCATGGCACCAGGCAGGGCCAGTGTGGGTCTGCACTTAGTGAGCATCTAGCCTCTTCTCCAAGGGAAAGTGTAAAGGGAGTCTTGGGATCTATAGTATTTTGGGGCAGTTCACAATGATTTGTTATCTGCCTGTACTCATTTCAGAATAGCAAAGTAATCTATTCTACTCAAAAGCAACTGAGAAATTCTTTTCTGCTCCAAAGCCAGACCCAGCACCAGGTTGGCCTCAGCCTCATAATATATATTAAGTTAATAAATTTTTCCCTGTCTCTTTTCTTACTGTAGCTGTTAGTGCATTTTTCCTCATTTGCTAAACGGTTAGTGGATTTTCATTTTCGAACCCTTTCCATATGGCTAGTAGCTAGTGGCTCTTTTCTTATTTTCCCTGGGCTGTTCTAGTTCCCCAAATCGTTTATCATATGAGATAATAGAATCTGTAATGGGGGCTCAGAAGATTGGGTTCTCTCTTTGGCTTTCCCTAGACCTGTGTGACTGGAGCCAAGCCCTTTCCATCCTCTGAGCTTCAGCATCCTTTTTTATAAAGTGAAGAATGTGGTACGGAATCTAAGGTCTAAGATCAACTGGTCCCTTTGCCAGTTGCACTGCAGGTACCACCTCTGCTGTGAGCAAATGTGTGTGAGATGCTAACCTCCTTCACTGTTCTGCTCCCAGAAGGAAACATCTCCCACATGCTCTGTTCCTTAGAAAAGAGGAGAGTTTAGATACTTTTTCAAAAACTCCCAGAAGCCCACCATATCAGTGTTAAACATTCATTTAAGTAACACTTAATTAATTAACAATGTGGTAGAAACTAGAGATTCAGATGAACAAGACACAGACCCTGCCTTTAGGTACACAGACAGGCAGAGAGAGGAAACTCAGAGGAGGGAATCTCTCTCTCCATGGCAGATGCCGACATGAAGGAAGTTCTTCCAGAAGAGATCAGGGAAGCTCACTCCTTAAAGCTGATTAATAAGGTGTTTATGAGCCCAGATTCTATAGTCTGACAGACCTATGATCAATCCTGCTTTAAATGAGTAGCCATATAATCTTGAACAAGTTACTTCTTTATGCCTCTCTTTTATTCATCTATAAAATGGAGATCACAATATTAAATTCATAGGATTGTTAGGAAGAACAAATGGTATATATTTATTAAAAGGATATAAACATGTACTGGGCTTCCTAGGTGGCCCAAGTGATAAAGAATGCCTGCCAATGCAGGAGACATAAGAGACACGGGTCAATTCCCAGGTTGGGGAGATCCCTTGGAGGAGTACATGGAAACCCATTCTAGTATTCTTGCCTGGAAAATCCCATGGAGAGAGGAGCCTGACAGGCTACGGTCCACAGGATCACAAGAATCGGACATGGCTGAAGCAACTTAGCACGCATGCATGAAAGCATGTACCATGTGCCAGGAATTAAGCTAAATTCCAAGAATAGTGTGCTAACAATATTAAGTATACATACATACATATATAGGGTTGGCCAAAAAGTTCATTCAGGGTTGGCCATAAGATCTGAATGAACTTTTTGGCCAATTATATATAAAATATATATTATATAATATATATGAACTTTTGGCCAATTATATATAATATATATTATATTTATATATACACACACATTTATATATATTAGGCCAATTATATATAATATATATTATATTTATATATACACACACATTTATATATATTAGTGCTTCCCTGTGGCACTAGTGGTAAAGAACCTGCCTACCAGTGCAGGAGATATAGGAGCTGTGGGTTCGATCCCTAGGTCAAGAAGATCCCTGGAGAAGGGAATGGCTACCCACTCCAGTATTCTTGCCTGGAGAATTCCATGGACATGGACAAAGGAGCCTGGTGGACTATATTTGAAATAAAAACGTCCCAGGCACTATCCCAAGCACTATGCATATATTATTTCATTTAGTATTCACTACCACCTATGAGGTAGGCACTATTATTATCTATTATTATTCCTCTTTTAGAGGTGAGGAACTAGGCTCAGAATAAGTGATTAGCTGAGGTTGAAAGAGCTGGTAACTGACAGATTCTGAATCCCGACTAAGGAAGGCAGTCTAACTCCAGTCTAAGGCTTTCTGCTGCCTCTGCACAGTCCTGTGAGCTCTCTAGATGTAGTGAACCCTTTTGAAGCTGCCAGTACAGTGGGGAAGCATGGCCCCAAAATAACCATGAAGCATAACATTACCCCTGGTATCCAGGGTTAATCCAGGAACCAGGTCTGCCTACATAGAGTACTATCTATCTTACCCTATCCCATAAAGATTGAGTGAGTGATGTACACATGGCCCACACTGGCCCTAGAACTTTTGCTGGAATGGTTGAGGGGAAGAGCCCTTTCTTCAGGGTTGTTGTTGTGGCAGTTCTTTACAACCTGGAGCTTTTTGGCAGGGCTAGCTTGAGACTAATGGCAGAGACCCTGAGAGTCAGGTCCATGACAACAAACTTCCTTGTATCACAAGCCATTAGAAGCTGTTTTGTTTAAGAAAGTTTGGCTTGGATTTCTATTACTTGCAACCAAGCGTCCTAGCTAACACACCCAGGAAACCATATGTAATGTGCTTTACATATAGTACAGCTACCAAGTTCAAGCTCACTCTACTGGACAAGCCAATGAAACAGAGACAAGGTTTTGAGACTGATGTAGAAGATAGATGGGCTCCAGGAAGACATTTACAGCTAACCTCCTGTTTACATTTCATGAGACATGAAGAAGTGGGTTTCAGGTTGGATACTTAAAGCTGTTAGCATTTCCTGAGACAAGAGATAGCTGGGCTTCAGTGGAAGAATTTACAGTCAGCCTCCAGTTTGCCCTCCAAAATGGAAGTAATAGAAACAGGGTAAATTACCAGTCTATGTTTCTTGTAAACACAAGGTAATAGTTATGGCAATGTGCATGTATGCTGCTAAGTCACTTCAGTCATGTCTGACTCTGTAACTCCATGGCCTGTAGACCGCTAGGCTCCTCTGGCCATGGGATTTTCCAGGCAAGAATACTGGAGTGGGATGCCATTTCATCTTCCAGGGGATCTTCCTGATCCAGGGATTGAACCTATGTCTCTTCCTGCACTGGCCAGCAGATTTTTTACCACTAGTGCCACCACAGTCAAGTAATAATCATAGCAAAGACAAAGAGGGGCAAATCCTTTCTGAGTATTTTAGGGATCTCTGCTCCCCACTTTTTGGGACAAGGAAGACACTACAGATGTGCAAAAAGGTTCCTTGTGGGTCAAAAGTCAGGGGATAATGCCAGGCCATAATGAGTCTTGCTCCTCCCAGAAGCCTTCACTTGAAAGTCCACCTTGGCTGAGGGATGCTTGCATACCCAGGGGTCCCAGGGCAGGTCAGGTATGGAAAAAGGAACCAGATAATTGACCTGAAGGAAGACAAAGACCCAGAAGAACTGACCTATGTAAATGATTTAACTGTCCTTTACTGAGCTCCTCCTCCTCCCTAGGGGGATGCCCATACCCTTTCTCTCTGGGTGTGCATCTCTGCCTTGCTTCTATCTTAACTAAACAAACCATTTCTCTGTATGCTCTCCCACTTGTTGTGATAAATCTCTAATAATAAACTTTGTACCTGCATTTATAGTTTCCTCCCCCATGATAAATACATTTTTCACTAGGGGCAAAGAGCCAGGGTAAAAATAGCTCCTAGCCTCTAGGCCTTGTTAGTCTGGTGGCTAGGATTCCTGGTTCTCATCCAGGTTAACCAGGTTCAATTCCTGAGAAGGGAATTAAGATTTCACTTCACACCACCACTCAGTGCTGCCTTGCCCAGGTCAAAGAATATGATTTTCTTTGGAGAGCCAGCTGACCTAGGAGATAGCAGACTGAAGTCTCAAAATAACCATCTTACTGGGGTCCTGATGCCAGATTCTTTTATAGATCAGAGACGAGAGGAAGTGAGGAAACAAAATAAAAAGGCCATTAATCTTGCAAATATCTCACAGAATGGCAAACCTCAGATAAGGGATGTGTTAATTTCTTCCTTCCTGTCATCTGTAGGTGGACAGGGTTCTGAACAAGGGCATTTTGGTTTAATAGTCAAGCAGAAGGGCAGGATTCTCTGAGGCAGGACATTCTGTATGATTATAATAACAAAAGCAGCAAAAAGCAAGTCAAAGAAACAGTTCCAAAGTGGAATCAGAATTGGCTATTCCCAGCAACAGCACAGCTACTCACTTGGTAGTGATGGGTCTAGATATGTTTGAAGAACAGTAGGAGTTAACTAGAGAAGGACAAAGAATTCTCAGCAGAGTGACTAGTATATGTAAATGCAGAGAGCTATGAGAGATCTTTGCCTGTAAAGAAAACTTAATGTCCATGAGAAATGGAATATTTCCTGATATAACAGTAAACAAGGATGTCATAATCAACAGCAATTTCAGCCTTCCAACATGAGCCCTGAGATAATTCAGGAAGGAAAAGAATACCTGCCATCAAGTCACCATCAGACTGCAGCCACTCCCTGGGGCCACTCCCTGTGGTAAGCGCTGAGGAAACAGAGGATACTGGCTCCAGATAGGTGAGTTCAGTTCCGTTCAGTCACTCAGTCGTGTCCGACTATTTGCGACCCCATGAATCGCAGCACGCCAGGCCTCCCTGTCCATCACCAACTCCCAGAGTTCACTCAGACTCACGTCCATCGAGTCGGTGATGCCATCCAGCCATCTCATCCTCTGTTGTCCCCTTCTTCTCCTGCCCTCAATCCCTCCCAGCATCAGAGTCTTTTCCAGTGAGTCAACTCTTCACATGAGGTGGCCAAAGTACTGGAGTTTCAGCTTTAGCATCATTCCTTCCAAAGAAATCCCAGGGCTGATCTCCTTCAGAATAGACTGGTTGGATCTCCTCACAGTCCAAGGGACTCTCAAAAGTCTTCTCCAGCACCACTGGAGTTCAACAGCATTAATTCTTCGGCATTCAGCTTTCTTCACAATCCAATTCTCATATCCATACATGACCACTTGAAAACCCATAGCCTTGACTAGACGGACCTTTGTTGGCAAAGTAATGTCTCTGCTTTTCCATATGCTTTCTAGGTTGGTCATAACTTTCCTTCCAAGGAGTAAGCGTCTTTTAATTTCATGGTTGCAGTCACCATCTGCAGTGATTTTGGAGCCCCCCAAAATAAATTCTGATACTGTTTCCACTGTTTCCTCATCTATTTCCTATGAAGTGATGGGACCAGATGCCGTGGTCTTCGTTTACTTAATGTTAAGCTTTAAGCCAACTTTTTCACTCTCCGCTTTCACTTCACTTTCATCAAGAGGCTTTTTAGTTCCTCTTCACTTTCTGCCATAAGGGTGGTCTCATCTGCATATCTGAGGTGATTGATATTTCTCCCAGCAATCTTGATTCCAGTTTGTGTTTCTTCCAGTCCAGCGTTTCTCATGATGTACTCTGCATATAAGTTAAATAAGCAGGGTGACAATATACCGCCTTGACGTACTCCTTTTCTTATTTGGAACCAGTCTGTTGTTCCATGTCCAGTTCTAACGGTTGCTTCCTGACCTGCATATAGGTTTCTCAAGAGGCAGGTCAGGGGGTCTGGTATTCCCATCTCTTTCAGAATTTTCCACAGTTTATTGTGATCCACACAGTCAAAGGCTTTGGCATAGTCAATGAAGCAGAAATAGATGTTTTTCTGGAAAAACAGATGGGTGAGATGCATATCAAAGGAATGATTTCAGTGAGCCCTGACAACTGTCATGCCATACATAGAAAAGTACTAAATTCCTTAATAGGGATATCTGGTTTTCTTTAATTAATAGTAATTTTTTTTTTTTTTTTGCTGCCCAGCGTGTGTGATCTAGCTCCCTTACCAGGGTTTCAAACTGCATCCCCTGTATTGTAAGGCAAAGGCTTAACTTGATATTCTGACTACCTGCCCTTTGTTGCAAAACTCCTATATATCATAGATCCCCCTCAAATCCTCAGAGCAGTTTCTCGGAACTATCTGAAATGCTGTCTCCTGGGCTGCAGATCTCATTTTGCCCCAAATAAAATTTAACTCACAACTTTCATATTGTACATTTTTAAAATTTCAACATCCATATTAATACCATGGCTCAGATGGTAAAGAATTTTCCTAGAGTTCAGGAGACCTAGGTTCAATCCCTGGGTTGGAAGATGCCTGAGAAAAGCATAGCAACTCACTCCACTATTCTTGCCTGGAGATTCCTATGGACAGAGGAACCTGGCAGGCTTTAGTCCATAGGGTCACAAAGAGTCGGACACAACTAAGTGATTAACACTTTCATAACATTCAGACCTCACCTTATCATCATCTACTGACTTACAGAGTATTCATCTTTGATAAGGATTTTAGAATCTGGTCCATAATTTTTCTCTTCATTTCTTGTCATGTTGTGGAAAATTTTAAGTAATGTCAACTATAATTGTTGTTGCTGTTCAGTTGCTAAGTCATGTCTGACTCTTTGTGACCCCAAGGGCTGCAGCATGCCAGGCTTCCCAGTCCTTCACTACAAACTGGTGCTTGCCAAAGGTATTTGCCATCTGCCTCTACAAAGACTGAACGCTATGCTACTGCAGCTGTTGACCTGAAGGGAGTTCAGGGTGTGCTCCAAGGAAACTGGTGGAACAGGTCTTTAGATAGTTAGATACTTTCAGAAACTAATTTTATGATCCCAGTCCTTGCAACTCTTCATATCTAGGAAAACACTAAATCCCTTCATGGTGACATCAACTCAAGACCAGCAGAAAACCTTTTGTAAAATAAGTGATTGATTGCATTGAACTTCTCCTTCACCAAAATCATGTATATTGACCTTCCCCTGCTACCACTTTTGAACAGTTTCTCAGAGCTGAGATGCTATCTCCCATGCTGCAGTCTTCATTTGGCCCTCAATAATACTTAACTCACAACTCTCACCTTGTGCATCTTTTTTTAGTTGACAATAACTATATAAATATATTCAAGTTTTTGGCTTTTGCCACATCTACAATGCACTGACTGAAACTATCAGATTGCTGATCTCAGGGCATTGGATCTTTAAAATCTGCAAAAGTACCATGTTTGTCTTTGCTCTCATCGAGTATCTTTATTAGGCTGGTCTAGCACATTCTAGGGAGAAGGCAATGGCACCCCACTCCAGTACTCTTGCCTAGAAAATCCCATGGACAGAGGAGCCTGGTAGGCTGCAGTCCATGGGGTCGCTAAGAGTCAGACAGGACTGAGCGACTTCACTTTCACTTTTCACTTTCCTGCATTGGGGAAGGAAACAGCAACCCACTCCAGTGTTCTTGCCTGGAGAATCCCAGGGATGTGGGAGCTTGGTGGGCTGCCATCTATAGGGTCGCACAGAGTCAGACATGACTGAAACACCTTAGCAGCAGCAGCAGCAGCACATTCTAGAGCTCAGCCTTTTCTGATCAGCCTGTCCATCTACAGGTAATCAGTATAGCTATTATTGTCTCTATTTCATGATGAAGAAACAAAGTCTCAGAAAGATTAAATAGTTGATTTGATATTCCAGTTGGTCTGTGGTAGTTTTGAAACTTGAACCGAGTGTGTCTGGCCACCAAGTCCATGCTCTTGGCATCATACACCTTTTAGTTAACACTGTTGTTCCAACTGAAACATGAAACTTAGAATTAATATTTTCTATTACTTGTTACCATTATGTGATTTCACAGAGATTGTTTGTATTCATCTCCAAACTGCCATAAAGGCTTAAGGGAAAGTTTCTTCATTCCTCACAGAACACAGATATAGCAGTGTTACCATCAGCCTCCCACAAGGGAGAAAACATACAACTACCAAGTAAACTTCTCTTGTCAACACTGGCTGATCAACTGGGAAGGGTTTCTGGGATGCAATCCCTGGGAATGTTTCTTGCTGAAGGCATGGACTCCACTCAATGCATTGTATAAGTCATTTAGGTAATATTTATTACTGTATTGTTTATTTATCATATACACCTGCTGATTTTTACTTGCTTCTTCTATTATTTATGGTGGTGGTGGTTTAGTCTCTCAGTCATGTTCGACTCTTGCAACCCCATGGACTGCAGCTTGCCAGGCTCCTTTGTCCATGGGATTCTCCAGGCAAAACTACTGGAGTGGATTGCCATGCCCTCCCCAAGGAGATCTTTCCAACCCAGGGATTGAACCTGGGTCTCCTGCATTGCAGGCACATTCTTTATTGAATGAGCTACAAGGGAAGCTTTCTATTTATAGGAAGTGTTTATTTTAAAATAGTCCACTGTATTTATAATGGTAAAAACAAATCTGACTCCATATTTCATCTGTTTCTTATACTTTAACCTTTGTAATCTACTGCTTTTGCTACAAGTTAATCACTAAAGTAATGTTGCCTATAACTTAAACTATACATAATGGCCTATCCTGGGAACCCTGATAAGCTAAAATATCTTTCATTAACTCACAGAAAATATCCTAACCAGACCCTTGTGAATGGCTGCAGGACAGGAAAAATTAACACATTCTTTCTGGAGTCTGGCCAGAAGGAGAAAATACTCGCAAAATCTTATTGCCTTTTTACCACTTTTCCTCCTCACCTCCCCTTTTTGTTAAAAATAAATAAATAAACTAGAATCCAAACCAGGCAAGATGATACTTTGAGACACTAGTAGACCACCTCGATTCACTGCTTTCTGAATAAAGTCGCTATTCCTTGCCTCAACAACATGTCTCACGATTTGTTCATCTGTCATGTGATGAGCAGTATGAGAATGGACTCACATTATCCACAACATAATTATGGATCAGGCTGTTTCTCCTTTTATTTCTGTTAGTTTCTGGTACACGCTTTTTAAGTTATGTTATTGGATGTACACAAATTTAGAACTGTGATATCTTATTGGTGATTTTACCAACCAATACACTATCGATGCATTATAATATTTTTAGCATCAGTTCAGTTCAGTGGCTCAGTTATGTCCTGATTCTTTGTGACCCCATGGCCTGCAGCACACCAGGCTTCTCTGTCCATTACCAACTCCTGGAGCTTGCTCAAACTCATGTCCATCAATTGGTGATGCCACCCAATCATCTCATCCTCTGTGTCCCCTTCTCCTGCCTTCTATCTTTCCCAGTATTAGGCTCTTTTTCAGTGAATCAGTTCTTCCCATCAGGTGGCCAAAGTATTAGAGTTTCAGCTTCAGCATCAGTCTTTCCAATGAATATTCAGGACTGATTTCCTTTAGGATTGTCTGATTTGATCTCCTTTCAGTCCAAGGGACTCTCAAGAGTGTTCTCCAACACAGCAGTTCAAAAGCATCAATTCTTTGGTGCTCAGCTTTCTTTATGGTCCAACTCTCACATCCATACATGACTACTAGAAAAACAAAAACCATAGCTTTGAATAGATGGACCTTTGTAAGCACTGTGATGTCTCTGCTTTTTAATATGCTGTCTAGGTTTGTCACAGCTTTTCTTCCAAGGAGCAAGCAGCTTTTAATTTCATGGCTGCATAGTTACAAAAAAACTGTTTATCAGTACTCATTATTTGGCAACTTACTTTGCCTGATATGTACAGCTATACTAGCATTCTTATGATAAATATTTACTTGGTACATTGTCTTCCATACTTTTTACTCAAGATTTTCCAAGTTCTTATATTTGAGATGTATCTTTTATAAATAGCCTATAGCTGAATACCCAGCTTGATATATTTTCACCTTTTATTGGACTATTTATTTTGATTACATTTAATGTGATAATGTGCTTACTGATATATTTGGATTAAAATCTACTATCCTCCAACTTGCTTTCTCTTTATCCTTTGTGTTTTTTGTCTTTTTTTTTTCTTTATTACTGTCTTCTTAGGATTTATGATGTATCCTTTTATTATATCATTTTCCTTCTATCAGTGTGTTAAGCATGCATTAAAAATTTTTTTCTTTATAGTTATTTTACAGATCACAACATATATCCTCAGTTATAATTCTTTTATAAATTAGGCAATTTCCCCACTTAGGCAATTCAGGAAATTTAGAGCACTTGAACTTGATCTTGGGTGGCCTTGGCCTGCAGTGACTTGAAGCAGGTCTTCAGTTCCTGGCTAGAGACTGAGGTAAGGTAGAAACTGTGAGAGCATCAAATCCTAGCCCTAGACCAGTGGCCAGTGGCAAGCCCCTTGCCCTTCGGCTTTTCAGAAAAAGAATTCTCACAAAGAAGGAAAGTAGTGAACAAGTATTTCTTATGAGGAAAATAGTATAGTACATGTGTGTAGAAAGACAGGCGGACTCAGAGAGAGTCACTGAGTCACACCCTCATGGCAGTTTATTACTTATATGGGGCATTTCTTCTGGGTTTCCTTTAGCCAATCATTTGGTTTGCCTGGTTCAGAGACCATATTTGGTATATCTCAGAATCCTCCCATGTGTGCACATCCAACACTTAGCCAAGATGAATTCCACCAGAGGGACCCACAGTTGACACCACTCCCCTTTGACCTCCAAGGAACCTTCTGCATGTTGTCAAGGAGGTCTCCTGACCTAGAGAATGGGAAATATGTGGTTTCTACATTCTGTCTGAGCAGAGCCCTACCTTCTCTGTGTGTATGTGTTAGTTGCTCAGTCATGTCCGACTCTTTGAGAGTCCATGGACTATAACCCATCAGGTTCCTCTGTCCATGGAATTTCCAGGCAAGAATATTGGAGTGGATTGCCATTCCCTTCTCCAGATGATCTTCCCAACCCAGGGATCAAACCTGAGCCTCCTGTATTGTAGACAGATTCGTTACTGTCTGAGCCACCAGGGAGACTCCTACTTCTCTCTCTATTGTCCTGCTATTCTAGCCTTGGAGTATCAATACACAGGGGATGAATCTCAATTTTACCCTGGGAGAGGGGCATACCTCCTGCCTTAAATTCAATTTGCTTTTATTTTCCTCATTTTTGCTTTTTTTTTGTGATAATATTGTTTATTTAACAGAGTGTTTGTGAACAATGAAACATTTAATAAAATATCCAGTGTATAACTAATATACACTAAATATTCACTTGTTTAAAAATGAAATTACTTGTAAAAATCATCTAACAATTGGTAAATATAAAACTAGATCTATACTCTAATGAATGAACTTACACATATTGAGTCCCAGTTATGTGTGAAGTGCTTTGCTAAGCTCTTTCATACACATTTGTCACACATAACCTTCATAGAACCCCCAGGACACTAGCATTCTTTAAATCAAGTTTCAGAGATAGTAAATAACATGAGTAAACCATGATGGTGCACTATTTTGTGTTACCATTGTTATAAACCCTAATTCTACATGTATGTTAAACATAATAAGTAGTTAAAACTGTTTTAGGAGAACAAGATGGTGGAGGACTAGGTGGACATGGAGTACATCTCTCTCCATGGATACATCAGGAATATACCTTCAGACACAGAAGTACATCCAGAGCATCAACTGAGAGTGGACAGGAGTCCCTGACCAATGGAAAAGAATATGTAGAACCACACAAACCTCAGTAGGATGAAGGAACTAGGGGAAAAAACAGGAGTGTGCCTCGGCCAGCGGGGGAACTAAAGCAGGGGTCTGATCCCCACATCGGGGCAATTATCTAAGTCAGAGGAGAAACATTTAAGGCTGAGAGTAAAACAGCGGATCTGTGCAGCCTAAATGGAATGCGAATCAGAAAGTCCGTGCTGCAGCCATACATACCCCCAACAGGAACACAGGTCCCCTGGAAGGTACAGTGGCTGGGAGCTGGAGTTTAGGGATTGTGGAGCAATCCCAGGCCAAGGGCTGCTGTTGACTGCAGAGACAGATCAAGGGGGTGTGAAGGAGGATACTGTGGTGGGAAATGTCTGTGGGGGAAAGCCTGGCAGCCATGGAAGCAAGAGGATACTGCTGAGTCACCTGTTGTGGGTGGAGCCATCACCATAGCCTCCCTCTCCCCACATGCCAGCATTAGCAGCTGAACAATAGAGAGGCTGGACCATCAAATGCCTGCCTGACACACTGAACTACAGAGTAGGACCCCCCTGCCCAGGGTGCCCCTTTAAGTGCCTGATGTGCCAATCTACAGAGTAGGATCCCAGCCAGGGGGACCCCTCTATGTGCCTGACATTCCGAACAACAGAGAAGGACCCCCAGGCAAGGGAGCCCTCTAAGTGCCTGAATGGGCGGAGCTATGGAGAAAGACTGGCCAAAGAGGCCTTCTGATCAACAGCTACAAGAGGCTTGAAAAAAGTCTCTGATAGGGCCATAACTCCTGCAGCAGAGACAGTCCATGTCCCTGCACACTTGGTGCCACCAGGGTCCTTTCAAGCCAAGCAGCTGTGCCACTTTCACGCTCAACTCTCACTGGGGCAGAACTACCACAGGCAAAAAAACGTCTTGTGTCTATGCACGCAGGGTCACTTCAGTAGTGTCTGACTTTTTGCGACCCTGTAGACTGTGGCCTGCCAGGCTTCTCTGTCAGGGAGGGGGGTTCTCTAGGTAAGAATACTGGAGCATAGTGGCCAGTACTGGTTGCCATACACTTCTAGAGCACTATATTATCTGCTGCCCTAGGACTCCCCTGAGTACCTGGTGCTGCCAGAACCCCTGCAACCCAAGCAGCTGTACCACCTCCACACCTGGCCCTCACAGGGGCAAACCCAAACCTTCCAGGGCAGTCTAAGGAGCAAACCCCAGTGGGGGACCCACATGCAGAGGTAGAAATAAAACCACAATTGAAACCCAGGTTCCAAAAAAAAAAAAAAGAAAGAAACCCAGGTACAGTGTGGCTAAGGAAGAAGACCCAAAACTTACCCACCAGCTGTAAAAGCTGCAGATTAAATCCACACAATCAACTAGCCAGACTCTGTCTATGGAATATATAAAAGATCATTGAGAGCTCCCACAAAAGAAAATGCACTAGTTCTGATAGCTGTGGATATTGGAGGCAAGAACACACAGGAGTAGGACCAGATTAGAATCTGAGCTGCCCCCACAGCAGGTCCAGAGATCAGCACAGTATTGGAGGGCATTGTGGGGAGGTGGGTGGACTGTGACTCCCAGCAAGGGAAAGGACTCTGACAGCAGTGACCCAAGAAAACCATTTATTATTCTTATGTTTTAACTTGTTCTGTAGATTCTTTTGGATATTTTTTTCTTTTTCCCTTTTTTTCCCTGCTCTGTTGTAGTTGTTGATTTTATGGCATTATGAAATCTAATTAAGCTTTTGAGCTTTTTTTCTTTCCTCAGTCACATTTTTTTATTGCTGTTATAAACCTCTGCCTCTACATTGGGCTTTTGCAGTTCTGTGGATTTTTCCTTTTTTTCTCTCTCTTTAAAAAATTTTTTTAAACCTATTATTATTTTTTCTACATTTATTCCTTTGTTTTCTTTTCTTACTGTTCTTATCCCCTTGTAGTTAATCTTTAATGTATTTAAAACTTCTTTATCTACTTCTATTTAACTTTGCATACCTATTCTTTCTTCTCTTTCTTTCCTTTCCTCTCAACATATTTGTTAGTTTTGTTTTCATCACTTTATTCCCCACTTGGCACCTTGTTTTAGTTTTGTTTTCAATATGTGCTTTAGTTAGTTTTGTTCTTAACTGGTAAATATTATTTTTGAATTCCTTAGTTCACCAGGTTAATCTACTGTACTTTATTTTTGTTGGACTGTGTTGACTTTGCTCGTGGGTGTATAAGCATATGTGTATGTTCCATTATTTTAATTATTATTTGCCTGATTTTGTAACTGCCATTTGTCTGGGGTTCATCTGTGGTTTCTCATTTTTGGATATTTGTTTTAATCTCACTTAATGCCATAACAAACCACTTGTGGAATCTTCATTCCTGACCGGAGATCAAGCCTTGAGCCTTTGGAGTAGAAGCACTGACTCTAAGACCCTCGACTCCCAGAGAACTAACCCTAAGGAGTATCAGATAAAGTGAAAACTTACAAAAAGGAAGCCACTTGAATACAAGACCCAGCATCACCCAACCACCAGTAGCACCCTGTGCAGGATGCCTCATCTGAACAACAACAACAACAACAAAAATACAAGCCAAAGTATTAGCAGAGAGGACTACCACCTCACTCAGCCTTGCCTATCAGAGGAATAACAAACAAACAAACAAAAACTCAGCACAAATCTTACCCTATACGAAGCCCACAGGAACCAAAGTTAGCAGGGCAGAAACCAAAAGGAAGAAAGAATTCACCCTTAAAATCTGGGAAAAGGAGACGTCAAACACAATAAGTTAAAAAAAAAATAATGAAAAGACAGAGAAATACTACTCAAATGAAGGAACAAACTAGAAACACCAAAGTCCAAATAAATGAGGAAATAGGCAAACTACCTGAAAAAAAATTCAGAATGATGATAGTGAAGATGATCAAAAACCTTGAAAACAAAATGGAGAAAATGCAAGAATCAATTAACAAAGACCTAGAAGAATTAAAGAATAAACATACAGTGATAAACAACACAATTACTGAAATTAAAAATATTCTAGAAGGAATCAATAGCAGAATTTCGAAGCAAAAGAACGAACCAGTGAGCTGGAAGATAAAATGGTGGAAATAACTTCTGAAGAGCAGAATGAAGTCAAAAGAATGAAAAGAATGGAAGATGGTCCCAGAGGCCTCTGGGACAATAATGAACACACCAACATTTGAATTATAGGAGTCCCAGAAGAAGAAGAGAAAATAAGGGTATGAGAAAAATTTTAAAGAGATTATAGTTAAAAAATTTCCCAACAAGGAAGATGAAATAGTCAATCAAATCCAAGAGGCACAAAGAGTCCCATACAGGATAAACCCAAGGAGAAACATGCCAAGACATATACTAAACAAACTAAAAAAGACTAAACATAAAGAAAGAGTATGAAAAGCAGCAAGGAAGAAGCAACAAGTAACATACAAGGGAAACCCCATACACTTAACAGCTGATCTTTCAGCAGAAACTCTGAAGGCCAGAAGGGAATGGCAGGATATATTTAAAGTACTGAAAGGGAAAAATCTACAACCAAGATTACTGTACCTGGCAAGGGTCCCATTCAAAAATGATGGAGAAATAAAAAGCTTTTCAGACAAGCAAGAGTTAAGAGAATTCAGTATCACCAAACCAGCATTACAACAAATGTTAAAGGGACTTATATAGTCAAGAAATACAAGACAAGAGAAAAGATCTACAAAATCAATAATAAACAATTAAGAAAATGGCAATAGGAACATATATATCAATAATTATCTTAAATGTACATGGATTAAATTCTCCAACCAAAAGACACAGACTGGCTGAATGGATAAAAAAACAAGACCCATATATATGCTATCACAAGAAACCCACTTCATACTTAAAGGTAGACTGAAAGTGAGGGGATGTAAAAATATATTCCATGCAAATGGGAAGCAAAAGAAAGCTGGAGTAACAATACTCATATCAGATAAAACAGACCTTAAAATAAAGAAGATTACAAGAGATAAGGCAGGACACTACATAATGATCAAGGGATCAATCCAAGAGGAAGACATAACAATTATAAATATCTATGCACCCAAATTAGGAGCACCTCAATACATAAGACAAACACTAACAGACATAAAAAGAGAAAGTTGACAGTAACACAATAATAGTGGGAGAATTTAACACCCCACTCACATCAATGGACAGACAACAAAACAGAAAATTAATAGGGAAACACAAGTATTAAATGATATATTAGATGAGATGGATCTCCTTGATATCTTCAAGACGTTCCATCCAAATGAAGAATATTTCTTCTAAAGTGCACATGGAACATTCTCCAGGATAGACGACATCTTGGGTCACAAATAAAACCTCAGTAAATTTAAGAAAATTGAAATTGTATCAAGCATTTTTTCAAACCACAATGCTATGAGACTAGATATCAATTACAAGAAAAAAACTGTAAAAAACACAGACACATGGAGATTAAACAACACGTTTCTAAATAGCCAACAGGTTATTGAAGAAAAAAAAAAGGGAAATCAAAAAATTTCTAGAAACAAATGACAATGAAAACACGACAACTCAAAACCTATGGGAGGCACCAAAAGCAGTTCTAAGAGGGAAGTTTATGGCAATACAATCCTACCTCAAGAAACATTAAAAACATTGAATAGACAACCTAACTTTATACCTAAAGCAACTGGAAAAAGAAGAACAAGAAAACCCCAAGATTCATAGAAGGAAAGAAATCATAAAGATCTGCACAGAAATAAATGAAAAAGAAATGAAAGAAAAAATAGTAAAGATTCATAAAACTAAAAGCTGGTTCTTTGAGAGGATAAACAAAATTGACAAACAGCCAGACTCATCAAGATAAAAGGGAGAATCAAATCAACAAAATTAGAGATGAAAAAGGAGAGGTTACAACAGACAATGCAGAAATACAAAGGATTATAAGAGACTATTATGAACAACTATATGGCAATAAAATAGATAACCTGGAAGAAATGGACAGATTCTTAGAAAAGTTTCATCTTCCAAGACTGAACCAGGAAGAAATAGAAATTATGAACAACCAATTACAAGCACTGAAATTGAAGCTGTGATCAAAACTCTCCCAAAAAACAAAAGCCCAGGACCAGATGGCTTCACAGGAGAATTCTATCAAACATGTAGAGATAATGCCTATCCTTCTAAAACTTTTTCAAAAAATTGCAGAGGAAGGAACACTTCCAAACACATTCTACAAGGCCACCATCACTCTGATATCAAAACCAGACAAAGACAACACGAAAAAAGAAAACTACAGGCCAATAACACTGATGAACATAGATGCAAAAATCCTCACCAAAATTTTAGAAAAAAGAATTCAGCAACACATCAAAAAGCTCATACACCATGATTAAGTTGGATTTATTCCTAGAATGCAAGGATTCTTCAATATATGCAAATCAATCACTGTAATACAGCGTATTAACAAGTTGAAAGATAAAAATCATATGATCATCTCAATAGATGCAGTAAAAGCCTTTGACAAAAGTCAGCACCCATTTATGATTAAAATTCTTCAAAAAATGGGCATAGGAGGAAACTACCTCAACATAGTAAAGGCCATATGTGATAAGCCTACAGCAAACATTATTCTCAATGGTGAATTTCTGAAAGCATTCCCCCTAAGATCAGGAATGAGACAAGGGTGTCCACTTTTACCATTATTATTCAGCATAGCTTTGGAAGTCCTAGCTACAGCAATCAGAGAAGAAAAAGAAATAAAAGGAATCCAGATCAGAAAAGAAGTAAAGCTCTCACTGTTAGCAGATGACATGATACTGTACATAGAAAATCCTAAACATAGTATCAGAAAATTACTAAAGCTAATCAGTGAATTTAGCCAAGTTGCAGGATGCAAAATCAATACACAGAAATCACTTGCATTTCTATATACTAACCATGAAAAATCAGAAAGAGCAATTAAGGAATCAATTCCATTCACCACTGCAACAAAAAGAATTAAATATCTAGGAATAAACTTACCTAAGGAGACAAAAGAACTGTACACAGAAAATTATAAGAGACTAATGAAAGAAATCAAAGATGACATAAACAGATGGAGAGATATTCCATGTTCCTGGGTAGAAAGAATCAATTTTGTAAAAATGACGATACCACCAAATGCAATCTACAGATTTATTGCAACCCCTATCAAATTGTTACCAATGGCATTTTTCACAGAACTAGGACAAAAAATTTCACAACTCATATGGAAACACAAAAGACCCCAAATAGCCAAAGCAGCCTTGAGAATGAAGAATGGAGCTAGATGAATCAAACTTCCTGACTTCAGATTATACTACAAAGCTACAGTCATCAAGAGAGTATGGTACTGGCACAAAAACAGAAATATAGACCAATGGAGCAAGACAGAAAGCCCAGAAATAAACCCATGCACCTATGGGTAACATTTTCGACAAAGGAGGCAATGGGGCAAAGACAGTCTCTTCAATAATTCGTGCTGTGAAAACTGGACAGCTACATGTAAAAGCATGAAATTAGAACACTTCCTAACACAACACACAAAGATAAACTCAAAATGGATTAAAGACCTAAATGTAAGACCAGAAAATACAAAACTCTTAGAGGAAAACATAGGCAGAACAGTCAGTGACATAAATCAAAGCAAGATCCTCTGTGACCCACCTCCTAGAGCAATGGAAATAAAAACAAAAGTAAACAATTGGGACCTTATTAAACTTAAAAGCTTCTGCACAGCAAAGGAAACTATAAGCAAGGTAAAAAGACAACCCTCAGAATGGGAGAAAATAATAGCACATGAAACAACTGACAAAGGATTAATTTCCAAAATATAAAAGCAGCTCATACAACTCAATGCCAGAAAAACAAACAACCCAATCAAAATGTGGAGAAAAGACCTAAACAGACATTTCTCCAAAGAAGACATACAAATGGCTAACAAATATATGAAAAGATGCTCAACATCACTTATTATTCGAGAAATGCAAATCAAAATACAATGAAATATCACCTCACACCTGTCAAAATGGCTATCATCAAAAAGTCTATGAACAATAAATGCTGGAGAGGGTGTGGAGAAAAGGAAACACTCTTGCACTGTCTGTGGGAATGTAAATTGATATAGCCACTATGGAAGATGCTGTGGAGATTCCTTTAAAAACTAGGATAAAACCACCATATGACCTTGCAGTCCCTCTCCTTGGCATATACCCTGAGGAAACCAAAATTGAAAAAGACACATGTATCCCATTGTTCATTTCAGCACTATTTACAACAGCTAGAACATGGAAGCCACCTAGATGTCCATCAACAGATGAACGGATAAAGAATTTGTGGTAGATATACACAATGGAATATTATTCAGCCATAAACAGGAACGCATTTGAGTCAGTTCTAATGAGGTGGGTGAACCTAAAACCTATTATACAGAGTAAGTGAGTCAGAAAGAGAAAGATGAATATCGGGAGTTGATGATGGACAAGGAGGCCTGGCATGCTGAGATTCATGGGGTTGCAAAGAGTCGGACACGACTGAGTGACTGAACCGAACTGAACTGAGCACATATATATGGAACCTAGAAGAAAGGTACTGAGAACTTATTTACAGGGCAGCAATGGAGAAACAGATATAGAGAATAGACTTATGAACATGGGGAGAGGGGAGGAGAAGGTGAGATGTATGAAAAGAGTAACATGGAAACTTACCTTACCATATATAAAATAGATAGTCAATGGGAATTTGCTGTATGGCTCAGAAAACTCAAACAGGAGCTCTGTATCAATCTAGAGAGGTGGGAAGGGGAGGGAGATGGGAGGGAATTTCAAAAGGAAAGGGATATATGTATACCTATGGCTGATTCATGTTGAGGTTTGACAGAACACAACAAAATTCTGTAAAGCAGTTATCCTTCAATAAAAAAATAAATTAAAAATTAAAAAAGGAATTGAACAATTAAAACACTGTTTCATACAATCTATATTAATTTAGATATACCATGCACATTTACCCTTTCCATTACTTTTAATCCATTTTGCATTATCATACTTCCATTTTGGACCATTTTCCTTTTGTAAGAATAACCCACTTCAATATTTCCTTTTGATAGATCTACCGGCAATGAATAATAAGCTTATTATTAATCTCAATAAGTTTACTTGAAAATATCTCAATTTCCTCCTTTATTTTAGAAGAATATGTTCACTGTGATTATAATTGTACACTGGCAATTATTTTCTCTTAACTTTATAAAGAGTTCACCCCAGTATCTTCTAGCTTCTGTCAGTCAATTCTCACTAAAGTGATCAGTATACTAACACATAAGATGTTTCAGTGGCATCACCGACTTGATGGACATGATTTTGAGTAAGCTCTGGGAGTTAGTGATGAACAGGGAAGCCTGGTGTGCTACAGACCATGGGGTCACAAAGAGTCAGACACGACTGAATGACTGAACTGAACTGATACTCAACACAATTCTAATCAAAATGTGAGCAGGCTTCTTTTGTGGAAATCAGTAAAAGCTGATTGTAATATTTATGTGGAAATAAAATAGCAGAGGATCTAAAGCAGCCAAAACAACTTTGAAAATAAGGAACAAAATGGACAGACTTAAACTATCTTATTTCAAAACTTTCTGCAGTGGTAAAAAAAATTCAGCTGCCAATATGGGAGACAGGGGTTCAATCCCTGATCCTGGAGGATGCCACATGCTATTCAAATTAAAACCATAATAAAATATATTGCAAATCTACTAATAAGACTGGAAACTTTTTTTTAAAACTTACCAAGTGTTGGTGAGAATTTAGAAAAGCTGGAACTCTGTTTCACTGCTGTTGAAAATACAAACTGGTACCACCACTTTAGAAAACAGTTTGACAGTTTTTAATATATATACATATAAATGTATATCATAAAATCCAACCATTCTATAACTAGATATTTGCTCAAGAAAATTAAAACATGTCTACATAGAATTTTTCACAAATTTTCATAGCAGCATTACTTATAATAGGCAAAAGCTGAAAATAGCCCAAATGTTCAACAACAGGTGAACGAGTAAACAATCTGTGGACTAATCAGGCAATGAAACATTCTTAGCAAGAAAAAGGAATTAACTATTTACACATCTTAGTCATAAAACAACATGAATGAATCTCAGAACTTCTATGCTGAGTAAAAGAAGACAGGCAAAAGAGTGTACATTATATTATTCCATCTATATAAAAAGTTGTAGACCATCTGAATTAATCTGTAGTAACAGAAAACAAATTAGTTGTTGCCTGGGGGAAGATGGAGGACTAGATTACAAATGAATACAAGGAACTTTACTAAGTGACAGAAATGTTTAGAATCTTTATTGATGGTAATGTCTTCGCTAGTATAGTTCAGTTGAGTTCCGTCGCACAGTCGTGTCCAACTCTTTCCGACCCCATGAATCGCAGCACGCCAGGCCTCCCTGTCCATCACCAACTCCCAGAGTTCACTCAGATTCATGTCCATCGAGTCCGTGATGCCATCCAGCCTTCTCATCCTCTGTCGTCACCTTCTCCTCTTGCCCCCAATCCCTCCCAGCATCAAAGCCTTTTCCAATGAGTCAACTCTTCACATGAGGTGGCCAAAGTACTGGAGTTTCAGCTTCAGCATCATTCTCTCCAAAGAAATCCCAGGGCTGATCTTCAGAAGAGACTGGTTGGATCTCCTTGCAGTCCAAGGGACTCTCAAGAGTCTTCTCCAACACCACAGTTCAAAAACATCAATTCTTCGGCGCTCAGCTTTCTCCACAGTCCAGCTCTCACATCCATACATGACCACAGGAAAAACCATAGCCTTGACTAGACAGACCTTTCTTGGCAAAGTAATGTCTCTGCTTTTCAATATGCTACCTAGGTTGGTCATAACTTTTCTTCCAAGGAGTAAGCGTCTTTTAATTTCATGGCTGCAGTCACCATCTGCAGTGATTTTGGAGCCCAAAAAAATAAAGTCTGACACTGTTCCCACTGTTTCCCCATCTATTTCCCATGAAGTGATGAGACCAGGTGCCATGATCTTCGTTTTCGGAATGTTGAGCTTTAAGCCAACTTTTTCCCTCTCCTCTTTCACTTTCATCAAGAGGCTTTTTAGTTCCTCTTCACTTTCTGCCATAAGGGTGGTCTCATCTGCATATCTGAGGTGATTGATATTTCTCCCAACAATCTTGATTCCAGCTTGTGTTTCTTCCAGTCCAGCATTTCTCATGATGTACTCTGCATATAAGTTAAATAAGCAGGGTGACAGTATATAGCCTTTATGTAATCTTTTTCCTATTTGGAACCAGTCTGTTGTTCCATGTCCAGTTCTAACTGTTGCTTCCTGACCTGCATAATACGTATGTCAAAAATGATCTAATTATATATTAAATATGTGTGATGTCATATACTTTAATTAATCCTCAATAGCTTTTTTTAAAAAAAAATCTGCTATCAGTCCTAGTGGTCTTTTAAAAATAATATGAATCTTTTCATCTAACTGCTTTCAAGATTGTCTTTGGAGTTTCATCAGTTTGCTGTGAAGTATCCATAAAAGTGAAAAATTGTTTATAATGATACTTCTTAAGGTTTATAAATTTCTTCAGTTTTGTGGCTTAATGCCTTTTATAAATTTTGGATAACTCTTAGCCCAGATTTCTTCAAATAATCCTTTTCCTCTATCTTTTCTCCATATCCAACTATGTTTTTAAATATGCGTATGTGAGACTTTTTATGTTTCACATTCCTTTATGTGCTTCTCTACATTTCCACTTTTTTCTCTCTTTTTCTGATCTTTTCTACCAATTTTTTATCCAGTCATTTATTCTCTCTCCTTTTATGTCCAGCCCACCCAAAATTGTCTATTAAGTTCTGAATTTCAATATATTTTCACTGTGAACTTCTTTTTATTTTCTAGATTGGCTTCTCTGATGAAATGTTCTGGATTTGAAGTCTAGAGGGATTTTGTATTCTAAGACAGATGCCTGTCTTAGATGAAAATGCTATAACAGAATACTATAAATCAGGGGGCTTAAGCCACAGAGATATATTTCTCATAGATTTATAAGACTAGGACAGAGAAGGCAATGGCACCCCACTCCAGTACTCTTGCCTGGAAAATCCCATGGATGGAGGAGCCTGGTAGGCTGCAGTCCATGGGGTCGCTGAGGGTCGAATACAACTGAGCGACTTCACTTTCACTTTTCACTTTCATGCATTGGAGAAGGAAATGGCAACCCACTCCAGTGTTCCTGCCTGGAGAATCCCAGGGACGGTGGAGCCTGGTGGACTGCTGTCCATGTGGTCACACAGAGTTGGACACGACCAAAGTGACTTAGCAGCAGCAACAGCATAAGACTGGGAAGTCCAAGATCAAGGTCCTGACAGATTCAGATCTTGGTGAAGACCCTCTTTCTGACTGGCAGATGGCTGCCTTCTCCCTGTATCCTCACATGTTGCAAAGAAGATCTGGTGTTTCTTCCTCTCCTTATAAAGGCACTAACCTCATCATGAGAGCACCACCCTGATGATCTTATTGAAACTTAATTATCCCCCCAAAGGTTCTACCTCCAAATAGTACCACACTGGGGGTTATAACCTCAACACATGAATTCTTAGAAGACACAAACATTCAGTCCATAACATGCCCTTAGCATATAATTCTAAGTTGATTTCCTACTTAGTCAGAGGGTTGTTTTACTGCTATGTGCTCAATTCATTCCAAGTGGGAGTAAATCATGATATGCCTAACTAAGCTTGCTTTTGTATCACTGATTCTACGTGAATTCAGGGAAGCTCTCTTGAAAGTGTTGTCATAGTACCCTTTTGTCTTATAAAAATTTTTAACCTTTTTGCATATAAAAATGATTTTCACTATTCCATATGTCATTGTTTGATTCACCTTCATTTTACTGGACTTAAGCAGACCCATAAACATTTCCCGGGTAGCTCAGATGGTAAAGAATCCACCTGTAATGCAGGAGACCCGGGTTTGTTTCCTGGGTCAGGAAGATCCCATAGAGAAGGGAATGATTACTCACTCCAGTTCTTGCCTGGAGAATTTCATGGACAGAGGAGCCTGGTGGGCTACAGTCCCTGGGTCAGACACGGCTAAGTGACTAACAATAAGGAATGAACATTTCAAATCCAGCCTTTTGATAAAGTACACTGTAGGGAGAAAATTCAGTCAAAAAATTAGGAGATAGGAATGACTCCACTACTTACTAGCTTTGTAGCCCTAAGCAAGTCAAATGAAGTCTATGAGCCTCCAGATTCATATCTCTCATTTGGGAACAATGACATTTTTAATTTTTTCCCTTCCTACCATATAAAAGCATTTTAGGATATATGAAACAAAGGATGTAAAATTGCATTGTAAAATCTAAAATATATGAAATAAGCATTACATAAATATTTTTAATTAATACCAAGTAACACATTCTGAGGTTATTGATATTTCTCCCAGCAATCTTGTGCTTCTTCCAGCCCAGCATCTCACCACCTTTATGGCAGAAAATGAAGAGGCACTAGAAAGCCTCTTGGTGAAAGTGAAAGAGGAGAGTGAAAAAGTTGGCTTAAAGCTCAATATTCAGAGAACTAAGATCATGGCATCTGGTCCCATCACTTCATGGGATATAGACGAGGAAACAGTGGAAACAGTGTCAGACTTTATTTTCTTGGACTCCAAAATCACTGCAGATGGTGATTGCAGCCATGAAATTAAAAGATGCTTACTGCTTGGAAGGAAAGTTATGACCAACCTAGACAGCATATGAAAAAGCAGAGACATTACTTTGCCAACAAAGGTCCGTCTAGTCAAGGCTATGGTTTTTCCAGTGATCATGTATGGATGTGAGAGTTGGACTGTGAAGAAAGCTAAGCGCCGAAGAACTGATGCTTTTGAACTGCGGTGTTGAGAGTCCCTTGGACTGCAAGGAGATCCAACCAGTCCATTCTGAAGGAGATCAACCCTGGGTGTTCTTTGGAAGGAATGATGCTAAAGCTGAAACTCTAGTACTTTGGCCACCTCATGCGAAGAGTTGACTCATTGGAAAAGACTTTGATGCTGGGAGGGATTGGGGGCAGGAGGAGAAGGGGACAACAGAGGATGAGAAGGCTGGATGGCATCACCGACTCGATGGACGTGAGTTTGAGTGAACTCCAGGAGTTGGTGATGGACAGGGAGGCCTGGCGTGCTGCAGTTCAAGGGGTTGCAGAGTCGGACATGACTGAGCGACTGAACTGAACTGAACTGAACTGAACACATTCTGATGTAACAAGCTATGTGATCTTAGGAAAATTTGGGGATCCAGGATTCAAACACATATGTCTGACTCTAAAACCAATGATCCCAGCCATTACAACATACTATTAATACCTTTTATTGAGACAATCTATGAGAGAGGATGTGGCTCTTTTCCAGATGAATGCTACAGAGAATATGGGCCAACTGACCTGATGTGAGGCTATAGTAAATTTAAAACTACCTAAGCAAACTGTTAAAATTACATCCTTTATATTAAATTTACTTCATTCAATGGTATCCTCCTCTTTTCTCCACCTGTTATTATTGACCTTTCATCTTGCTCTCTGTGATAATCTAACCTTGTCCATGCAATCTGAACACAACTCTGGTACTATCTTGCTTTCAATGTAAACTCCCTTTTTTTGCTTTAAATAGAATCAGATTCCTTTCCTGAATATAGAAATTGCATGAGAAGAGAAAGATAAGGATAAGGAAAGGGGTAGAAAGTGAATCTGGCAGAAATTCACTATTGGCAAATTTTCTCGAGAGTAAAAGTTTCTGCAAGCAAACTCTGGCCTGCTGATCCAGTCATCCTATTTGTAGATCAAGATAGTGGCTTAGATGGTAAAGCATCTGTCTGCAATTCAGGAGACCCAGGTTCGATCCCTCGGCTGGGAAGATCCCCTGGAGAAGAAAATGGAAGCCCACTCCAGTATTCTTGCTTGGAAAATCTCATGGACCGTGGAGCCTGGTAGGCTACCGTCCATGGGGTCACAAAGAGTCAGACACAACTGAGCGGCTTCACTTTCACTTCTTTCACTTTCACTATAGGTAGGAGGAAGTAAATGAGAGTGATAAGGAGAAGGAGTGCTTGCACATGTAAGAGAAATAGATTTACCCAGAAGTGACTGGTCACGGAGGTTAAAAATCAGGTAAGGATATATCTATTTCTATGATTCAAAGATATAGCTACTGCCAAGTAGTGCTTTTAAAATTTTGCATCTGAATATGGTACAGGGGGATTGTGCTCAATCCTGCTTCTCACAGCCTCCAACAAACCTGACTGACTCCTGTGTTCACTCAATGACCTTTGTCCCTGAGGCCTGTGAGTTTGGGACATCTATACACTTTGGTGAAACCTGTACACCTTAATTTCTTTTGAAGTTACCACTTTTGTAATTTAATGGGATCATATTTTCTACACTGGCCTGTTTTTTCCAACTCATAAGCTTTAGAATGTTACAATAACCCTTTTATAATACATCACTTACTGTAGATATCTCACTTTTTCAACTAATCTAAGGCAAATATTAATATCAACCATTATAGTTTGCATACTGGCTTTTGAGAATGGATATCAAAACATCTTCCTAAGCCTAATGGGCCCTCCTGACTTTCTTTGCGGTCCAGCTGGTCATCAATCTGCTCTGCAGCTTCACTAGTGTGTATGTTGTGGTTACAACCTTTGATATGAAGTCATGATGGGTGCATTTTATACTCCACAGACAATGTAACAGCCTCAATCTATTCAAAACAAATATCTGATACTGCACAATCCAGTAGATTTTTGGATGAAATGCCCCAAGGCACAAAAGCTCAAAATATGTACACATTAATAATATAAAGTTCACATGACTTAACACTGTACATGAGGAGGAAGTCTCTATTTGCAATGACTTAGTGGAGTGTTCAGCATTCCAAAGACAGCTAAACAGGTATCTATTGTGAAGACAGTCTCACCTTCTAGGGAAGGCCTAAGCAGGCTACTAGCTTGTCTCACTGAGTAGCATCTACTACTTGTGGCTCAGTCAGTAAAAAATCCATCTGCAATGCAGGAGACTGCCTGCAATGCAGGAGATGTGGGTTTGATCTCTGAGTCAGGAAGATCCCCTGGAAGAGGAAATGGTAACCCACTCCAGTATTCTGGCCTGGGAAATTCCATTCACAGATGAGCCTGGCAGGCTATAGTCCTTGCAGCAGCAAGAGTTGGATATGACTTATCAACTAACCCACCACCACCACGACTGCTCTAGGAAATAAAAGGGGAAAATGACCTACATATGAGTGTGGACTCAGAAGCAGAGATGGAAGGATCCAGGTTTCTGTGGGATTCTTAGAAGATCTCTTGGTTTTCTTGGACACAATGCACTGGGGAATGGAGAGGGAGGGAGACATAAAGGTGGCATTCAGGAAAATCCATTTTGCCAAACACATAAAATCATTCTGTGTGTGCACTCTAAAGGGAATGGAAGCCATATGTTTCTGATTCATTTACATGTAATCCATCAAAATATTATTTTGTAAGAGATATTTAATGTCCAAGAAACCTGCCAAGCCTTCTTATAAACATTTTCTCCAAAGGACCAGCTGCATTGAGGCAACTGTGTAAGAAGTTATACTTGAAAAATGGAACTGGCTTCAAAGTCACAAGCACATTTTAATCTTCTCAAGGGCAGCTTGACATAATAGAAATAGTGTAGGCTTTAGATCTGAACAGATTCAGACTTAAAATCCAGTTTACCTTTTTCTAACCATTACAAAAATATATTTCTACGTATTTATTTGTTTCTTTAGAGTCTGATTTGTGCTAGACAGAAAACTCAATATTGAATTATGGGTACAGTACTTGAAGAGTAAAATAAATAATATCTCTCTGGTCATTAATATAGTTAATCAATTTATCTGAGCCTATATTCCCTTATTTTTAGAAATGGCACTGGTAATGCTCACCATAAAGAGTGTTCAAGAAAATCATTCATCATGAAACACAATGCCTGGCAAGCAAGACATTTAAGAAAAGGAGTTGTCTTTCATTTTCAACATTTTCAACCTCTTACCATTTGAGCCACTTCTATTCTTCAATCTGTTTGCATTCACACTCTTACATGAGGTCCCTGCTCCTCTAGTAGCTACAAAGATCACAATCATTGGAATTCCTCACATATAGTGGCCCAGATGGTAAAGAATCCACCTGCAATGCAGAGACCTGGGTTCGATCCCTGGGTTGGGAAGATCCCCTGGAGAAGTGAACAGCTAACTACTCCAGCATTCTGGCCTGGAGAATACCATGGACAGAAGAGCCTAGCAGGTTAATCCATGGGGTTGCCAAGAGGTGGACACAACTAAGCGACTTTCACTTCACATATAGTTGACTCATTTCCCACTAGGTAAAATCAGCTCCTTTCTCAGGAGAGTAAAACAAAATGTTTAAGAATAGAACTAAATGGCAGTTTGTATTGAGGATGATGAAATAAAGCATGAACTTTCAAATAAGAACAAACTGAACTTGAATTTTAGATTTTCTATTCACAATCTTTTCATCCAGGTTGATTTTCTGAGCTTCAGTTTCTAAATCTATAAAATGGGATTACTGTATAAAGCTGCTTAGTCACTCAGTCATGTCCAACTGTTTCCAACCCATGGACTATAGCCCACCGTGCTCCTCTGTCCATAAAATTTTCCAGGCAATAATACTGGAGTAGGTAGCCATTTCCTCTTCCAGTGGATCTTCCCAACCCAGGGATCAAACCTGTATCTCCTGTATTGGCAGCTGAATTCTTTATCACTGCACCACCTGGGATTAACATGACTTAATAAGGGACTTCCCTGGTTGTCCAGTGGTTAGGAATCCATTTTCCAATGCAGGGGATGTAAGTTTGATCCCTGGCCAGAGAACTAAGATCCCACATCCCATGGAGCAACCGAGACCATATGCCGTAACTACCGAACCTGTGTACTTTGGAGCCCACACACCACAACTAAAACCTGATGGAGCCAAATAAATAAATATTTCTTAATGACCTAATAAACAGTGTTGCTGTGACATATTAGATAACATAGTATATGGAAAGTGCCTAGCCCAATAAAGGCAGAAAGTATGGGCTTCCCAGGTGGTGCTAGTGGCAAAGAACCCACCTATCAATGCAGAGAATTAAGAGACATGGGTTTGATCCCTAGGTCAGGAAAATTCCCTGAAGAAGGGCATAACAACCAACTCCAGTATTCTTTTTTTTCCCTCACTCCAGTATTCTTGCCTGGAGAATCCCACGGACAGAGGAGCCTGGCAGGCTACAGTCCATAGGGTCTCACAGAGTAAGACATGACTGAAGCAACTTTAGCACACACACTTAATTTCCATAAAAAGTAAATCAAAATGTTTTGTTTAAAGGGTTTAATGTTCAAAATCACAATGCTGAAATCCCCTTGGTGGATCATAACCAATTTAACACTGATATTCATCAATTTCACTCACTAAACATATATACTTACATTGATCGTCTTGAAGATGCCCAAGGTCAAACCTCTACTATGAGAATGCAGACACATGATATATGGTTTGCTGGTCTCCCATTGCAGACACGACTAATCAATCACAGAAAACTTTTCCACTAAGCATAAGCAGACTCAAAATTCTTTTCTCAGCACTTCATGCAGCCACTACAAATCACCTGGAGCTGGCAAGTATTTGCATTTCTGATGTAATTCATCAGTCTGCATGAGTCACTCTCCTGAAACTTCAAGTATAATGGACATTTATTTAGCACTTACTACGTACTTGGTCAAGGGGTTATAGATATAAGTAAGCTATGACAGTGTTCATCAGGTGCATGACAAGGCAGAATAAATAACTGCTAAATAGGAATATGAATTGCTACAGAGAAGAACATTAAATAATTGAAGAAAAGGAGTATGATTTGTTTTCTTATTTGGTTACTCTATCCTGAATACCCAAAGTAGAACCAGCAAACCATAAAGTCAAAAACTGTTAAGCAAAGAAACGAGAATGAACTTGTGTAATACCTATTGTGTTCGTCTGATATTTGTTCGCTTAGAGAACAATGCACACTGAGTAGAAAAGTAGCATTTGAGCTGGATTTTGAAAGACAGGAAACTTGCTGCCAGAGAGAAGAAGGAAGACATTTCAAGTAGAAGAAATGACCTGAACAAACACAAGTGCATATGAAAATTCACAACCTAAGGATGTTTTATAATTTTACAGATTTGGAGTACATATGACTAACCCCAGCAACCTCCTGAGTTTGGACTGATAGAAAAGAACAATGCCTGTGGCCAAGTGGCATAGAGAGCTGGGTCTAGAAAAGCTGGTGAAAGATGCCAAAGAAAGAAGCTGCTCTTCGTTGTTTTTTGGGCTTGACTCATGCTATTTTTTCCCAGCAGTCACTGCTGCCTGCTTGATCATTAGCACCCGAACATCTTGTTTGTTTCCACCAGACGGAAGTAATATACAATTATGCAAATTACCTTAAGTCCAAGTAAGGAATCACAGGCCAGTCAATAATGTTGATGCATTATGAAAGGGCAGATCCTCCTGGAAGAAATAACACGAAGGGACGATCATAAGCAAACATTCTGAAGCCTGCAGAGGACTGGTCCCTGCAGCGCAATCTATTATCATATTTCCACATAATTAGTTTGTTTTCCACTTGAAATCAGAAAACGATTCGACATTGCCTTCCCTGCCTCAGGATGGAAGAGCATTCACTGGAATTCTCCTGCAAAGGTTCATATGGTGAATAATTAGTGAGAATTAATCTGTGGAAATTAAAGTTTGGAATATTGTAGAACTCATGAATAGTGCATGGGACAATTGGGTGGAGGAAGAGAAGAGCAGCCCTTCCATGGTACACAATCACAGATGACTGCTGGCAATCCATTTTTTAATCAGTGCAGCACGAGCCAAAGAGATGAATATGGCTACAGGCTGTGGAGAAATACTGTCAATTTTTAACAGGCAGGATAAAGAAACGTTTCCAAAGAAGCCTATCTCTGTGTTCATTTTCAGCAGATTTTATTTGGAAGGGATGCACTGGAATGAGAGGACTTTTCTCCAATAGATGCTGATGACATTACTTTAAACTTTGCAGTTGCCCTGTGTCTTTGAATTTTTTTTATCCCCATTTTACTGACAGAGAAACTGGGCCTTAAAGAGGCACAGTGATTGACTAGAGTCACCAGCTTCTAGGTGAAGGTACTAAGATCAAAAGCAAAGTCTTTCTGATATAAAACTCCATAACTTAAGGGTAAACAATGCTCAGGTGCTCAGTCCCTCAGTTGTGTCTGACTCTTTGCAACCCTATGGATGACCTAATATCAAACTGATGTATCAATAGATTGAAAATTTTCAACTTTATAAGTATCAGTTTCCTCAACTAAAGTGTATATGATGAAGGTATATAGTTCATAAAGTTGTCTGAGGGTGACATAAAATAACACAAGTCCTTCATACAGAATCTGGTACATAGAAGGACACAAGGAATTGATTTATATTAAAAGTGTTAATACGAGTTATTTCTCAAAGATTACTCTGACACTAAAGTATATAGGTGTCTCATCATGGCCTGAAAATAATCCCCTCAAATGATTTCAGGATCACCTTATAACTCCCTTTCTCCTACAGCCTTGTGATGGCAGTTTTCCCAAGCATCTGCTTACCTGAAAATAAATTTAAATGGAAAATTTGCAAGTGATCAGGGTTAATGTCTCCAATTATTAAGTGACTGGAAAAATGAGACAGCAGGAACACACAGCAGGGGAGCATTTTTTCAGAAGTAGAAAGCAAAGATATTTTATTGTAGATTATAGAGTGGTTTTATTTTCCATGGCTGTAGCACACTTTAGCAATAGTTGCTTATGATTACTAAAACAATATGGTCACTGGAGCTGAAAATACAGTAAAAGAAACAGTATGTTTTCAAAAGAATGAATAGTTAATTTTCTTTCTCCAGTCATAAACTTAAAACTTATTATAGAAGAAAACCATATAAAAGTAGAAAGGAAAAACTCACCATAACCTTAAACATGCCCCCCTTGCCACTGTTAACGTTTTTGACATTTTGGGTGTTTTCTTCCAGTGTTTCTCTGGGCATATTTTTTTCATAATTGGGGTCATAATTTTTCTGCAATTTCAATATTCATTTAATTTAAAATGGTAAGATAAGGATTTTTACTAAAGTTCCAAAAGCATGAGCATTTTATAAAATAAGACATAATCAATATACAGAGTATTAACTGCTCTCAAAGCAAAGAATTCTTTCCAGAATCAAAGATCACCGTTTGTTTCTTTATCTGAGAGAATCGTTTCTAATCCAAATGCACATTTGCCTCTCAGGCATCTGTTGGGTTTGGAAGAGGTTTCCAGATTGAATTGAGAAATGGTCATTACAGTTAAGCTGCAACTTCAATCTTGAAAATGAATGAATGGATCCAGTCCAGTCCTTTGGCTGGGACCCAGTCTTTAAAATCCAGCAGAACAATGAGTATGTGGCTTCACAGCCAGCTGGTATCAGACTTGGGCAGGGAGAGTGTCAAAATATTAGTGACTTTTTTACATTTGTCAAAGCTGAGGCCAATACAAGAAACGCAGACAGCTTGCAAATGTGGGTTGTACACCAAAGGGTCTGTGTGTGTGTTTTTTTTTCAATCCTGCCCACCGGATGTCAACATTTCCTTGCCTTCTGACTACATCTCCAGCAAAGACAGAGTGAAATATCTTTTACTTTGAACATGAAAACCACTATAGATTTATCATCAATGCATCAACCAGTAATTTATTATACCAGGGCAATGTACTCAGCTAGAATAAAGGGGCCATCAGCATTTCCATGGCAATCCTTTCTTTTCTTTCCTCGATTTATAACGCATCTGCTTACTCAGTTGTTCCTGAACCTGGCAGGCAAGGTCTCAGTGGGAGAATAAATATATTTATACAAAATGTTTAAGAAAGGCTGCCCACATTGAGCTAGAAAAATAAGCATATGCTAGTGCTGTCTGGCACTCTCTTTGCAATTCCTGCATCTCTCCAAAAGGGAAAAAAATCTACAACTGAACATTTTTATTTTATTTTTAAAAGAAACATTGCTGGCAGCCAATGTGCAATATGGGCTTGATGGGTTGAGGTTCTCTCTCTCTCTCTTTTTCTCTCTAGCTCTCTCTCTCCCTCTTTAACTTTTTCTCTGCCTTTTTCAAAGACAATTATACAGAAGAAAAAACTCATTGATTCCATCACAAAAGAAAAGCAATTATTCACATGCCTATACAGCTGAGACTTCCCTGGTAGCTCAGATGGTAAAGAGTCTGCCTACAATGCGGGAAACCCAGGTTCAATCCCTGGGTAGGGAAGATACCCTGGAGAAAGAAATGGCAACCCACTCCAGTACTCTTGTCTGGAAAATCCCATGGACACAGTCCACAGGGTCACAAAGAGTTGGACACAACTGAGCGACTTCACTTTCACTTTTCACTTTCATACAGCTGAGGTGTCTTTTTCTCCATCTCTTTTCCATATTCCTGGGATAAATTTGGGCTGTTTCATGTGCATGAGCATTTCATGTTCCATGAGACCTGATGAGAAAGAATCAAGTCAGACACCTCACACCTGTATTATCTCTTTCCATCACCTGTGAACTGTATGAACTTAGGCAAACTTTGCTAAGCCTCAATTTCCTCCATCCTTATACGAGGACACTAAATACACAGCTTGGGATTTTATTGTGAGTAATGAGTTGCCCTGTATCAGGCATCTAAAATTCATTCTAGAAATGCCTGCTGCCTTCCCCTTCTTTGCTGCATGAGGTGAAATTTATCTTTATTAAAGCAGAAGAAGAAAAAGAGAAGAAGGAGGAGGGGCAGAGGGGAAAAAGGAAAAGAGAAAGAGAAGAAAGCAGAGTCCATGGAATCACTAGTAACAAAAATGAAACAAACAAACCAACCAACATTTATACAATATTTATAGCTGTTAGGCACTTGTCAGTAAACTTCATAGAAATCTAGCAAATTAGTTGTTACTATAATTATTCCCATTTTACTGATAAGAAAACTGAACTGAATGTCTGAAAGACTAGGCAACTTGCCCAAAGATAGTATATTTTGAATGACTAACTATACACAAGAAAACCAATGATAAAGATGATGTCTGGCAGGGTTGAAATTTATTTAAGCCTTGTGCTCCTGGAAAACAGCAGTAATTAAGAAATTCTCTTCATCTCCTTTTATGTCCCCCTAAATGGCTTACTGCAAAGAACCACCATTCTCTATGTGACTTATATATGACTCATGTATGACACCTTGTTTCCCTATGACAAGACCAGACCCAGACTTCCAAATTCCCGTCTTTGTCTCATTTGTGATTAGCTGAACTGTCTCTTTCTGCTGACCAGTTTGGCCAACATGACCAAAACTTGACTTGACCAAGATTTGCTCAGGGTTTTCTACTTCTCCCAGATCTCCGAACTTTGGCCCACTACTGAGCACGGAACTTGACATAATTCTTCTTGAAAATTTTCTGAGAATCAGCTGTTTTTAATGATTTTTACCTCTCCCTCTAAAAGAGAATCCCTTTTCTCATTAAGATGCTTTAGATCTTATAGTCAAAGAATTCTCTCTATTGCAATAGTCTCACTTTCCTTACTATTGTATTGTTTTTTCAATAAAGTCTCTCCTTACTTTAGTTCATATTTGCTTTTTATTTGATATGTTATTAATACAATAATATTAATGATTGCTAACATTGTATAGTACCCATTAATTAATTTTCATCAGAATCATAACTTGTATTTGTATAGAGCTACATGGCTATGATAGTTTTTTTTAATATTTACTTTCTTATTAATTACATCATTAACATCAATAGGACAATTATTGCCTCATTAAAAAAAAATAAAGCTCATGAGCATGAGAAATAAGGTGACATCCAAGATGTTAATCAATATGGTGATTCTCATGGATTCTTTTTTAATGGACCATCTCTTAGCATCAATGTTCCTGAAAATAGTTTTAAAACATAATGGATAAGGAACTAAGTCTTTGAGGAACCTCTGCTGAAATGGAGGGACAATAAAAAAGTTTTCTATGTTTTGGAATAAATCAATTAATCATAAGAAATTTTAGGTTCCTAGCAAGACTGTAATGGAATAGAATATCAGAAAAAAATCATTTGAGACAGGCAGTCAGTGATGACCTTGCAATCAGGTGATGCCTTAGGGGGCAGCCTAGGTGAAAGGCCAAGTTATGTGGAAGCATTTTGCCGATGGTGGTTGGTGGTTTAGTTGCTAAGTCATGTACAACTCTTATGACCCCATGCACTGTAGCCCACCAGGCTCCTCTGTGCATGAGATTTTCCAGGCAAGAATATTGGAGTGGGTTGCCATTTCCTTCTCAAGGGGATCTTAACCCAGGGATTGAACTTAGGTCTCCAGCATGGCAGGTGGTCTCCTGTATTTCAGATGGATTCTTCACCAGCAAGCTGCACAAATGGGAAGCCCATTTTACATATAATAAGAAAAAGCCCAAGGAGATTCAGGGCACTTGAGTGACAGAATCTATCCCAAAAAAGGAGATGTGAGCTCAGCAAATACTGACTTTACCTACTGAAAGTGGTGACAATCATTATGTGCAAAACATTTTTTTGTTAAAACATTGTTATTTTTACAATTCAGTGTTCTGGGGGGAAAGGACTGGATTCAAAGTCCAACATGTACTGTTACTAAAGTAAGTTTGGGTCCCCTCAGCTGCTCACAGTGAAGTCAATCTACTAAAACTAGGTTATGGTAAAGGACAGTTTGGCAGTTGTTGTGGGGTCTCGTACAAGGAGTCCATGACAGCTGATACTCAAAAAGCCTGAGCTACTCAATGGATTTCAGCAAAACATTTTTAAAGGTCTGGTAAGTGAGTGGCATCCAACTGTATGTCATCAATTAATGCACAATTCTCTGGTTGGTTGATGGTGAGGTAACAGAGTGTTATCACAGGGGCTGACATTATCAATCCTTGGACACCAGAGATCTGTAGGCAACATGTTCATGGTCATCAAATCATTAATTTCTGGGTTAGGCGATGAGACAAGATGATAGAGTAGGACTTGAGCTCACCTCCTCTCACAAAGACATCAAATTCACAAAAAACTGCTGAATAACCATTGACAAAAAAGATTGAAACCTACCAGAAAGATATTCTACATTCAAAGACAAAGAAGAAGACACAACGAATGCTGGGAGGAGTGTTTCTATGATATAATCAAGCCCCATACCTGCCAGGTGGGCGACCCACAAACTGGAAAATGATGACATCACAGAGGTTCTCCCACATGAATGAAAGTTCTGAATCCTACTCCTGGGCATATATCCAGAGAAAAACATGGTCTGAAAGGATACTTGCACCCCAGTGTTTATCGAAGCACTATTTACAACAGCCAAGACATGGAAGCAACCTATATTAAATGTCAATCAACAAAGAGATGGAGAAGGAAGATATAATATATACATACAACGGAATATTTCTCAGCCATTTAAAAGAATGAAATAATGCCATTTGCAGCAACATTGATGGACCTAGAGATTAGCATAGTAAGTCAGAGAAATAGAAATTCATATGTTAATAATATCCCTTATATGCAGAATTTTAAAAGATATGATACAAATGAATTTGCTTATAAAACAGAAACAGACTCACAGACTTAGAGAACTTATGGATGGGGCCAGGGGAGGGAAAGAGGAGGAGGAACTAGTTAGAGAGTTTGAGTTTGACATGTACACACTGCTATGTTAAAATGGATAACCAACAAGGACCTACTGTAGAGCACAGGGAATTCTGCTCAATGTTATATGGCAGCCTGGATGAGAGGGAAGTTAGGCAGGGGTTAGGGGGGCAGGAACTGATACATGTCTGTGTATGGCTGAATCACTTTGCTGTGCACCTGAAATTATCACAACATTGTTAATCGGATATCCTTGCATGCTCAGTTGCTTAGATGTGTCTGACTTTACAGCCTTGTAGATTGTACCCTGTCAGGTTGCTCTGTCCATAGGATTATCCAGGCAAGAAGAGTGGAGTGGGTTGCCATTTCCTCCTCCAGGGCATCTTTTTGACCCAGGTACTGAACCGGCATCTCAGGACATATCCTGCATTGGCAGGCAGATTCTTTATGACTGAGCCACTTGGGAAGCCCAGGCACCCCAATACAAAATAAAAAGTTAAAAGAATAAATAAATAAAAATAGAATCACCATGCAATTCAGCAATCATAATATATAACCTATATGGGAAAAGAATCTGAAATAAAACTGATATACATATATATAATTGAATCATTTTGCTGTATACCTGAAACTAACACAATACTGTAAATCAGCTACACTCCAATATAAAATAAAAGTTAAATTTTAAAAAGTACATAATTTCTTCGATTTGAGGGGGGTTTAGCATTTGTAAAACAATTCAGGAAATGTGCATCAGATACTATTATCTAAGTACTTAGAAGAGAACCTAAAACAGAGGATTTGGGGCAGGGGTCTGTCTTGAGAAGGTCCAATAGGTTTCCACTCTATTAAAATGTAATTTTGGATATCAACACCTCTATGATTTGTTGTGTGAAACTAAACAGACACTTTACCTCCCTGAGCCTCAGTGTCCCCATTTCAAATGAGACAATAATATTTACTTAAATATATGGTTGTAATTCATTCAGATGCTGCCTGTGAAAGAGTAAGATCAGAAACTACCTTATAGCAGGGCATTAAGAACACATACAAGCTTCCAGATGTACAAGCTGGATTTAGAAAAGGCAGAGGAACCAGAGATCAAATTGCCAACATCCGTTGGAGCATTGAAAAAGTAACAGAATTCCAGAAACACACCTACTTCTGCTTCATTAACTATGCTGAAGCTTTTGACTGTGAGGCAGTTTTTTTTTTTTTTCCCCACAAAAAACTGTGGAAAATTCTTCAAGAGGTAGGAATACAAGATCACCTTGACTACCTCCTAAAAAATCTGTATGCAGATCAAGAAGCAAAAGTTAGGACCAGACATGGAACAACAGAGTGGTTCCAAATTGGGAAAGAAGTACATCAAGTTTGTATATTGTCACCCTGCTTATTTAACTTATATGCAGAGTACATCATGCAAAATGCTGGGTGGGATGAAGCACAAGCTAGAATCAAGATTGCAGGGAGAAATAACAATAACCTCAGATATGCAGATGACACCACCCTTATGGCAGAAAGCGAAGAGGAACTAAAGAGCCTCTTGATGAAAGGGAAAGAGAAGAGTGAAAAAGCTTGCTTAAAACACAACATTCAAAACACTAAGATCATGGTATCCGGTCCCATCACTTCATGGCAAATAGATGGGGAAACAATGGAAACAGTGACAGACTTTATTTTCTTGGGCTCCAAAACCACTGCAGATGGTAACTGCAGCCATGAAATTAAAAGACACTTGCTCCTTGGAAGAAAAGATATGATAAACCTAGAAAGCATATTAAAAAGTAGAGACATTATTTTCCCGACAAACATCCATCTAATCGAAGCTATGGTTTTTAAAGCAGTCATGCCCCACTCCAGTACTCTTGCCTGGAAAATCCCATGGACGGAGGAGCCTCGTAGGCTACAGTCAATGGGGTCGCTAAGAGTCGGACATGACTGAGCGACTTCACTTTTACTTTTCACTTTCATGCATTGGAGAAGGAAATGGCAACCCACTCCAGTGTTCTTGCCTCGAGAATCCCAAGGACAGAGGAGTCTGGTGGGCTTCCGTCTGTGGGGTCACACAGAGTCAGACACGACTGACGCGACTTAACTTAATGCATGGATGTGATAGTTGGACCATAAAGAAGGCTGAGCACCAAAGAACTGATACTTTTGAACTGTGGCATTGGAGAAGATTCTTGAGAGTCCCTTGGACTGCAAGGAGATCCAACCAGTCAATCCTAAAGGAAATCAATTCTGAATATTCATTGCAAGGACTGATGTTGAAGCTGAAAGTCCAATACTTTGGCCACCTGATGCAAAGAGCCAACTCATTAGAAAAGACCCTGAGGCTGGGAAAGATTGAAGGCAGGAGGAAAAGGGGATGACAGAGGATGAGATGGTTGGATGACATCACCAATTCAATGGACATGAGTCTGAGCAATTTCTGGGAGATGGTGAAAGACAGGGAAGCTTGGCATGCTGCAGTCCATGGGGTTACAATGAGTCAGACACAACTGAGCAACTGAACAACAAGAACACATGTGGGCTTCCCGAGTGGCTCAGACCATAATAAATCTGCCTGCAAAGCAGGAGACCCAGGTTCAACCCCTGGGCTGGGAAAATCCCCTAGAGAGGGAATGGCTACCCACTCCAGTATTCTTGCCCGGAGAATTTCATGAACAGAAGAGCATGGCAGGCTACAGTCCATGGGGTCACAAAGAGTCAGACACAGCTGATGGACTAACACATTTCACCTTCAAGAACACATGTATTGGATCTAAACTACAACTCTGGGGGGTAGATATTTTGTAACTTCCATTTTATGTCTAGATAAGGAAACAGTTTCAATTGAATTAAATTCCTTCTCCCATATTGCTCAGATAGGAAGCAGTTGAGCAGAGGCTCAAACTCTGGACTACTGATTTTGAATCTTGGCTCCTTTTCACATGCTCTGTGTTTCTTTTCAAAAGCTTTCCTGGGGCTACCCCTGAAAAAGGAGCTGTAAAATAATTAGAGGGTCCCTGAGGATTTATTCATGATGTCCCCAGAGAAAGGATCAAATCTGGTCATTCAGCAGATTATGAACCTACAAGGCAAAACTTAAACTACTTAGCATCTGCTAACTAAAAATTGTCACCTGCCATTAGAAGGATTAGGTCATTAGCCATCCTAGTTGCTGACCTTCAACATACCTGGAAAGGAGTTCAGGGTGGAGATCAGGAATGAGGCACTCTATTCTGGGGGAAAGTGGCAGAGCAGGCCTTCAGACAGTCATATTTTCAGATGATTTCATAAGCCCAAATTCCTGTATCTCCTCATATCTTGGAAAGAACTGAAATCATTAATGGAGATACCTGCTCCTCATGACTAGCAGCAACTTTCTGCAAAAATGTGTGCTTGGCTGTATCTATCCCCCTTCACTATAATCATATGTATTGACCTTTCCCTCTACCTCTTTGGGGGTTTCCCTGGTGGCTCAGCCAGTACAGAATCCACTTGCAATACAGGAGACCTGGGTTCAATCCCTGCATTGGGAAGATCCCTTGGAGAAGGGAATGGCTACCCACACCAGTATTCTTGCCTGGAGAATTCCATGGGCAGAGAAGCCTGATGGGCTACAATCAATGGGGTGTCAAAGAGTCAGACACAATTGAGGACTAATGCTTTCACTTTCCCGGAGAAGGCAATGGCAACCCACTCCAGTACTCTTGCCTGGAAAATCCCATGGGCAGAGAAGCTTGGTAGGCTGCAGTCTATGGGGTCGCTAAGAGTCAGGACTGAGCAACTTCACTTTCACCTTTCCCTTTCATACATTGGAGAAGGAAATGGCAACCCACTCCAGTGTTCTTGCCTGGAGAATCCCAGGGACTGGGGAGCCTGGTGGGCTGCCGTCTATGGGGTCACACAGAGTCGGACAAGACTGAAGCGACTTAGCAGCAGCAGCTTTCACTTTCTACCTCTTTGGAGGAATTTCCCAGAGCTATCTAAAATGCTATCTCCAAGGCCATAGCCCTCCTTTTGCCCTAAGACTTAAATAAAAACTCTCACATTGTCCATTTTTTCAGCTGACAAATCTTATCAAAGACATGCCATGGTCTTGCTCCTACCTACTTTTCCAGATACCTTCCTTGATGCTTCATCACCTTGTATGTTGAGCTCATTACACTAAACTTGCATTTCCCGAAATATACCTGCTGTTTTACACCCCTGAATTTTTTCAGGCTACAAAAACCTCCCTTTTTATTCCTCCACCATTTTTCTCCAAGTTACTTATTACTCTCCATAATTCAGTTTAGATGTTATCTCCTATAAGATTTCTCTGACCTTCTTAAGCCAAATTGAAGGCATCCCCTCTTTGTACATAGTAACCTGACCAAACTTTATCATTGCACCAGTCATGCTAAAGTATAGATTTTGGTTTATAATTCTTATCTATATAACTTTTTAATGGAAATTTTGGTGCAAGAAACAGAAGCCTATTCAAATTCTCTTAAAGCCTGGTTGAAAAAAATAAAAAAAGGAATAAATAGGGCTCAGGTCAGGATTGAGACCCTCCCAAGGACCAAAGCAAAAGGAATTCATGGACATCTGTATTCTACCATTTACACAATTCAAAGGCCAACTCCCTTAGAGTTTGTTCCTTTGATTCAAATCTTTATGAAACTGACTCACAATATCTACCGATAGACCAACAGCAGTGCCCAGAAGAGGGAATAAGCTATTATCAACGTGAACACCTGGCCCTTTCCATCATCAGGGATGTGGGATGTTTCTAAGAAGTCATGTGCAGGCTGGACAGGGATATGACCATGTAAACTAGAGATGGAGAGCTTCTCAGGAATAGGGACAGTATCTTAACCACCTTTATATTCTCCTTGGGTAGTTCAGTGGGAGATCAATGCAAACACCCCATAAACATAAATAATGAGAGAGATGACTTTTACCAATCAGGAATCCTTCGGTCTTCCTTAACCCTCCTACCTCTGCATCTCCAAATAGATAAGACCTTGAGTTACAAGAGATTAATTTCATTTGGCCATCAGGCAGGAGTGCTCACTCGGCAATTTTTAAATGCAAATCCAATTGTGGATTGCTCACAAGGTAATTGTGCCTTATTTTCTTCTTTTTTTGTAAGAATTGACTAGAATGCAATTCCAAAGGATAATGACCACAGCCAGTTATATTAAAATGTCAGATATAAAGTAGAAGTAATTATCTGTCCTTCAAGAAAGTCTTGATGTATGGAGCCAAAAGCCCATTATATACTCCATTCATCAACATTTATTCAATACTTACTATGTACACAAATATTGTAAAAATGCATAGGACGCTTTCAAAGAAAGGTGAAGACCAGCTTCTGCTCAGAGCAAATCTAGGGCAAGGTAACTAGAATAGATTGTTTATAAACATGGAATAGATTATAGTTAATGAACTCACACTGCTGCCATCATATACTAAGTATTTGAAAGAATAGGAGGAGTTAGCTTGAAAAAAAATTAGAAAAACAGTACTTTAATAAGTACACAACCACTGTGCATTACACATCATTCTAGGCATTTGGTTTATTCCTGAGGATTTTGTATTCTTTGGCAGGACAATGGATAATCAGCAACTATGATAATTTCATATAGATGAGTTATGTGAAAAATAGAATAAGATGATTCAACAAAAATGATCCAGTGCTTTAACTTGGTTTCTTTAGATAAGGGAGTCAGGAATGGCTTCTCTGAGCTGTATCTTACCTGATAAGAAGGAGCTAGACATTAAAAAGTGTCGAAGCTCAAGAAATAGCAAATACAAAGTACCTGTGAAATGAATGAGGTTAGTGTTCAAGGAAAAGAAAAGAAGACTCATGAGGCTGTCATGAGAACAGAGAAGAAAAGTGATAAAGATGGATTCTGGCAACAGCCAAAACATGTACAATTTTTAGGACACAGGAAGAAGTTTACATTGTTTTTTCTTTCTTTTTTTTTTTTTTTTTTGATGTAGCAGAACATCATTGGAGGGCGTTAGGCAGGAAAGCAGCTTGACATAATTTTAGAAATATTACTATAATTGCCATAGAGAAAAAAATTATGAATGAGAGGAATTAAAAATTCCAGTTGAAAAGAAAAATGATTTTTTTTGGACTTACCAATGAGAGATTGGTGGAAAAAAAATCATGAAACTATTTTAGAATTTAGGCTTAAGCAAATGAATAGGTGGTGCCATTAACTGTGATGAAGAGGACTTTAGTGGAAAAATCAACATTTCGTATTGGGGCAGATGAAGTTTGAGATATCACCTAGAAATACCAAATAGTGAATGATTAAAAAAAAAAAGTGACTGTAGCTCAGAGAAAGGTTAAGGTAAAGTATCTGACATATAGATGATAGGCAAAGCCATGGAATTATAATTATCTTCAAGTGCTTACAGAAAGATGTGTGCATGCTCATTCTCTCAGTCTTGTCTGACTTTTTGTGACCCCATGGACTGTAGCTCACCACGCTCCTTGTAGATGGGATTTCCCAGGCAAGAATACTGGAATGGGTTGCCACTTCCTCCTCCAGGAGATCTTCCCTACCCAGGGATTGAACGGACATCTCTGGCAGCTCCTGCATTGGCAGGAGGAAGCTTTACCACTAAGTTACCTGGAAAGCCCCACAGAAAGATGAAGTAGATTTATTTGCAGTTGTTGCCCAGCAATGATATCAGATACTAGTTGCTTGATAAAACATTTTGAAAATACAAATGTCTTGTTTCTGTTGCAAGCATTTTTGACTTAGTAGGTCTGGGATTTCCATCCATGGTGCAACCAACTATGTGTAAGTCTTTTGTTAATCTCCTCAGGTGAATCTAAGATTGAAAATTACTGCTTTAAGGGCAGCATCATGATAAGTGAATAAATTTAACATCCTCTGGTGCTTCAGTGAGGATTAGAGAAGCCATTTTAGAATTGCTGTGTTAACAGTAGAGGGCTTGAACTAAAATACAGTTTGGATAACATTTCTTTGTCTCAGTTCTCCAACTCAAAATTGCCAAATTATTTTGGCTGTTACTTTGCAATTTCTCATGTAGTGCACGTGGCAACCCTATGATAGCCTATCATTTACTCTGTATACATTCTATATAGGTAAAATGAAGGAATTATGCAAAAGTTCTAATGCAGAAGCTGAAAAACTTTCTTTAAAAGATCAGAGAGTAATATTTTAGGCTTGGTGAACTATATAGTCTCTGGAGACACTATAACTCTGCCCTTGTAGTGAGGAAACAGCCATAACAATATGTAAGTTAAAGGTTTAGATGTGTTCCAATAAAACTTTCTTTAAAAATCAGAAAGTGAACAAGTTTTGGCTGTGGGCCATAGTTTGACAACCACTGATCTAATGTATGGTGTGAGATATGAGAGAGGTCTCCAGTGGTAAAGTGTGTACACAGATGATGGTGAAAGCTGGGATTTATCTGGACCACCTTTTCATTGCTCTTTGGTGCTGTATTCTATAAAATTTTGGCAGTGGGGAAATAAGAGAGTAAGATTACATAGCCAACTTCAAATTGAAGATTATGGCTGCATTTCTTCTCCCGATCATGCTGTCCTTGCATGTTGCATGCTATGGATTGCTATCATGTTAGGAAAAGGTTGAAACTGGGAGGTGTTGCACTAGTTTGATGTATTACTCTTAGTTATGTGACTTGGACAAGTTATTTAGTTTCATAAGTTCACATTCTTCTTTGGTAAGTTAGGGATAAAAATAGGGCATATATTATTGGCTTATTGTGATGAATAAATTATAAAATAAATGATAGGCACTGCAGTCTCAAGAAGAGAAAATATTCTCATCATAATTAGATGTGGAATACAGTTGTACATTTAAACTTATAAAGTCATAAGTAGAGATATTGGTTTATGAATAAACATAGCAGTATGGGAACCAAGATAGACATGGATGGATGAATAGGGAAAGAAAAATCTCCTGGTCACTGGAAGTGTTCAAGTGGAGACTGGATATTCATTATTTGTAAAAATTAAACCAGGAAATCCTCTTAACTTCTGATTTTATATTTGCAAACTGAGGATAGAATCAGGATACCTAGATGCTGCTTACCACTTTCAGTTAAGGTTTCCTGTCAGGGCAAGGTTGAATATTTTGTATCTTAAGGAGACAGCATGCTATTTCAGGAGAATGTTGGACTTTGGCATCACACAGGCTTAAGTTTGAAATTCCAGTTCTGCTATTTTACTGTTTGACATTAGGCTGTTTCATGTCTCTTATCTATTCAAAGAGGATCATAATCTTTAAAAGGATTAAATTATTGTGTGTATAATTAATTTAAACCTTTTAAATATTATGATCCTCTGTGAATAAATAAGTCCCTGATAGCTCAGTTGGTAAAGAATCCGCCTGCAATGCAGGAAACCCCAGTTCGATTCCTGGGTTGGGAAAATCCACTGGAGAAGGGATAAGCTACCCACTCCAGTATTCTTGGGCTTCACTTGTGACTCAGCTAGTAAAGAATCTGCCTGCAATGCGGGAGACCTGGGTTTGATCCCTGGGTTGGGAAGATCTTCTGGAAAAGGGAATGACTACCCACTCCAGTATTCTGGCCTGGAGAATTCCATGGACTATATAGTCCATGGGGCTGCAAAGAGTCTGACACAGCTGAGCAACTTTTGCCTTCATTGTGTGTGTGTGTGTGTGTCTGTGTGTCTGTGTGTATGTATATATATATATATTAGTGCACATATATATTTACACACACGGGCATGTTCAAATGCTTAGTCATGTCTGACTTTTTGTGACCCTATGGACTGTAGACTGCCAGGCTCCTCTGCCCATGGAATTTTCCAGGCAAGAACCCTAGGGACTGTAGTCTGCCAGGCTCCTCTGTCCATTGGACTTTCCAAGCAAGAATTCTGGAGTGGGTTGCCATGCCCTCGTCTAAGGGATCTTCCCAACCCAGGGTTCGAACCTGGGTCTCCTGCATTGGAGGCAGATTCTTTACCATCTGAGCCACCAGGGAAGCCCTATGTTAGTGTATATATATGCCACACACACATGTACAGCCACATATATATAGAGAGAGAAAGAGATCTGCTGGCACACAGTGGATAATATTACTTTCCTCTCCAGCATTTTCTTTTTATTCTGAATACCCTCCTATACATTTCATGTGTCACCTAATGAGGTTCCTACCTTACTTTTCCTCCTTAATCCTCCCATTTTGATTATCAAGAATAAAATGAAGTTTCTATCAACTGCTCACTGACATTACTCTGGCATCTGAACTATCCGATGTGACATACAAAAAACTTTAATGTGTAGACATGCTAATCAGAAGGGAAATGTCAAATCTGCATACATTTCAAGTGACCCAACAATATTTACCTTCAAGCTAAGTCTCCTATTTTTCTGACAATTGCCTCATTGAGGAAGTGACTCATTCAGCTTACCAAGCCTGATTCCATATGAGAACTTTACCTCAGACTGGTTTGAAAGCATCAAAAAGATGAATGTCACTGCCTTACAATTAGTAACAAGCGTAATTTGATTTGACAAATGATGTTGAATTTGAAGGGGTCACTAACCATTAGCGCTGTCGAGGACAAAATGTGCCTTGAAGGTGGATCACAATGGAATGTTTAAACAGTTTGTTATGCAAATTTGCTTTCTACCTGTCAGGAGCGGGTAAAGGATAGAGACAAAGGGCTGATGGGAAGGCCATGTCCAGAATTGATGACTGTCTAGCACAGTCCTTAGTTGTTGCAGAGATAGTCTTGCAGAGCCCAAGTCAAAGGCCTGCCACCTTCATTATCCAGGAGGGTTAGATAAGCACAACTTCCACCAGCAGTATGAGATAATTCTATTCCATCTTCCACGTCAATTTTCCGTGGTCATCAAAGCAAGTAAGAGTAAACTGAGTTCAAAGCAAGCATCTCATGGAATGCCAACTCCTGAATTAGTGAATTATCTCTCAAAGAGATTGATGGATCCTCTGGAAGGTGAAACTGACATCCTAGAGGGATGTGAACACGTCACAGTGCAGGGTGTCCCTCTGTCTCTTGTCCCACAGGCCAGCCTTTATCTCTTTAACCACTCACTCTCCATTTTAACTATACTTTACTTTAGTTTTTAATCAAAGTCTCCTTAAGGAAGTCTGTGTCTTCATGTCTGCCACAAACAGTAGTTGCATCTTCGTATTTGTTCCATGGGGAGGGCCTTCATCATTTGGTGGCTCCACAATCCCACTTTCTCTGTGAGTGTGATGTCACCATGGAGCTGGGAAGGTTTGACCTGGCCCACTCTCTCTCCTGGATGGGGCTTGAACTGAAGCAGATTTCCTCACCTGGAACAGAAGAACAGAGACCATAATATTCCTGTGCAATTCAGTGCATCCCTGTATCTGCAGTAGAGCAGACATCTTAGGTGTTTACCTCCTTCATGATACTGTTCCCTACACTCAACTTATGATGATCAGATTGGCCCTGGAGGCTCTGTGAGCCATGGTGCAAACATTAGGCACCATCCTAGTGGGATAGGAAGCCAGTGGAGAGTTCTGAGCAGTGTCTTATTTTACAACTTGACAATATGCTCTCAGAGGGCCATTGTGAAATAATGTATGTAAAGCACATAGCAGAAGGCCTCTTACCTAATTGGTACACAATAAATGTTTGCTACCACAGTAATGACCATTAAATTCATAGCCTCTTTACCTTGGCCTTTTCTATATTTTATTTCATTTCTCTTTCTTTTGGTGGAAGGGAGAGTACATAATAAATCGAAAGGATGCCCTTGCTCTTGAAAGCCTGATATATACTTATGAATAGTCTAACAAAAACCTAACAGTTCCAGACTACACATGCTTTTAGCAACTGAACCAAAGCCAGATTTCTTGTTTTTAATATCTTCATGGTGGAAGCTAAGAACATTTTGTGACTAAAGGAAAGTTAAAGTTGAGTGTGACTGGCCTTTGCCCACTAATTCAATCATCAAATATATATGGAAGACCTCCATAAAGTACAGTGGCTTTGAACCCAAAAGTCCTGGGTCAAATGTGAGCCCTGCTCTTTATTTAATGTGTGACTGTGAATTTATCACTTAATTTCTCCCAAGTCTATTTCCTCATATTCAAAATGGGAATACTTTAGAAGGGACTTTGTTGGAGGGGTTAAAATGATGAGGAAGAAAAACCCAGCATCTCTTGGTGTGAGAACTCATAGAATATTAGAAATAATTTTTAAATGTGGGTTTCCATCATCTTTAAATTTTTAAATGCCCATTATATGGGCAACCATCATCTTCCTAGATGAACTAATTGCTAAGAAGGAATAATTTAGTTCAAAGTTCTACTACCTTGGAAAATTTAATTTCAACAATTGAGCATCCACTAGTAAAATTACTCTGATAATCCCTATGAAAGATGTAACCCTGAATAACATCTGGCTTAGTTAGGGCCCTTTAGGACAAAGCCGCATCCTGGCAAAGCATGCTGGGAAGCACATTAAAGGGAAATCCAGCTTTCGATCTGGGTTCAGGAATGGGTATCTACACTATCCCATTTCACATGTCCATAGCTTTCTTACTTTCATTATCACTAACGCTTTTGCTGCTGCTAAGTCTCATCAGTCATGTCCAAAGCTGTGTGACCCCATAGATGGCACCCAACAGGCTCCTCTGTCCCTGGGATTCTCCAGGCAAGAATACTGGAGTGGGTTGCCATTTCCTTCTCCAATGCATGAAAGTGAAAAGTGAAAGTCAAGTCGCTCAGTCATGTCTGACTCTTTGCAACCCCATGGACTGTAGCCTACCATGCTCCTCCATCCATGGGATTCTCCAGGCGAGAGTACTGGAGTGGGTTGCCATTGCCTTCTCCCACTAACCCTTATTATACATCTATAAAGTAAATATTTTTATCTCTTTTTTACAGATGAGAAATGGAGATGCAGTAAGTGGAAAGCACTTATCTAGTGTTTTCCAGGTGGCTAAGTGGTAGGTCTGAATTCTTTTGATTTTGATTTTGGCAAAGATGTATAAGAGACCTACTTTGAATCAGATACTGTCATAGGTACTAGGGTTATAAGGGTGGGCAAAACATGCCTGACTGCTTGGAGTTTACATTCAAGATTTGAACTCAGATCTGACCTGCTCTGAAACTTCAATCTTTCATACAGACCCAGTGCTTCATTGCAACAGTGCTATGTGGGAAGAGGACCCTGACCCCAATTCAGTGAGTGATGATGGTCCCATTGTGCCATTTTTATTCTTTCTGATTTAATCAGAACACTTGGTTAAATTAATGTATAGCTTAGTCATGCATATGATCTTTTTTCCCCAAACATTTTTTTCATGGGGCTGTCAGTTTTTCAAACTAGCTTGATTTATACAGATATTTTATCCAGAAATAAATTGAATTAATTTAAAATGCAGAATAGAAAAGACTGCCAGTGTGCTAATAGCTCCATTTCCCTGATTAAGAGGGCTCTCTCCAAGATGGCATAAAGAATAAAGCCCTCATTGGCCTAAAATTCATTTGGATGATGGTACTAGAAGAGAGATTCTAGAACACTGTCCTATCTGAAGAATAGAAACCTACCCCAAGTCCTGCTGACAGACTGATTTTCAGAAATATTACTTTGCACATGCACTTTGGTCAAAAGCTTTTGTGGTTTTTCTATGCTTGCAGAACAAAAATTCCAAATCCCTAAAGTTGTCATTCAAAGTCACAAATTTTTCTCAAACTTCTTTAGTCTTATCCCTCACCCTGCCACTTTCCCAAATTTGGGGAGGTGAAGATTGGAATTTGAGGCTCCCCACTGTTATATAGTAGAGGTGTTACCTTAATCAAGTCACTTTGTCCCTCAGAGTTTGCTTTATCTTTATCTATTCTTTAAAAGGAGATAATGGAATTTGTTCTCTCCTCCCCTTAGATCTGAGGAGGAGCTCAAGTAAGGCAAAAAATTTTATAAACAGTAAAGTACAATGTGCAAACCACCTTGCAATATCTTTGCTCCATCCACAGTGATCAATTCTTCTTCCCATATATAACCATACACATTTCTGTTACGTGTCCTTTCTCCCTTTCTGCCACATGCAAGCCCCCTCCTCTCTGGCTGTCTAAATAGGAGCTTGTCTTTCTTCAGAAGCTTGATCCTAAAAGAAATTAGTTGTTTAACCATCCTGGCCCTCAGGAGAATCTCCTCCTCTATTGACCTGCCATGGTTTCATGCACTTAGGACTTGATCTTTGCTGCCTTTTTGCTGTCATTCTTCAGTGTCTCACCAATTAGCTTGTATACCCCCAGGAGAGACTGAATTTTGCAGTAATCTGTGTTACTGCATAAAATATGAATTAGATTCAACTAATACTTACTGCATGCCTACAATATGCCTGCTCTGCGTCAAGGGCAATGGTTTACTTCCTCACTATCTCCTTTACTCCTAAGACAGATATTACTCTTATTCACCATTTACACATACAGAGATGAAGATTCAGAGGAGCTAACTCTTCATTGTTCCACATCTCATAGCCAATACATGGCAGGGCTGAAACCTGATTCCAGCACAGATTTCAAAGCCCATGTTCTTTTTGCCAAAATATGCGGTCTCCTTTATGAAGTGTTGACTGATGCCCACGCTAATTGTGATGATGGTAGGTAACTGGGGCATCAAATGGGGTCTCTAGTAGCTCAGAGCACTAACCATCTGGACCTGATTATAACTGACCATACGGATTCATATCTGACTATTCATCCTACAAATATATGTTTCTCTGGCTTTTATTTTTTATATAGGTTAAGCATATAAAAGTACAAGAAATGATATGGAATAACATCTGTAATTCAAAACTTAAATGCCCTTACCATTACAATTTTTGCTATTTTTAACTCCTCATGCTCCAGTTTCCTCATATGAAATGTGAGAATAGAATTACCAGTCCCGCAGGATAGTGCAAAGATCAGTTGAGATGTATAAACAGAAATCTGTTAGTAGTTGTTATAATAATAGTGAGAAATGAGCAGGAATGTTATCCAGTAACAGCTAGTTAATTCTAATTTATTGTGTGTGCCAACATCAAGTAAATATTCTCTTTGTAAAAATCTCTGAATAGAGAATAATCTAGGCAATTAAGAGTTCACAGAAACTTGTATGGAGATAAAAATGATTCAATAATTATGAAAAAGCAAAGTCTTCATAGAAATCTTTAAGTGTTTTTAAAGCCTGCACTCTAAGATGCTTTCTGTTACTAGAGAAATTCTACCTAAAGTTTATATATTGTCTAGGAGGATAAAGGGACCATTTATGAGTGCATTTGTGTCAAATATACTTACATATTTAATGCTACTAAGTACACGCCCATATGTGTGCTATTGACAGAATGGGGCAAGAGAGACAGCTTTCATCACATTCAGTCCATAACACTATGTAAGGTGAAGTCACAGACTAGTGATACATTCTCTCTGCCATCAAAATAACTTCTCTTCCAATGGGTGGTCAGTTTTGTGTCTGGAAGGCAAAGGATGGAGACTAATGGAATTAGAAAGGGAGAAGCTTTCTAATTAGACACAAAATGGGACTAGGAAGATATGTCTCTGTTGCAATACATGAATGAATTACTATATAATTTAAATAATTCCATTGAATTGGAACTGCTAGGATTTCCAAACTAGATTTCCCTCTACTATATGGACAGGACCTCATCAATCTTATTCCCCAGTGTCTATGTGGGTCTATTTCCTAAAATCATACAAATCTTAGATTTGTAATCTTTGGTAATGTCACAAAGAAATTGCTTTTCTCCTGTTACTATTCAGTTCAGTCAGCTTCATATATGTTTATTCTTTACTAGTCACTTGTGTTATTTCATTTTCTTCTGTTTTGCATTTCCTGTGGAATATCAATGTCTTTTTACTAGTTTCTAAGAAATCATTTATAACTAAGGATGTTAACCAATTGTCATGTAGTGCAAATGAAATATATTTTATTGCCATTAATTTGCTATGGTATTTTGTTTTTTGGTTGTGTATTAAAATATAATCATGTAGTGTTATAAAACAAAAGAAAGAAAAAAATCTTACATAAAACTCTAATATATGAATAGCAGAAGTAGAGTATATCCAGTTTAAATGAAGATGCAGGGACCAGACTTTTCTCTTGGCCTCTGTAGTAGTCTACTAGGGCTGCCATAACACAATACCATAGACTGGGTGGTTTAAACAACAGACATTTATTTTCTGATAATTCTAGAGCCTGGACAAACAAGATCAAGGCACCAACAGTGTTGGTTTCTGATGAGAGTTCTCTCCTTCCCTTAACAGTTGTTACTTTCTCACTGTCCTCTCATGACCTTTCCTGATGTCTCTTCCTTGTATAAGGACACCAGTCTTAGGATTTCCCTGGTGGCTCAGATGGTAAAGCGTCTGTCTACAATGTGAGAGACCAGGGTTCAATCCCTGGGTTGGGAAGATTCCCTGGAAAAGGAAATGGCAACCCACTCCAGTACTCTTGCCTTGAAAATCCCATGGATGGAGGAGCTTGGTGAAGGCTATTATCCATGGGGTCGCAAAGAGTCAGGCACCACTGAGCTACTTTACTCAGTTAGTGAATTAGGACCCCATCCATATGACCATATTTAACCTTAATACCCTCCTCAAAGGCCCTATCCTCAAATACAGTCATACTGGATGTTAGAGCTTTAACATACAAATTTTGGAGAGATGCCATTCAGTTCATCTTCCTTATTCTTTACTTAGTCTGTAAGGCATTTTTAAGAAACCCTAATAGTTTATGGAGAAAAGTATGAAAATCATTGATCTACATCATCAATGGCTCACCTGTACCACTCAAACATTTTAGAATATTACAGTGGATTGACCAGTGTTTCTCATCGGTTTGTATTTATTTCTTCTTACTAGAATTAAGTCAACAATGACTAGAAAGCAGTTTAAGTAAATGGGATCTTGTTAGCAGGAAATCATTCACTTAACTAAATGCACCTATTTCCAAGGACATTTTCTCTGGATTTGGCCAGGTCCACACAGATTTTAGACTCTACAGTGTTGAGCTTTTCCGTGCTGTGTGCAGCAGCCAACAAATGCCTTGTGTGCATTTAAAAAGGGGCAAACAAGAGTCTACTTTAGCTTCCTTTCTAGATGCTTAGGTAAAACTCTTGATTGGCTGGGAAAAAATACTAAACATATATCCTGAATTATCTTTAGTGTTATCAGACACTGAAATTACCTTTAGTATTATCAGACTCTGTAAAGGATATATAAACTACTCTATGTAGCAGATGATAAAAAGAAATTTACAAGAAAGAATCATTATGACCTTCAAAGTTACAAAATTTGTAGTAGCAGAATTAAATCTGTAGTAACCAAGATTAAACTTCAGATTTTTGATCCAAAGCTACCATCTTTCCACTAAATCACACAACCAATAGAAAAGACATTCCTGTGTATTTTTATAGCTAGACCACAACTAGAAATCATATGGCTTTCTATGTGATTTGCATAATAAAATTAAAACTTTAATGGGGTAGAAAGGAAATACTAAACCAAATTTATAAACTGATCTCTATTTTATAAATTCATTGGTAAATGTAACCTTCTTTCTTAATAGAAAAGTTCTTGTTTTTTCTCAAAATGACATCAGTGCCAACTCTGAATTCCATAAAGTGTTAATGAAAAGCTGTGGAGAAAGTGTTTTCAAATTCATACATGCATGAGAGAATTACAGAGATCTGGATATATGCCAGAACCTCAAAGATAGGGCAAACCTGGTATTATTTCTGAAGATGATAAATAAGCACATCCCAGGAAATTAAGATGTTTATGTATGACTTTATCCCTGGCAAGAGAACTGGTCATAAACAGACTTCTTGTTAGCATGTGAGAAAAGCAAAGTGATCACATGGAGTCATCATGGATTCACTTGGGAAAGAGTCTACCAAACAAACCTCATAAAGTTAATATGACATTTAAAGTTAATATGACATTTAAAGTTAATATGACATTATCATTGACAAGTAACAGAATGTCACAAAATCTGTAATGCAGCAAAGTCTAGTAGCACATAACAAAATCTCTCATGATATCCTTATGGACAAGATGAGGTAGTTAGCATTAGCTGTAATACTGAATAATAGTTGGTAGAAAAATTATAATTATTAATATTAACTCTTTGCTACCATAACCACTAGGTCAATGGACCTTTTTTCCTGGGAATGAAGAGAGACAGCAACGAAGAGGAAGAGTCTTTGAAAATAGAAAAATGTAGAATGAAACTAGTAGCATCAGGAGCTACATGCAAAGAGTGGTATGTCCATTCAGTGCAGTCCATTGTCAAGAATCAGAGAAATAATATCTTTGAGGACTGGGCAGTTCTGTAGCTTCAGAAGCATAGAATGGAGAAGGCAAGTGATTCCACTCCAATTATAAGTCCTTCTAGGAATCCCACTCAGAAATAAGGTACAAGAGACAAAAGCAGGTTACACTGTTGCCCCTCTCACCAGGGGAAAGCTGCTGCAGGACTAAACAGAAAAGCTAACTCTGCGTAATAGACACTGTGCTCAACAAGATCACCAATCACCTCCACATTATTAAAGTTTCCATTCTCCATCTTTATTGGTGTATCAGCAACACTCCCTATGCACTACAAGCTCGTGTTGGTTTTCAGGACAGCAACCTCCCTGGCCAATCTTTGTCACTCTCCTTCACTCATTTCCCCTTATCTTAATATTGAGGTAGCCCAGAAGCAACTCCTTCATTGTCTTTCTTTCTTTATGTACACTCACTATCCTAGAGAACTCATCCAATTTCCTGGTTTGAAATTCCATCTATATTTTGACATCTCAAAGTATTATCTTTAGCCCAAACCTCTCTCCTGAAGTCAAGATTCACATATCCAACTTCTTACTCGACATCTCCATTTTCATGTCTAGTAGAGATTAAGTCCAAAATTAAACTCTGTTTTCCCTCTGAAACTCTCTCCATCCACAGTCTTTTCCATCTCAATTTCTAGCAACTTGCTCCTTCCAGTTGCTGAGGCTAAAAATCTTGGAATTATTCTTGACTCCTCCCTTTCTTCCTTGCATACACAGTCTGCCAGGAAATTCTATTAGATCTATTTTCAGAATACATCTAGAATCTGATTGGTTCTTGTTACTGCTACTATTTCAGGCCAAAGTACTGAAACTTTCCCCTGAACTCTTGCAACAACTTCCTAATAGATCTTCCTACATCTAACCTTGTTTCCCTGCTATGTTCTAAGGAAAAGTGCCACAGTGATTCACTTAAAATTTCAAGATCATTTCATTGCAATCTTCAAAACCTGCCAATAGCTCTCAATTTCACTCAAAGTAAAAGCCAAAGTCACTCAATGCTTACCAAACCCACTATTACCTAGTTTTCCATTAATTCTCTGTCCTTTACTACTCCCCCATTTGTGACCCTGCTCCTTGCTGTTTCTCAAAGATGCTGGACTCACTCCCAGCTCAGAGTCTACCTGGAATTCTATTCCTTCTGCCTGGAATTCTCTTACCCCCAATAACCATGTGATTCAATTCTCACTTCTGTCAAAAAGTTACTCAAATTTCACCTTCTCCTGGAGGTTCTCCTTGTACAGTTTGCTTAATACAACAATATGTCTACCCACTCTGAGTAACTCTCATTTCTTACACTTCTATTTTCATTTTTTCATTGTAATTATGATCTCACAATATACCTAATTTACTTGTTGGTTGGTTTTAATGTTTATTATCTGTTTCTTTCTGCTAGAACAGTAACTCCATGAAGACAAAGTCCTTTGTCCATTTTCTCATTGATATACTTCAAACATGTAAAAATGTACTTGGAACATAGCAGTCAATAAATATTTGTTGAACTAATGCAGTTTAGAACCTTCCGCACATTCACCTTTTCCCTATATCCTAGATTTAAGACAATGAGAGCTCTGCATTCTCCTATGAAGACAGAGAAGCTTCTGCTACTGAAGAAATACAAGCAAAAGGACAAAAATCTGAGAACAGGGGAAATCTGGACCAGGTGCCAGATGAGAGGATCAGAAAAGCCCTTTAACCATTTGACCAGGAAGTGTCAATTCTCTTTCTTCATCTTCAGTTCTAGAAGTTCAGTTCAGTTCAGTCACTCAGTCGTGTCCGACTCTTTGTGACCCCATGAATCGCAGCACGCCAGGCCTCCCTGTCCATCACCATCTCCCAGAGTTCACTCAGAGTCATGTCCATCGAGTCAATGATGCCAACCAGCCATCTCATCCTCTGTCGTCCCCTTCTCCTCCTGACCCCAATCTCTCCCAGCATCAAAGTCTTCTCCAATGAGTCAACTCTTCGCATGAGGTGGCCAAAGTACTGGAGTTTCAGCTTTAGCATCATTCCTTCCAAAGAAATCCCCAGGTTAATCTCCTTTAGAACGGACTGGTTGGATCTCCTTGCAATCCAAAGGACTCTCAAGAGTCTTCTCCAACACCACAGTTCAAAAGCATCAATTGTTCTGCACTCAGCCTTCTTCACAGTCCAACTCTCACATCCATACATGACTACTGGAAAAACCATAGCCTTGACTAGACGGACCTTAGTCGGCAAAGTAATGTCTCTGCTTTTGAATATGCTACCTAGGTTTGTCATAACTTTTCTTCCAAGGAGTAAGCATCTTTTAATTTCATGGCTGTAGTCACCATCTACAGTGATTTTGGAGCCCAAAAAAATAAAGTCTGACACTGTTTCCACTGTTTCCTCATCTATTTCCCATGGAGTGATGGGACCAGATGCCATGATCTTCATTTTCTGAATGTTGAGCTTTAAGCCAACTTTTTCACTCTCCTCTTTCACTTTCATCAAGAGGCTTCTGAGTTCCTCTTCACTTTCTGCCATAAGGGTGGTGTCATCTGCATAGCTGAGGTGATTGATATTTTTCCCGGCAATCTTGATTCCAGCTTGTGTTTATTCCAGTCCAGCGTTTTTCATGAGGTACTCTGCATATAAGTTAAATAAGCAGGGTGACAATATACAGCCTTGATGTACTCCTTTTCCTATTTGGAACCAGTCTGTTGTTCCATGTCCAGGTCTAACTGTTGCTTCTTGACCTGCATACAGATTTATCAAGAGGCAGGTTAGGTGGCCTGGTATTCCCATCTCTTTCAGAATTTTCCACAGTTTATTGTGATCCACACAGTTGAAGGCTTTGGCATAGTCAATAAAGCAGAAATAGATGTTTTTCTGGAACTCTCTTGCTTTTTCCATGATCCCGCAGATGTTGGCAATTTGATATCTGGTCCCTCTGCCTTTTCTAAAACCAGCTTGAACATCGGGAAGTTCACGGTTCACGTATTGCTGATGTCTGGCTTGGAGAATTTTGATCATTACCTTACTAGCATGTGAGATGAGTGCAATTGTGCAGTAGTTTGAGCATTCTTTGGCATTGCCTTTCTTTGGGATTGGAATGAAAACTGACCTTTTCCAGTCCTGTGGCCACTGCTGAGTTTTCCAAATTTGCTGGCATATTGAGTGCAGCACTTTCACAGCATCATCTTTTAGGATTTGAAACAGCTTTACTGGAACCCCATCATCTCCACTAGCTTTGTTCGTAGTGATGCTTTCTAAGGCCCACTTGACTTCACATTCCAGAATGTTTGGCTCTAGATGAGTGATCACACCATCATGATTATCTGGGTCGTGAAGATCCTTTTTGTACAGTTCTTCTGTGTATTCTTGCCATCTTTTCTTAATATCTTCTGCTTCTGTTAGGTCTATACCATTTCTGTCCTTTATCAAGCCCATCTTTGCATGAAATTTTCCCTTGGTATCTAATTTTCTTGAAGAGATCTTTATTCTTTCCCATTCTGTTAAAGGTATTGATATAACGGCTGGTTGTCTCTTCCTTGGTTTGGAGGTCAAGGAACCCTACTCTTCTAAGTGATTCACACTCTTTTCCACTAACTGGGATAAAGTAAGGACCCAACCAGTTTTCCCAGAATAAAGGAGGGATGATAGATTGATGTCAACCTATCACCATTCAGTTTTACTCCCATTAAGGGCAGTTTGCACAATGGTACAGGATGGTCTAAAAAAATCTGTCAAGGTCACATGATTCCCTCCAGAACTCCTAAAAGTTTACCTTCTATCTCTATGAACCTAACTATGACTTCCCCTGGGTTTCTTCTCCCCATATTGGTAATATCCCTAACTACTTTTCTTTTGGATGTCCTTTAGGCATTGACCTTTTCTCCAGCCACCCAAATCATCCCTAAATCATACCAGTTATCTGAAATTCTACCTTGTCAGATTTGTTCCATATTCAGCCCCAGCTGAATGAGAATGACAATTTCCTTAGGAATGACAACCTAGAAGAAATATTTCAATGGTTTTTACTATCTTCTTTATTTGGCTCAAATTTATTCAACATATTCCCTCAATGGCTTGAATAATTACACTGACAACATGCTTGTCAAATTTGCAGGTGACAAACAGCTAGTATAAATAGCTATTATTTTAAATGATATACTCAAGAATCCAGAATAACTCAAGCAATTTAAGAAAAGATGATAATAAAGTGGCAATTCATAGAGGTGACTAGGCCAACACCTGATACACAGAAGGCATTCTATAAATGCTTGTAGTTGTATACAGAGGTTATAAAAACCAATAATAGATGCATAGGTTTATTGGATGATAAATGCCATAAGAGTCAGTTCTGTGACAAAATGGGGTATTGCTAGTGAGAGCACACCAACAATTATTGTGTTGATTTATGGAATTCACATTTTTCAACTAATGTTGACAAATTTGAGTGATACCTGAGAAAAATGATTATGAAACTGAAAGATTATACACTGATTTATTCATTCATTATGTAGTCTGGAGTGCCTATTCTTTAAAAGCCTTGGGCTAGTCATTAAGGATACAGACTGTTTCCTTAGCTATATGTAAAGCTAAAAAAACTGAATATATAACTCATTATTTTGCCATTGTTATTAGTATTAAAATAAGATGTTTTGGCATTCTTTAATAATACATATAAATAGTAACATAATATTAATCATAAATTGACGATTTTGAGCAAACTTCGGGAGATAGTGAATGACAGGAAAGCCTGGTATGCTGTCATTCATGGGGTTGCAGAGTTGATCACAACTGAACAACAACAAAAATCATATAATATTGCTACAGTAATAAATACAATAATATATTATGATATAATCTTACATGTCATACTAATAACATGGAAATAATTTTATTTGACCCCATGTTATTGATTAATAATAGTAACAGGAGATGCTGGAGACAGGATTTGATCCCTGGGTCAGGAAGATCCCCTGGAGGAGGGCATGGCAACCCACTCCAGTATTCTTGCCTGAGAATTCCATGGACAGAGAAGCCTGGTGGACTACAGTCCATAGGATGGCAAACAGCTGGACACAACTAAGAAACTTAGCATGCACATACTTAATAAATACGTTTTGACATGCCAATCTTTCCCTTATCACAATTCCATTGGAAGCTAGGACACAATTTCTATGACAGCAAGTATCCCTAAAGTCTTTAAAATAAGAAAAAATACTCTAAATATGGAATCCTTCTGAAATGTTGAACTTTTCCACAATCATTATACTTTTCTTGTTCACACCTTGCTGCTACTGCTACTGCTAAGTCACTTCAGTCGTGTCCGACTCTGTGCGACCCCATAGACAGCAGCCTACCAGGCTCCCCGTCCCTGGGATTCTCCAGGCAAGAACACTGGAGTGGGTTGCCATTTCCTTCTCCAATGCATGAAAGTGAAAAGTGAAAGTGCAGTCGCTCAATCGTGTCCGACCCTCAGCAACCCCATGGACTGCAGCCTTCCAGGCTCCTCCATCCATGGGATTTTCCAGGCAAGAGTACTGGAGTGAGGTGCCTTTGCCTTCTCCTTATTTCATGCTAATTCTTTAGTATGTGCCTTTACTGAGTTTTTCTAAAGCATTCAACATACTTTTATTGAAACAAAAGCTATCTTTCTTTTTAAGTATTATTTTATTGTTGTTGCTTAGTTGCTGAGTCATGTCTGACTCTTTTGTGACCCCAAGGATTATACCCTGACAGACTCCTCTGTCCAAGGAATTTCCTAGGCAATAATACTAGAGCGGGTTATGATTTCCTTCTCCAGGGGATCTTCATGGACCAGGGATCAAACCTGGGTCTCCTGCATTACAGGTGGATTCTTTACCACTGATCCAACAGGGAAGCCCCTAATATTTTATTAGCTTGCATAATATTTACTCAAATTATATATCTATAGTGAGAACTCTGGGCTTCCCAGGTGGTGCTAGTGGTAAAAACCCACTGCCAATGCAGGTGACATTTACAGACATGGGTTCCATCCCTGGGTTGGGAAGATCCCTTGGAGAAGGGCATGGCAACCCATTACAGTATTCTTGCCTGGAAAATCCCATGGACAGAGGAGCCTGGTGGGCTATAGTCCATAGCATCACAAAGAGTCAGACATGACGGAAGCAACTTAGCACACACACACAGTGAGAATTCCAATGGTATAAGGAATTCGGTAACTAACATAAGTGACTCTACAAACATATATGTCAGTGATTGGAGCAGAAGTACAATTGGGTACCAGAGTACTGCCTACTGGCCACAAGTATGCTGTAGAATCCATTACAATGCTTTACTATGGAGAGTGAGAAATGGAATATTTCCTGCCACATCAGTAAACAAAGGATGTCACAAGTCATCAGTGACTGCAATCACTGCTAATGGTGAGCTGGTAAGCCATGAGGAAACTCAGGAAGGAAAGAATACTTGCCAAGAAAGAACACTTGCAGCAGTCAGACTGCAGCCACTCCCCATGGTGAGCCCTGAGGAAACTCAGGATATGAAGACACAGGATACTGGCCCCAGATAGGTGAGATGCCTATCAAAGGAATGATTTCAGTGAGCCCAGACTCTTGCATCTTCTCATACATAGAAAAGCACTAAATTTCGTAACTTGAGATATCTGGTTTTCCTCTAATTAACAATAATCTTTTGACATTCAGACTACCTGCTTTTTGTTGCAAAACTTCTGTATCACCTGACTACCCCCTACCACCCTCCCCTCCTCAAAGCATTTCTCCCAGGGTTACTTAATATGCTGCTTACAAAGCTTGAAGTCCTAAAATTTCCCACTGAATAAAACTTCACTCTCAACTTTCAGGATGTACATATTTTTAAGTCAGGAAGAGGAAGAACAGCATTTAATTGTCCAAGTTGATTAATCTAGCCAAATGGTTAAGTGGAAGTGGACTAAGATAAATAATAACTGAACACTAAACCCACTTTCATATAGCTTTCATATAGTGGGTTTCATAAACCCACTTTCAGACTTTTCTCTCTAGAAAATACACCCAAAATTTCAGTCTCCTCCTTAAATTCCTTTAACAGTCCCCTTGTAAAGTGAAACTCCATGGACAAAACAGTGAGAAATAAAATTAAGCTTATCCAAGAAAGATTCCCTTCAGGTTATCTTTTCCTGAGTTCTGAATAGTTTATGTTAAAATAATTAATTATAGGAACAATCAGCATCTAGGTGTTGTTTCCTGCTCCAAGGAGCATTTAGTTCTGCCTCTGGCAGTGGCTAGGGGCACTCTCAGTGACAACTTCACCTCAGGTCATTTATAGTGATTGAGTCTCTAAGCCTATTTCTGGCTCTCTGTCCCAGAGAGTAGAGGCCTTTGAGTTTCCAATTTAATAACTGATTTACTGTGACTCCCCATCCACAGTGGGCTTTGAACCTCACATCTCAACTTCATAGCTGCTTCTGCCTGAATTGGCAGATGTTCCTGGATGACCAGGGGTTCCTGCCAGATTCACCCCTCTGAGTTATGAGACAATCTACAGATTAACTTTTCCTTTATCAATATCAATGTTTTCATTCACACATATATTTCATTATTACATGCATGCTCTACCCTGGGTCTGGTGCTAAGTCCTGAGGATACAGAAAAGACACAGAAGAATGTCTGGATTCAATAAACTGCTAAAGGGCTTTCTGAAGGTGTTTTAATTTCTAAGAACCCCTCATGATCCAGCCTGCCTGTTGTACAGTCTCCTGCCATCCTTAGCCCCTGCTATAATTTACCTTCAGGGGACTGATTATAATTTTACTTTATATATATATATATATATATATATATATATAACTATTTGTTAAATATCTATTTCTACCATTAGACTGCAATGCCATGATGGTCATTACTGTGCCTACTGTATAATCTATAAATTATTGCTAAAGATATAAAAAGGAATGAATGATTAATCACTGGAGGCTAGCGGATCTAATAGGATGTGGTAGGAAATAATATTGGAAAGGTAGATGGGGCTGTTTGTGAGGAGCCTTGAATGATCTGCTAGGTCATTATGGCTTTAAACCTTAAATAGTGAGGAAGCACAGGAAACTGAGATAACAGCATATACAAAGGCAAGAAGATGTTCAGCCCAGATCTGAGTAGAACAGCAAGTAATCCTATTTGTTTAAAAGAAGATAGCATGGTGTTACCTCAGTTCACTGACTCAAAAAAAGAACAAAGGGGATCACCCAGTTTCTTCTTATGACACATTCAACTCCCAGATTTGGAGAACTGTTTTGCATCCTCCTGACTTTAATAAAAAGTTCTTCAAGGGAAGCACAATTGCACTGATTGGGATCAAATCTCTGGGCAGAGTTCCATCTCCTAAACCAAACCTGGGAGGCAGGAGCACTTCAGCAATGAAATATACTGATTGTCAAGGACATTTCAGGATAATCAGAGTAGATATGAATGTTGATTGGCATGATCTTAAATGGGGTAACAGGGAGAGAACCCAGAGGAAGAGCTGGAGCATGTGAATAGAAATCAATGATTCCCTTGCTTGGCTGACTCTCCCATGGCAGGATCTCAGAGGGTGGCAGGAGATTTGCTCATTCATCCAGCAAATGTATACTGAACACCCACAAGGTGTCAAGGTACTGCCTACATTAGACCCTAGGGATACAAGGTTGAGGGAGTGGCCAGGGCTGTTCACGGTCTAGTTGGGGAGAACGGCGAGGATCAGGCATTTAGATAAAGTATGGTAAGTGTTCTGCTCCCAATAAGAACAAAATGTGAGTCCAGAGCAGTGGTCTCTAATGCAGCAGCAGGTTCAGGAAAAGTTTCTGGGAGGAAAATAAGTCCTAAGTTAGATGTTAAGCCTAAGCCCAGGTTAACCCAGTTGGAGGGAAATGTTATTGGTCACAATTTTTAGATGCATGAAAAATAAAAATTAATGCTACAGAAAGTAGTTTACCATTATTGCTTCTCTTCTTCTTCCCCCGCCACTTACCTCTGCTCCTTCTACTCTTCTTTCACTTTTGTTGTTGTTGTTGTTCAGTTGCTAAGTCATGTCCAACTCTTTGAAACCCCATGGACTGCAGCATGCCAGGCTTCCGTGTCCTTCACTGTCTCCCGGAGTTTGCTCAAACTCATGTCCATTGAGTCAATGATGCCATACAACCATCTTTTCCTCATGTCTCCCTCTTTTCCTCATGCCTTTAATCTTTCCCAGCATCAGGGTCTTTTACAAAGAATCAGCTCTTCACATCAGGTAGCCAAAATATTGGACCTTCAGCATCAGTCCTTCCAGTGAAGTCAGGGTTGATTACCTTTAGGATTGACTGGTTTGATCTCCTTGCTATGATTATTACTATTATCAACAACAATAGTAATAAGATCTAACATTTTGAGCAGGTACCATGAGCCAGGCATTGTTTCAATCATACTGTATGTTATGTTTAATCTTTTCAAGCACTATTTGAAGTAGGCATTATTGTTAGCCAATTTTAGAGATGAAGAAACTGATGTAAAGAAGTTATTTGGCTAGAGTAAGGTTACATAACTAATAACTAAAGTAGAGAGTATTTGTACTCAGTCTCTCTGATCTTGAAGCTTCTACTGTTGCTGTCTTTGTCAGAAAATTAAAGACAATGCCTGTTCCTTCCTACTTGTGTCACAAGTCCCTGAGCAAAATTATGATTAACAGAACCTAAATTATATGCATATGTCTTAGCTACAGAGGGGGTTGTAATGAACTGATGATATCTCATCCCCTATGCAGTAAAACAGTCTGTCCCACAATGATCTCAAAGTGGAAGTTTCCCTATACTTAGAAAAAGGTCCTATTGATAGATAAACAATGACAGGGATGAAAAATTTTCCAGGCACAGGAAGACATTTGCAAAGACATAGAAGCAATAAAGAGCAAAGATATTTCAACAAACTGCAGTTAGTTGCTATAAACAGCACTTAGAATGAAAGTCTGGGGTGAGTATGAGAAGGGGATACAAATGCAGAAGCCTCAGATCATCAAAGGCCTCATACACCATGGTGAAGGCTCTACATTTTATCTCCAGGGCAATGAAGTAAGGAGTTTTAAGTAAAGGAATGATGCAATCACATTTGCAACTGGAAAGATTTCACTGGATGCAGAGAATGAAGGTAAGGAGAATGCTACCAATATCCAGAGCATGACCATGTAATTTGTTATGCACAAAGAGGGATCAATTAAAGTGTGAAGGGGAGTGCACCTATGTATACTAGAAAACAGGCATTCACTGTCACCACATTAAGTAAACAGAGGGGTAAGAGGAAAAGATTGAAAGAAGAGAAATAAATTATTTGCAGAATAGTTTCACCAAGACCTAGACTTTTAAAAACATCTCATTTCCTACTCTTAATGAAATGGTTTTAGTTATCCCATTTTGAATGGAAACTAATTCCTTGAAATTAAATTAGTTGTCCAGGATCACAGTGGTAGGAAACCAAAAACTCAAAACTCCAATCCAGTTCCGCCAGATCTGAAAGCATGACCTCTATCCAATTCTCTTACCCCTTTCTTACCCCACATACAAAGACTACTGTCCATCTGCTATAAACTAGAATGACGATTAAAAACATGTCTTTTGGAGACAGACAAGCCTAGATTTGAAGACTGGTTATGCCACCATATACACATGGACTATACCAAGAAGCCAAAAAAGTCTTTTAAGCTAAGTCTGTTCCTTCTTCTGTAAAATAGGAACACTAATATTATGTACTTCAAGGTTTGTGGTTAGAATTAAACAGAGTATACAAAGTGCTTGAATACACAAAGTATTCAATATATAACAGCTTTCATATTACTAATACTTGATATATTCAGTTCAGTTGCTCAGTCATCTCCGTCTCTTTGCAACCCCATTGATTGCAGCACGCCAGGCCTCCCTGTCCATCGCCAACTCCCAGAGTTTACTCAAACTCACATCCATTGAGTTGGTGATGCCATGCAACCATCTCATTCTCTACTGTCCCCTTCTCCTCCTGCCTTCAATCTTTCCTAGCATCAGGGTCTTTTCCAACAAGTCAGTTCTTCACATCAGGTGGCCAAAATATTGGAGTCTCAGCTTCAGCATCAGTCCTTCCAATGAATATCCAGGACTGATATACTAGCTGGAACAAAATAAAGGATCAATGACTATAAAGCAAGAGGTTGTTTCTTTAACCAAAGCTGAGACTATTTTAGTTTGGCTTATTATTGATAATTAGAGCAAGACCAAGTCAACTGGTAGAAGGATCTTTGGGCCCAGTAAGGTATGGGATCCAACATCTGTTGGATCATTGAAAAAGCAAGAGTGTTCCAGGAAAACATCTACTTCTGCTTTACTGACTACACCAAAGCCTTCGACTGTGTGGATCACAACAAACTATGGAAAATTCTTAATGAGATGGGAATACCAGATCACCTTATCTGCCTCATGAGAAATCTATATGCAGGTAGAGAAGCAACAGTTAGAAACAGACATGGAACAACAAACTGGTTCCAAATTGGGAAAGATGTTAAGGCTATATATTGTCACTCTGCTCATTTAACTTATATGCAGAGTACATTATGTGAAATGCCATGCTGGATGAAGCACAAACTGGAATCAAGATTGCCAAGAGAAATATCAATAACCTCAGATATACAGATGACAGAAAGTGAAGAAGAATTAGAGAGTCTCTTAAGGAAAGTGAAAGAGTTGGCTTAAAACTCAACATTCAAAAAACTAAGATCATGGCATCTGGTCCCATCACTTCATGCCAAACAGATGGGGAAACAATGTAAACAGTGAGAGACTTTATTTTGGGGGGTTCCAAAGTCACTGCAGATGGTGACTGCAGCCATGAAATTAAAAGACGCTTACTCCTTGGAAAGAAAGTTATGACCAATGTAGATAGCATATTAAAAAGCAGAGACACTACTTTGCCAACAAAGGTCCATCTTGTCAAAGTATGGTTTTTCCAGTAGTCATGTCTGGATGTGAGAGTTGCACCATAAAGAAAGCTGAGTACTGAAGAATTGACGCTTTTGAACTGTGGTGTTGGAGAAGACTTTTGAGAGTCCTTTGGACTGCAAGGAGACCCAACCAATACATCCTGAAGGAAATCAGTCCTGAATATTCACTGGAAGGCCTGATGTTGAATCTGAAACTCCGATACTTTGGACACCTTATGTGAAGAATTGACCCATTGGGAAAGACCCTGATGCTGGGAAAGATTGAGGGCAGGAGGACAAGGGGACAACAGAGGATGGGGTGGTTGGATGGCATTACCGACTCGATGGACATGAGTTTGAGCAAGCTCTAGGAGTTGGTGATGGACAGGGAATCCTGGTGTGCTGCAGCCCAAGGGGTTGCGAAGAGTCAGACATGACTGAACAACTGAACTGAACTGAAGGTATGGGAGGGTCAACCTGAGGAGAACCGAAGGGAAATGATGTGGAGGCTCATACACACTGCTTTATCCACAAAACCCTTGCCCAATCAGTTTAGTTCAGCTCAGTTGCTCAGTCATGTCTGACTCTTTGCGACCCCATGCAGCACTCCAGGCCTCCCTGCCCATCACCAACTCCCAGAGTTCACCCAAACTCATGTCCATTGAGTCAGTGATACCATCAAGCCATCTCATCCTCCTTTGTCCCCTTCTCCTCCTGCCCCCAATCCCTTCCAGCATCAGAGTCTTTTCCAAAGAGTCAACTCTTCGCATGAGGTGGCCAAAGTATTGGAGTTTCAGGTTCAGCATCAGTCCTTCCAAAGAATACCCAGGATTGGTCTCCTTTAGAATGGACTGGTTGGATCTCCTTGCAGTCCAAGGGACTCTCAAGAGTCTTCTCCAACACCACAGTTCAAAAGCATCAATTCTTCAGCATTCAGCTTTCTTCACGGTCCAACTCTCACATCCATACATGACCACAGGAAAAACCATAGCCTTCACTAGACGGACATTTGCTGGCAAAGTAATATCTCTGCTTTTTAATATGCTATCTACATTGGTCATAACTTTCCTTCCAAGGAGTAAGCGTCTTTTAATTTCATGGCTGCAGTCGCCATCTGCAGTGATTTTGAAGCCCCCCAAAATAAAGTCTGACACTGTTTCCACTGTTTCCCCATCTATTTCCCATGAAGTGATGGGACCAGATGCCATGATCTTCGTTTTCTGAATGTTGAGCTTCAAGCCAACTTTTTCACTCTCCTCTTTCACTTTCATCAAGAGGCTTTTTAATTCCTCTTCACTTTCTGCCATAAGGGTGGTATCATCTGCATATCTGAAGTTATTGATATTTCTCCCAGCAATCTTGATTCCAGCTTGTGCTTCTTCCAGCCCAGCATTTCTCATGATGTACTCTGCATATAACTTGGCCAATAGATCATGTCTAAAGAGTTAAGCTGATTTCCAAGGCTTTCAAAGAAAGTTGAAAATTGAATTCAAAAAGAATATAGAGGTATTACAAAAAAGGATGAGAGAACTGGATGCAAATGTTGAAATTCTTTTAGCCCACGAGAGAAAGTACCAATATAAAAATCTACTTTTCACTTATTGTTTATGGGAAGCTGACTTGTAGAGTACTTTCAAAACAGACTATTAAGTTAGATTCTGCTTGTTCTATTTTATTTCTTGTTGTGGGTCTATACCCATTTATTCACTGATCATTTTATGAGAAACTTATGTGTCAGGTAGAAGCTTTGCATTCTCGAGCACAAAAAGATGAATCAGAAATAGGGCTTACACTCATGTAACATACCAGTCTAGTGATAGAAATTAAATGTGCTTAGAGTATGCTAGGAGAAAGCGATGACACCCCACTCCAGTACTCTTGCCTGGAAAATCCCATGGATGGAGGAGCCTGGTGGGCTGCCGTCTATGGGGTCACACAGAGTCAGACACGACTGAAGTGACTTAGCAGCAGAGTATGCTAAATTCAATGCAAAAAGGGCTAAATGCCATAAAGGAAGACCAGATAAAGCATTAAGAAATTTAAAAAGTAAAAGATACTTAAGGGGAATCATGAAAAACTTTATGGCAGCACTGGTCTTTGAGGCGGGTCGATGGTTAAAATGAACCAACGCCGTGACCAAAGACTTTGAGAAGAAGTAAGGAGTATATGTGTATCACTCTTGTTCTTAGATGTCTGTTCAAAAAAGGCCTTTGACTTTTTATAATCAAAATAAAAGAGGCAACCACCTTTCCTGACCTTTACCTTGGGTGGCTGTCGAGATGTTATAAGCACATTTGTCAGCAATGGCTTGGAGCCCCTTTTCTCTCTGTTAAACCCTTAAAGAGACATGGAAGACAGATTCAATCATTAGCAAACCACACACCATCAACAGCTGTTTTCAGAAGTTTTTAACCTATTCAAGATACTACTTCTAGCTCGTGAATAGTATATTAAGGAGACTGACATAGCTCTGCTAGCAAATGGTCCACAAGGCTAAACAGTGAAGTTTATATATCTAAGTAATTTTTACTAAAACTCTTAAAATTCAGAAAATGACTTATTATCATTTTGATGGTATTGACAAAAATACTAGCTCTTTCAATTACTTTACAGTTGTCAATTTCATTGTGTTTTTTTTTTAACTTGCAGAGCAGTCCTAAAGATTAGGAAGGCAGGGACTGTTATTATTCTTATTTTAATGGATGAAGATATTGAAATCCAGAGAGTTTAGTGATTTTCCAGAAATCACACAGTGAATATGGACACAAATAGGGCATGACTTTCAATTTTTGAATCCCATATCACCAAGCCTGTGTAGAATATAACAGGACCATAATCTGAGGTATTGCAGTATTACCTGCATCAATTGTTCACTGTATTAGTTTAAAAAAACAAACAAACAGATAAGAAAGTCCAAGGTTTAGAAAAAAATTGAGAATAGGAAATAATCTTAGTGTTTCTTCTTCCCTCTCTTCCTTGAGCAAGATGGATTCCAGGATTAGGGGTTTTGAAGGGAGTTCTCCTGGCTATGCATTATCATTTACCCATTCTTTAATGGTCAGTCTTATGGACTCTGGGTGAAAGACCTACACCCTTCAGCCAGATGCAACTTGATGGCTAGTCTTCCTGAAATAACTAGAAATAAACATATATGCACATTAATAAGTTTGGTTTGCTTCGAGTTTTTATTTATTTAAGAGAATGCAGAGAAAAGTTTCCAGTTGCTGCAGATCCCATCCTCTAGGTGGATGGAATATTGCTCGAGAACTGGGAGGCCAGTCTAGTGACCAGCCTCTGCTACACTGGAAGTAAATGTCCAGTCTCCCTCTCTGATGCCTGCCATTACTGTGAATCGCCCATTCTTCTCTTGCTGCTACCAGCACCTTCCTGGCTAGTCTTCTTGTTTATTCACACTTTCATATTCATGTCTCAGTCACCTCTAACTTCCAGTAACTCCTATCTGCGTTATGGCTTCTCCCCTCACGACTAACTGCTATTTCTCTCTATCTACTATATTCAAGTTCACTGCAGTTAGCTCCAAGTGGTTCATTTGGTGATTAAAATAACTATTGGATGGATTTATAATGCCAGGCCCTTGACTGCCCTTGAGCCAGTTATCTAGGAGATTGGTGCAGCTGACAGAGCCAATCTACTAAGATCACTTGGGAAACTATACTATGAGGAAGCAGTGCTTCATAAACTCTTCTGCAATAAAATTAAAAATAAGGTAGAGAATATCTGACTTATGAATCATATATTTACATGGAGTCTAGAAGAAAATAGGCCAGGAGAGTAAAATAGTGTGGAAATCCCAACACCTTGAAGAATAGAGTATTCAACTTCAGTTTTGGCCTAATCCACCATTGCACTGCCAAAGGAATCATAAAAGAATATAATGTAACTGAGAAATGAGAAGGCTCAATCACTTTCATAACAAGATAAAGGTACTGGTTTGGTCGGAGTAGAGAAAATGGTGCATTAAGTATGCAGTCTTTATGTGAATAGTCTGGGATAGTGAGAAGGACAAAGGCATTGGAAACAGATAGACATTGGTTTATACCTGTCTGGGTAGGCTCCTATTTTGGCAACCTTGGGTGAACTTTAACTTATATACCTTAGCATTGAAAATATGATACTTAATCTGCATGTCAGTTTCGAGGATAAATAAGAGAACATATGTAAATTGTTCAGCATATAGTAAACATTCAGGAAATGATAGATCATCTATCTCTCCTGCTCAGTAATGAAGGAAAATCTCATTATTAACACTCTCATCACTCATACTTGGTAAGTACTTAATAAAGATGGAATCTCTTTGGTATTTCTATTTATTGGTTTATGTATACATTTATTATTTTGAATAATTTATACAGGGAGTTTTTCAAGTGGGCATATGTGTGAACACAGAGGAGTCTCCAGAGCCCCTTGGGGACAATAACAATGTATAGGGAAAAACATTTTCTGAAGTCACCTTTAATCTAGTTTTTAAAATAAAGAATATTATATTCTCAATCCAAAAATATTATTTGCACATTATGAAAATATATTGAAAAAATGAAATTGAAAAGTGAAAGAAGAGAACTAATCAGATTTTCACTCCTCAAAGGAAACTTCTGTTATCAATGATATATGTTCCATTATAGTTTTCCACTCTTTGAGCATACTTTGGTTTGTTTTACTTAGTAGTTATCTAATTGAACATTCAAAAGCAGAGACATTACTTTGCCGACTAAGGTCCGTCTAGACAAGGCTATGTTTTTTCCTGTGGTCATGTATGGATGTGAGAGTTGGACTGTGAAGAAGGCTGAGTGCCGAACAATTGATGCTTCTGAACTGTGGTGTTGGAGAAGACTCTTGAAAGTCCCTTGGACTGCAAGGAGACCCAACCAGTCCATTCTGAAGGAGATCAGCCCTGGGATTTCTTTGGAAGGAATGATGCTAAAGCTGAAGCTCCAGTACCTTGGCCACCTCATGCAAAGAGTTGACTCATTGGAAAAGACTGTTGCCAGGAGGGATTGGGGGCAGGAGGTGAAGGGGATGACAGAGGATGAGATGGCTGGATGGCATTACTGACTCAATGAACGTGAGTCTGAGTGAACTCCAGGAGTTGGTGATGGACAGGGAGGCCTGGCGTGCTGTGATTCATGGGGTAGCAAACAGTCGGACACAACTCAGTGACTGAACTGAACTGAATTGAATATACAGTTTCTTCTGCTGATTATTTTCTTAAAATTTACCATGTTTTCCATGTCATTTAAGCTCTTCTCATTGAATCATGTCTGTGTAATTAATGGGCTTCCCTGATGGCTCAATTGTAAAGTATCCACCTACTAATGCAGGAGATGTGGGTACCATCCCTGGTCTAGGAAGATCCCCTGGAGAAGGAAATGGCAACCACTCCAGTACTCTGGCCTGGAGAGAGCCATGGACGGAGGAGTCTGATGTGCTACAGTCCACAGGGTCACAAAGAGGCAGACCTGACTTAGCGACTGAACAACAGCAACAAGTAAATCAGTAAGTGGATGTGTGTTGATTGACTCAATCTTTCTTCATAGCCAATGGGCAATGGTTTTCTTTTTTGTTGTTTTATTTTGTTTTGGCTGCATTAACTAATGCTACAGTAAAAATGATTTGTGTAAACTATGTCTGTACCTTTATTTCAGGAAAAGAGACTGTAGAATAAATGTCTTGGGGACTGAAAGTATGCATTTCATCATATCTATGACAACATTTTATATTCTAATTTTTGCTCATTTCCTAGTTCATAAGCCTCCTTTTAGGGGGTCTGGGGTTCTAGGCAGTTCCAGTAATTCTGCTTTCCTGAACCTTCTACCCATCGCCCTTTCCACCAAATGAGGTCACACAGAAAGAAAAAATATCTGCTTCTACCTCCTTATGACAGCCCATGAGATAACTGAGGACAGTTCTCATGTCCTGAGACTTCTTTTTACCAACAAAAGGAAATGTCTACACTGTGACTATTTTTCAGGAAAATACAAGTTTATAACAAGTGATTCTAAACCTTTTGCAGCAATGTTTTAAGCATTGAAATTCCCAGAAAAAAAATAGTTTTAATGTCCAATATCATTGCCTATATCCTAGTTCCTCAGTGGAATGGAGAACACTGTGTTCCCTCCTGAGGCAGAGAAGTGAATCCAGACACTGAACAATAACACTAACCATAGCAATCATAATGATGATAATAGCTAACATTTCACTGCTTCCTATGTGCATTGTTCTAAGGGCTTACAGATAATCTCCCAGTAATCCTTAAATAATGCTATGAAGTTTACATACAGAGCTCTCTTACACAGAGCTGAATCCACTTGTTTTAAATGTGAATAAAGAGAGCAAAATGGAGAAGAAAAGTCATTCATTAAGCCCAGATAGGTTATCCTATGTATTCATTTGCTATTGCTGCTGTTAAAAATTCTAACTTAGTACCTAAAGTAGTGTAAATTCATTATCTTACAGTTCTGTAGGTCAGACTCCAGCACTGGCCTCAGTGGGGTAAAAAAATCAAGATATCAATATGAATACATTTCATTCTGGAGACTCTAGGGGAGACTGTTTCCTTGCATTTTTCAGCTTATGGAGGCCACCTGTATTCCTTAGCTCACGCTCCCCCTTTCTCTGTCTTCAAAATAAGAAAAAGTGGGTTTCATACTTCTAATTTTGCATCTCTCTGACATTCTTTCCATTGTTACATCTCTCTGTTTCTCTCTGACCACAGTTAGAAAATATTCTCTACTTTTAAGGACTCATGAGATTAGATCAGGACAACTGGCTAACCCAGGAAAATCTTCTCATCTTAAGGTCTGTAAAAGTAATCACACCTGCAAAGTCCCTTTTGCCATGTAAGTTTCCCATTATTAGAGCATGAACCTCTTTAGGTGCCATCGCTCTGCATGAAAGTGAAAGTGAAAGTCGCTCAATTGTGTCCAACTCTTTGCAACCCTATGGATATACAGTCTGTGGAATTCTTCAGGCCAGAATACTTGGTGGGTAGCCTTTCCCTTCTCCAGGGGATCTTCCCAACCCAGGGATCAAACCCAGGTCTCCTGCATTGCAGACAGATTCTTTACCAGCTGAGCCACAAAGGAAGCCCCATCACTGTCCATAGGACAGCCTAAATATGTGATTTCATTTATTCTTCCTGGGAAACCCCCAAGGCAAGTATATTCATTATCAACTATTATATAACAAATTACCCCAGAAGTAAGTGACGTAAAATGACATTTATGACTTCACAGTTTCTCACAGGATCATGAATCTGGCTGAAGTTCAGCTATAGCCTCTCTTTCAGGGTCTCTCATAAAACTGTAATCAGGTATCCATTTAGGCTTCAGTCTCATCTGAAGGGTCAACTGGGATTAGATTTGCTTTCAAATTTATGACATGTTTACTGGCAGGATTCACATCCTCATAGGCTGTTGACTGGGAGCCCCAGTTCCACTCAGTTGTTAGCCAGAGACTGTCTCAGTTCCTGTCTATGTAGGTTTTTCCATATGACAACTTTCTTTTTCAAAGTGAGCAAGCAGATAGAGTGAAAGTGTCAGCAAAATAGAAGTCATAATCTTGTACAACATAACTTCAGAAGTGATGGCATGCCATAAGTTTTGCTATATTCTACTAGCTTAAAGGAAGTGACTAGATCAATATATCCAGCCCACACACAAAGAAAGGACCATGAAGAATGACTACATGAGGAAGGGATCATGGGAACCATTTCAGAAGCAGCCTACCACAGTGTTTGTATCAGCTGTTACCACCTAGCAAGTCACCACAAAGCTCAATGACTTGAAGTGAAAACTATTCACTCTTGGTTACCTGCCTATGAGTTAATGGGGCACATCCGATTCAAGCTACAGGTTCTGCTGACCTTGAGTCTTTGCTGCAGATTCAGTGTAAGTATGCTTCATTGGAGCCCAGACAGAGGAGGCTGCAAAATCCCAGAGAAGTTTCTTTTCTTGGCAATAACATAAAGCAAGAAGGTAAAAGAACCATGGGGTTACTTTTAAGTTCATCACACTATCTGTTCCTTCACCATATCCCATTGCCCAAAGCAAGTCATATAAATATGCCAAAAATAAAATGACAAGAAAATATGTATCCCACTAGATTTTCCTCTAGTAGGAGCGGCTGCAGTCAAAAGGTAAAAAAAAGTCAAGGATCCAGGAAGAAGTGAAGAATTAAGCCCAATAATTCCACCAATAATTCCACCTTCCATTGCATCATTACTCACGTTTCACAGATAAGGAAATTGTGGTACAGAGAAGATAACTGACTTGCTCAAGGTTACATAACCCAAATTCAGATTTGTCTGACTTCAAAACTCATTCTACCTTGCTTTATACCACAAGGCCTCAAGATATATTCTCTGAATTAGTTTTTTCCCCCCAAATAAATGAGTTTATAAATTGACATTTAAGAAATCCTTTGGAAAACAGTAGTTAGAAATTCCATTTTGTTCTTCTGTCTCCTGTTCCACTTTATCAGCCTAAATTTGTAACATGGGCAGAAGCATGGAGATAAAATCAGCTCTGAAAATGGGAAAATGGATTTTCTTGCCATGCTTTTGCATTACAAATGGTCCCAGTCCACAGCAATCATGGCTGTACCTGGAACACTGCACAGGCCGCCATGAATAATCCATGTTCCTCCCACACGCCTCCCTGCAGTGCTGACTCAGCAACTCCTCTCCTACTTCTGTGAAGCAACAGCAACATAGAGGTCAGATGACGTGTAACAATGCAACAACACTGTGAACATTTGGTTGAATCTTGAAGGCAGACAAGGGACTTAAAAATCTGATTAGGATTTAAGCAGACTGCCACACTTCCCTTCTTAGAATACTCCATTCCCTTCAAGATTAAATCTAGGCTCCTTTATGTCACACATATAGAAGCTTTCATGATTTCGCCATTGCCTATCTGAAGAGATTCTCATCCTCTCATTCTCTGACTTTCAACTTGACTGCCTTGGGCACTTCCCTCACCTTCAAAATTGTCAGATATACCTATTTGGATTTTGCCAAAAGGAAACATAATCTGTAGTCCTTTGCACTGTTGGTCCCTTTTCCTAGAAAATTCTTTCTTTCCTTTGTCACTGACCTAAATTGAATTCCTTCTTTCAGAAGTAGTTCAGGGGTCACCTTTTGCAGAAAATCTTTCCTGACTTTACCCTCACCCTGGCACCCCGCTTACTTGGGGCTTCTTGTCTAAGAAACATTTTGTACTTCCAACTATAGCCCTTATCAATTTATATTGGAATCACCTCATTACTTGTCAGTTCCACAGACTTTGAGCTCTTTAAGGCTTGATTCTAAATTCACATTGTTTTATGCACAGTGTCCAGCAATCATTAAATATTTGCGAAGAAAAGATTGGGAAGAGAAGGGAAAGAAAGGAAGAAGGGAAGAAATGGGAGAGGAAGAGAGGGAAGATAGAAAGAAAGCAGGGAGGAAGAGGGAGAAGGAAGAGAGGAGGAGGCAGGCGAAAAGGGAAGGAAAAAAGATGCAGGAGAAAAACTACGATCCTATATGAGAAGGTATTTTGTAATAGCATATAGTTGTGTGACTCTAAGGAGCTCTGTTCATTTTCACCAGGAAAATGCTGAAGTGCTTGGCTCGCTATTCCTGGGCAAGACTGTTTCCTTAAATTCTTCTACTCTGGTCATTCCAACCCACTAACATTCTTTGTAAACTCAAGCAAGGAAACTTTTTAAAGAGTAAAGTCTCTTAGCCAGTTCCTCAAACTGCTCTAGTGCGATCAATAACCAATCCAGATGACAAATTAATGTTAAATACAGTTTGAAGAATGGCAAGAAAAAATGTAGGAGAGGATTAGTGGAGAGTTTTCCTCCAGAATTGTGGCCTCATAGGATGTCTAAGGACCCTGCTGAGATTCTGCAGGAGTGCTGGGAAGATGGACTGTGGGTTAGATTGGAGATGACGAGTAATCTGGCAGGTGAGAGGGCACTCTGCAAATGGAGTTCTCAGTTCTGCTGTAGAAATTGGACCCTTGAATCAACCCAAACAAGAGTCTCCAGGTAATAGTTCCAAATGCCAATTGCTGCTATTTTTGCTTCTGCACCACAACTGACTGAGCGTGATTGCTTGATGGTTTTGAAACTGCCTTCACACTCTAAGAACTGCACTTTGTGAATTGCACCTGAGGTATTACCATACCTGATAAGGCTCTTCATTGATGATTTAGTATAATTTCTTGGAAAATGCATCCTTGGAAAGATTAGTTAGAAGACAAGTCAAATATGTTCTAGGCTAATTCTTTGCAGTCATGGGATAACTGCTTCTCCCTATGAACCCTTCTCCCCCTAAAATAAATGTTACAGTATTAAGGCTTGAAAAATTTTCAAAACCTCTAGATTTACTCTTCTAATAAATGATCCTTATGTCTTTTCTGTGAAATTGCCACAGCATACAGCCAAAGAGAGGAGGTATGGCTGTCATGATCTAGGGTTGCCAAGCTCCTGACCCTTTCCCTCACATTAAAATGGTGTTTGGATTTGAGTAGCAACAGCAACTCACTTAGAGCAACTTATATGAGCTGAAACTCTGTGCCACATTCTCTTTCTATTGTAAAAGAGGGGAAATAGCTTATTTTCACTGGACTATGGTAAGAACCTAATGAAATCTGATGGATTAAAAAAAAAAAAAGCAAAAGCTAAACTAGTCTGTGTGATTGGAGAATTATGGATTAACATCATAATTGAGGGCTAGAATTAGTTGAATTAGAGTATACAAGGTGTATTATTCTCTTCTGGTTTCCATTAAAAAAAAAAAAAAAAAAAACAAAGATTGGGTGGCTTAAATAACAGAAATGTATTTTCTCACAGTTCAGGAGACTGAAAGTCCAAGATTAATTTCTTGCTGGGCTTCTTTCAGATGAATATTCTTTTTCTGGTTTTTAGATCACCTCTTTGGTCTCACATGGTCTTTTCTCTGAGCATGGACAGACCAGATGGAGAGAAAGCTCTGGAGTGTCTCTTCCCTTTCTTATAAGGACACTGCTGCTGCTGCTGCTAAGTCGCTTCACCGTGTCCAACTCTGCAACCCCATAGATGGTAGCCCACCAGGCTCCCCCATCCCTGGGATTCTCCAGGCAAGAACACTGGAGTGGGTTGCCATTTCCTTCTCCAATGCAGGAAAGTGAAAAGTGAAAGTGAAGTCGCTCAGTCCTATCTGACTCTTAGTGACCCCATGGACTGCAGCCCACCAGGCTCCTCCATCCATGGGATTTTCTAGGCAAGAGTACTGAAGTGGGGTGCCATTGCCTTCTCCGTTATAAGGACACTGGTCCTATCAAATGTGGGTCCCTCCCATATGACCTCATTTAATGCTCATCATCACTTCACAGGCACAGTCTCCAAATTGAGTCACATTGAGGGATGGGGCTTCAAGGTATGATTTTGGTGGTAAGGAGTAGACACAAGCATTCAGTCCATAGCACACAGATTTTATCTAAGGACTTTTCTTCCACAGGTGTATTCTTTTACTGTTCATTGAAATCAGACATGGCTTTAGAGTCCACTTAATATATTTTAGGCTGGTTTAAAACTTTTGAAAGAAGTTTTCTCTACTGCTTCTGCAGAACTAACACCTGCCTTCTCTTTGCATCTGCTAGAACTTTACTCTCCCATAGCACTTAGCTCATTATCACTTGTCTGTTTCTCTTAGGAAAAGTAGATGTTTCTCTGGGTCAAAACAGCACTTCTTTTCAATTTTACATAACCAGACTATTGAGGATTCTCAATATGGTGTGGTAAAAACATGAATATGTTTTGGCTTTTTTGTCATTAATACCTTCAACCCAATTTTGACAGATCACCCTTTCTGATTTCCTTACAGATATCTTGGGCAGATTTATTTCTAGTTATTTTTCATAACTGAGAGCACAGTTTAAAATTTTAATCTCAAGATTGATTGGAAACCCGTCTCTTTCCTTTTCTCCAACTAAGCTTTGGGCTCTGACCCTTGCTTATCAGTGTTAGAGGTCAGAGATAGGCTGGGTTATGAGATTCATGCAGGCAATGACATAGATCCAAGCAGCACATAGAATGCTCAACTCTAGAGAGCTGGATTCATACAATATACCATACGATCTTCTCCTTGTGTTGTCCAGTACACAATCTGCACAACCATAGAAGGAGCCCTGAATACACAGTCTTCTACCTCCTTGTCTAGGTCCAGTTATCCCAGAATTGGATAAGGATTGAAAGAAGAATAGGAGAATCGGGGGTCATCTTATAAAACATGTCATATTATCAGTAAAGGGAAGCCGTCTTTGACCTTGCTCTGATTTTGTTCAGTTCATCATCTCCTGGTGATTTTCACAAATAACAATAACAATTATAACAAATAATAACTGTAATTATAATGATGTACTACATAATGCTTCTTGAGTATTCATTACCATACTACATAAATTCATGTCAATCTATGCCAAAACCAATACAGGATTGTAAAGTAAAAATTAAAAATAAATAAATAAAAATAAATAAATAAAATAAAATAAAATACATTATTTCATATTCCAAAATTTCTGAAATAGCAATGTAATTTACAATTGATGATGCATCATAGTTTAATTGTCAGAATTCTTCTTTCTTTGTGGTACATAAAGGAATGATGAGTCTATCAATTGCTGATCCCTGATAATTGATGAAGTACAGAATGTACAAGACAGTTCTAAGCACGTGTCTTAATTCATCTGATACAATAATACTGTGAGATTAGCTATGATTATTATCACTCTATTTTACTGACATGAAATCTGTGATGATGAGATTAAGAAAGCTGCCCACAGTCCCACCTACTAAGGATTTAGAGCTGTTGCTGTGTTTAGAGAATGAATACCCCACATTGGATGCTGGACCTACACAGCTCTGTGACCTTAACCGATACATTCTCACAACATCTGAGCCTCAGTTTTCATTTCTGTAAAGAAGAGATAATAATAAATACTTCCCCAAAAGTACTATCATTAAGATCACAATACCAATGCAATGAGTGCATTCTGTCCTCTTCTTTCTTTGCCCTTTCCAGTTCAGCACTATTGATAATATCCTCAGTAAAACTCTCATCTCTCTTCTTTCCTTTTGTATTTCTTATCTTACTTGCTTTCATCACAGTTACTGAGTCACCCATGCCAAAATCTTGGATGTGATCTTTGAGCCAGCCCTTCTGTTTATCCACCTTCTAAGTCCTCTGTACACTTAGCCTTCTATTGGGCTGCAACCCACAGGCTTGCATGCCTTGTGTTGCCTGGCCTTAAGACTGAAAAACCTGGAGACAACAGCAGTGACATCAGTGGCTTATGGGACAGGGGGATCTTACATACCTGAAGAAAAGTCCTGGAGCAACACCCCACTGTGTGCAGCAGACAAGCATGAAGGATGTGGCAGCAGTCTTTGCTCCTTGGGGGAGACTAAGCCTACCAGTTATAAGAGGAATTGACATCAGGTGTGCTTCCCAGTTGCCAGAGACTAATTAAGTCCTATAATTAAGAGGATTGGATAGTCATGTGAGTGAAGCAGGGCCTGGTCAAGCAACTGATGTACAGAGAGAGAGAAAGAGAGAATAGCCATCTTGAATAGCCTGACCATATACTTTTAAAATATTTTATATTTCCACTAACTCTAGCCTAGTTTAGGCCACCATTACCCCTTAGATTATTATAATATCTTATCAGCAAATAACTCATATCTCTGCTTTTGGCCCTAAGTCCCTCCAATCTATTATCTATACTAATGTCATAAATCTGCCCATGTCATTCTGTCACTGAAAATGTTTCACGGCCACCTGCTAACATTCAGCAGGCCACCTGCTGAATGCTTGCTACCTGCCTAACAACAAAACTGTTAGGTAGGTATTATTATTCCTATTATTCAAATGAGAAAGTTGAAGCTCAGAAAGGGTAACAACTTGGCAAGTTACCAATATTTGAAATGATTTTGAGTTTCTCAAGAGAATTATACATCCCTGTATACAATATTTTCCCTACTTGACCGCCTTGCTTTAAATTTCAATAAAACTTACATTTCAATAGTGCTAAACTGCTTTCCTGAACATTTAATGCTCTATCTTGACTCAGAGTCTTTGTTCATGCTATTTCTGTGACTGAAATTCACTTTCCAGGCAAGTCATCTTCCTTTTCCTAGTTAACTCCTCTAATCCCACAAGAGGATTAATTCTTCCTGCTTAGTGTTCTAATATCCCCATTAAATACATTTGTCATTGTATTTGTAATGATATATAGGTGATCGATAATATTAAATGTACATTTATGTACCCCTCTCTCTCCCAACATAGATTAATGATAATGATCATATAATAATAATAAGAAGAAGACTATTCTGCTAGTAATAATGCATATTAAGTGAATGGATGATACAGTCTAGAAGTGTGCATGTGTTAATTCCCAGTAAGGTTATCTTTAACCAGTGAGATAAAGGAAATTGAAATGAGCCAAGAAAATAGTGTCACTCCTTCTCATTTCTTCTGAAATGCTCTGAGGCCTCGGATCTTTGTATAGCGTGATGGGAAATGTTTCAGGAGACCAAGTGAAGCCAAGTGCTGATAGTTGAGGTTCGTATTTTTGGTACTTGTAATGGATAATGAGTAATATAACGCCGTGCCTTGATTTCCAACTTCCAGAATATGGAATATGCATTGAATCAAAACACAGTTTATGGTACCGTGTCTATAACTGTTAGAGTTCAAGAGTCAGCTATCAAGAAGTGGATGTAGATGTGGCCTCTCTTAACTCCAGTGGTTCACTAACAGAATTGTGCTTCTTGCCCTCACAACTTTGTTCCTAAGAATAGGGAACATATCCACCAAGGAAGTCAATGAGATTCCACTGAACAGGAAAACCTGTGACTGTGACTTGGCTACTTTAGGCACATCCTTCCAGTGGAATAACAGGCGAAAGGAAAAAAAAAAATGTTACTACAAGATAAGGTCAGCAGGGAAAACAGTCTGTGTAACTGAAGAAATCCACTAAAGATACTTTTAATAATTGCTGTAAGTTTATATTACAGCAAGTAATAATTGCTAATGGGCAATGACAGCAACTCCAACTCAATAAGAGTTAGGCAATTAAGGGCTCCTTCCCATCAGGGATGAACGTCTGTGTCTCCACCAGGAAATTAACTGGACTAACTAAAATACTGGCCAACAGTGATGGGAAAGTCTAGGATGGTAAAGGATGGAGTTACATTTCTCAAGACCAATCCCTAGTAAGAACCTACCACATGCCAAAATTTTTCACATCTTTCATCTCATTTAGGGCTGCAAATTGACTAGTGATACAGGAACATTACTACACATCTATTCTACAGATAATTAAACTGAAACCAAGAGAGATAGAATGGAATCTCAGAATGGACATTGATTTACCTTCAACTGGAAAACAATATTAAGCATATTATTTAATACATCTGAATCTTTTAAATGGTGCTAATTAACAGTAAATGTCCTAACTTTCTTGATGCCAGGGTGAAAAATAAACTATTCTAGAAATGCCATTTTCCATATATTGATGAGGAAATTCAGATTCAAAATATACGTTTTAATGGGACCATATACCACTGGGTCAATGTCCTACGAATTGAATAGCACACTATTGAATAAGACTCTTAATCAACCACCTGCACAATTTATGCTACACTTATCTTGAGCAAAAGTGGAGAAGAGATTTCAGGCATTCTCATTCTAGTCTACTGTGTTCTCACAGAACAAGTCCAGTGGCAGCAGATAGGAAGAAATTGTGAAAGGCATGTTTTAAAGGACTTGTGTATACTGACATCTTTCAAAACAGCCCACAGAGTAAAGGAGAGAAACAGTTTACCAACGTGAACACAAAGTTGTCTGTATTGATACTAAGGAGGTACTTGGTACTCCTCCAAAGTCTTTTATTTATCTTGGTGGTTAGTTTGTAAGGTTAATTCTATATGCCAAATAAAAGATAAAGGTGTGTGCAGACAACATTTCTTTCAAAGCTAGAAAAGCATTTGGGTGGTTAAGAATAAGGTCAAAGAAAAAAATAATAATAATAGTGAAAAACAACACAATAGTGAAAACCAACACAGAAACTGTCCGTTTACTAAGTAAAGGACTCAGGTTAGTAACATACTATAGAATTCTGTGTAAGAGACATAGAGGTAACTCTTATGCACATGCCCAGACTCTTGTACTTCTAAGAACCTTTCCTTCCTTAAGACTATTACAGATGGTTGGGCATGGACTGAAGGAACATGCTCTTAAAGCATAAAATGTGGAATATAATATTTACAGAGTTAGGTCTTATAATGTTTCATCAAAGGAGGTGTTGAGAGGGGACTGGAGTTTAAGGAATACTATGTATCCTCTGTAGATTTCACTGGCACACATAAGTACACAGCTAGAATTCTAAAAAGTGAAGCAACTTGAACAAAACCACACAAGTTTGATTTCCTAAAGCAGGTTAGATCCCATTAGGCTCAAGCTTATATATGGAAAGTATGCCTGGAAGTGTTGCTTTTGGTAAAATTACAAGAGGGCTTTGAAGGCTTTGCAGGCATTTATAAATCTTCAGGAGGCTATGAGAAAGTAATATTCTTGACAAATTAAATAGCATGATGTGAAATATCCTTTAGAAAAATTAATCTTGCCTGTGTGTAGAAGGAATTGGACTGAAAGATGCAAATAAACAGGACAAGCAGTTAAAAGATGATAATATAGTACAGACTATACTACAGTCCAGTTTACTGTATAGTATAGACTCAGTAGAACTATTCTACTCTTAGTTCTCAGATTGTGTTATGGAAACCTGGGGTAGCCAGATAAGAGACCTCTAAATAAAAAGTAGGTTTCCTTCACTTCCACTGAAGATCTCATAGTAAAAGGAAAGGATAAAGAATTCTGGATAACAGCATCTTTGGGAAAAGAAGGTGGGAACACAAACCTCTGTGACAGAGATTGTTGGATGTCATCTGATAAACATTTCTACCTTTTTTCACTGTAAAATAATCTTATCATTTGAGATGGCGATGAACCAAGCTATAAGACTGCCCTCTTGCAGCTGAGTGCAGTAAAGTTGAAAAGATCTGGATAATGAAAAGTGAGTAGAAAGCAGGAAAGCTGCTTAAGGAAGCTGACTCAGCTGAAACTGAGTCCATTTTACCTGTACTACTTTCTCCTGCTGCCAGCCTGGAATGCAGATGTGATTATTATTCCAGCAGCTATTTTGGATAATCAGGTGACCTTGAGAATGAAAGCCATATGATGTAGAAAATACCTGGCCCTGAATATCTTTTGCATGAGAGATAAACTCCACTCTTAAGTCATTTTTGTTTGGTATTTCCTATTATTTACAGCTGAACCCAATCTTAACTGACAATGCAAATTTGCAAAAATATACTTTGGGAACCTGGGATTTAGACACAAGTCCTTTAAAGCAATGACTAGGGGACCATCATGTTAAAGAATTCCAGGGATATTATCTAGCCTAACTCCCACCTCTTACAGGGCCCCAGCTATGAAATCTACTCCAAATAGCCTCCCTCAAGATGACATTGTTTTCAATTCTGTTTTCTAAAAATCTTAAAAACATACCCTTTGCTTCCCACTACCATTGCTTTAATTCAGTTTCTCATCTTATATATATTGAAATATTGCCACAATTTTCTAATTTGTTTCCTATCTTCATTTGCCAACCCCATATCCTATACCATTGCCTACTCTCTTAATTCCAGCTGCTGTAACAAAATCCCATAGACTGGGTACTTATAAACAGCAAACATTTATTTTTCACAGTCCTAGAAGCTAGTTAGTCCAAAAGCCACCAGCAGATCTAGTGTCTGATAAAGGCCACTTCCTGGATCATAGATGGCAACTTTTCACTATGTCTCCATATGGTAGAGGAGACAAAGTATCTCTCTGGACCCTCTTTGATCAGGCAATAATCTCATTCATGAGGGTTCCACCCTTATGACCTAGCCACCTCCCAAAGACCCCACCCTCTAATATCATTATCATAATATCATATAGATTTGGGGGGAATGCAAACATTACAACACACACCCACTTTCCATGCTGCCAATAAAGTGCCATGTCTAAATCCAAATAAAATCACATTATTGTCTTACTTTAAAAGTTTAAAGTATTCTGATTGACTGGCAGAGTCCTTTCCTTCTTCAACCTTTCTCTCCATAATCTGTTCCACATACTCCATTTCCATCTGCATGTCTTCTTAAGGTCCTGAATAGGCCACCCAATGCTTCATGTCTTCTTGTCATCACACTGGGATGTGCTATCATCTCTCATCAACCTTACTTGCTCTGATCCATATTTAGAGACTATAGTGGGGCAGTCCTAAGATGGTGGAGAAATAGGACGGGGAGACCATTTTCTCCCCCACAAATTCATCAAAAGAACATTTAAACGCTGAGTAAATTCCACAAAACAACTTCTGGATGCCGCCAGAGGACATCAGGCACCCAGAATAGCAGCCCAGGATCTTCGAAAGGAGGAAGGAAAAAATATAAAAGACAAAAAAAGCGACAAAAGAGGTAGGGACAGAGCTCCATCCAGGGAGTCTTAAAAAGAAAGAAGTTTCCAAACCCAGGAAACACTCTTACTGCAGAGTCTGTGGCAAGCCTTGGAACCACAGAGGGCAACATAACTGGGAGGAAAAATAAATAAATAATTAAAACCCACAGATTACGTGCCCAACAGTAACTCCCCCAGCAAAGCAGCGCAGACGCCTACACCACCACTAGCAAGCGGGGGCTGGGCAGGGAGGTCCTGGCTGCATTGCTTAGATTAAGGACCAGGCCTGAATGCCCCAAGGGCAATCTGAGGGAACTAACGGGCTAACAAACCAGACTGTGGGATAGCTACCACGCGAGAAGCCCTAACCTAAGACAACGACAGGCCCACTCACAGAACAAAGGACTGAACAGAGCTAGCCCACTGCAGACCATCCCCCTCAGGTGACAGGCAGTCAGAGCCGGAAGGGGGCAATCGCAGCCCCAGAGAGACATTATCTACCAAACTGCAAGCAGGTTTCTTTGCTAACTAAGACTTCTTGGGGTTCTGGATAGTCAACATCCGCCTCAGAAGTTGCGCTAGTTGTACACCCAGAAAACCAAGCGGCAGGGATAGGGGAAGCAATAAGTCGCAGTGACCGCACTCGCCAAACACCTCGTCACCTGAGCTGCTCAGACCTGGGAAGGGCACAAAATGCAGGCCCCGAGTCTGCACCTCTGAGGACTACCCAAGTGCCTGAACTTGAGCGGCTTAGACCTGGGAGGTGCATGCAGCCCAGGGCCGGCCTCAGATGGTTCCTGGCGGAGCAACCTAGAGCCTGAGCAGTGTGAGCAGGGAGGGCACATGCGCCGTGAGCGGGGGCAGGTCCAGTGTGGCTGAGACACTGCAAGCACACACCAGTGTTGTTTGTTTGCAGCATTGCTCTCTCCCCACAGCACGACTGAACAAGTGAGCCTTAAAAAGTGTCCACCACTGCCCCCTTAGGTCAGGGCAGAAATCAGACACTGAAGAGACCAGCAAACAGAAGAAGCTCAGAGGGAACCGCCTTGGAAGTGACAGACGCAAAAGATTAAAACCCTGTAGTTAGTACCGACTACATAGGAAGAGGCCTATAGATCTTGAGAAATATAAGCTGGACCAAGGAACTATCCAAAAATGAACTGACCCCACACTGCCCACAACACCACCAGAGAAAGTCCTAGATATATTTTTATTATTTTTACTATCATTCTTTTTTTTAATTCTTTTTAATTTTTAAGTCCTCTATTACTCCTTTAATTTTCATTTTTATAACCTACTATTACTTTTCAAAAAAAAATGACCCTATTTTTTTGTCTTTTTTTTATGATTTTTTAAAATATAAATTTATTTATTTTAATTGGAGGTTAATTACTTTACAATATTATATTGGTTTTGCCATACATCAACATGAATCCACCACAGGTATACACATGTTCCCCATCCTAGACCCCCCACCCTCTTCCCTCCCCATACCATCCCTCTGGGTCGTCTCAGTGCACCAGCCCCAAGTATCCAGTATCGTGCATTGAACATGGACTGGTGATTCATTTCATATATATATATTTTTTTTAATAATTTGTGTGACTTTGTTGTTTTTTTTTTTCTTTCTTTTCTTTAATATTGTATTTTTGAAAATCCAACCTCTACTCTAGATTTTGAATCTTTGCTTTTTGGTATTTGTTATCAATTTTGTACCTTTAAGAACCCAATCTTCAGTACCCATTTTTACTTGTGAGCGAGATTACTGGCTTGACTGCTCTCTCCCCCTTTGGACTCTCCTTTTACTCCACCAGATCGCCTCTATCTCCTCCCTCCCCTTTCTCTGCCCAACTCTGTGAATCTCTTTGTGTGTTCCAGATGGTGAAGAACACTTAAGGAACTGATTACTGGCTGGATCTGTCTCTCTCCTTTTGATTCCCCCCTTTATCCTCCTGGCCACCTCTGTCTCCTTCCTCCCTCTTCTCTTCTCTGTATAACTTCATGAACATTTCTGAGCGGTCTAGACTGAGAAGTGCACATAAGGAAATGATTACTGGCTAGCTTGCTCTCTCCTTTTTTGATTCCACCTCATCTCATTCGAGTCACCTCTAACTCCCTCCTCCCTCTTCTCTTCTCCATGTAACTCTGTGAACCTCTCTGGGTGTCCCTCACTGTGGAGAAACTTTTCATCTTTAACCTAGAAGCTTTATCAACAGTGCTGTATAGATGGAGAAGTCTTGAGACTACTGTAAAATTAAGACTGAAAACCAGAAGCAGGAGGCTTAAGTCCAAATCCTGAGAACACCAGAGAACTCCTGACTCTAGGGAACATTAATTGACAGGAGCTCATCAAACACCTCCATACCTACACTGAAACCAAGCACCACCCAAGGGCCAACAAGTTCCAGAGCAAGACGTACCATGCAAATTCTCCAGCAACACAGGAACACAGCCCTGAGCTTCAATATACAGGCTGCCCAAAGTCACTCCAAACCCACTGACATCTCCTAACTTATTAATGGACCCTTCATTGTGCTCCAGAGAGAAGAAATCCAGCTCCATCCACCAGAACACCAACACAAGCTTCCCTAACCAGGAAACCTTGACAAGCCACCCATACAACCCCACCCACAGAGAGGAAACTCCACAATAAAGAGAACTCTACAGACTTTCAGAATACAGAAAGGCCACCTCAAACTCAGCAATATAAACAAGATTAAGAGACAGAGGAATACCCAGCAGGTAAAGGAACAGGATAAATGCCCACAAAACCAAACAAAAGAGGAAGAGATACGGAATCTATGTGATAAAGAATTCTGAATAATGATAGTAAAAATGATCCAAAATCTTGAAATAAAAATGGAATCACAGATACATAGCCTGGAGACAAGGATTGAGAAAATGCAGGAAAGGTTTAACAAGGACCTAGAAGAAATAAAAAAGAGTCAATATATAATGAATAATGCAATAAATTAGATCAAAAACACTCTGGAAGCAATAAATAGTAGAATAATGGAGGCAGAAGATAGGATTAGTGAAGTAAAAGATAGAATGGTAGAAATAAATGAATCAGAGAGGAAAAAAGAAAAACGAATTAAAAGAAATGAGGAAAATCTCAGAGACCTCCAGGACAATATGAAATGCCCAAACATTTGAATCATAGGAGTCCCAGAAGAAGAAGACAAAAAAAAAAAAAAAAAGACCATGAGAAAATACTTGAGGAGATAATAGTTGAAAACTTCCCTAAAATAGGGAAGGAAATAATCACCCAAGTCTGAGAAACCCAGAGAGTCCCAAACAGGATAAACCCAAGGTGAAACACCCCAAGACACATATTAATCAAATTAACAAAGGTCAAACACAAAGAACAAATATTAAAAGCAGCAAGGGAAAAACAACAAATAATACACAAGGGGATTCCCATAAGGATACAGCTGATCTTTCAATAGAAACTCTTCAGGCCAGGAGGGAATGGCAGACATACTTAAAGTGATGAAAGAAAATAACCTACAGCCCAGATTACTGCACCCAGCAAGGATCTCATTCAAATATGAAGGAGAAATCAAAAGCTCTACAGACAAGCAAAAGCTGAGAGAATTCAGCACCACCAAACTAGCTCTCCAACAAATGCTAAAGTATCTTCTCTAGAAAGGAAACACAAAAAGGGTATATAAACTCAAACCCAAAACAATAAAGTAAGTGGCAACGGGAGCATACTTATCAATAATTACCTTAAACATAAATGGGTTGAATGCCCCAACCAAAAGACAAAGACTGGCTGAATGGATACAAAAACAAGACCCCTATATATGTTGTCTACAAGAGACCCACCTCAAAACAGGCAACACATACAGACTGAAAGTGAAGGGCTGGAAAAAGATATTCCACACAAATAGACACCAAAAGAAAGCAGGAGTAGCAATACTCATATCAGATAAAATAGACTTTAAAACAAAGGCTTTGAAAAGAGACAAAGAAGGACACTACATAATGATCAAAGGATCAATCCAAGAAGATATAACAATTATAAATAAATATGCACCCACATAGGATCATCACAATATGTAAGACAAATGCTAACAAGTATGAAAGGGGAAATTAACAACAACATAAAAATAGTGGAAGACCTTAATACCCCACTCACACATATGGATAGATCAACTAAACAAAATATTAACAAGGAAACACAAATTTTAAATGATACAATAGACCGGCTAGACCTAATTAATATCTATAGGACATTTCACCCCAAAACAATGAATTTCACCTTTTTCTCAAGTGCACACAGAACCTTCTCCAGGATAGACCACATCCTGGGCCATATTCTAGCCTTGGTAAATTCAAAAAATTTGAAATCATTCCAAGCATCTTTTCTGACCACAATGCAGTAAGATTAGATCTCAATTACAGGAGAAATACTATTAAAAATTGCAACATATCAAGGCTGAACAACACGCTGCTGAATAACAAACAAATCACAGAAGAAATCAAAACAAGAAATCAAAATATGCATAGAAATGAATGAAAAGGAAAACACAACAACCCCAAACCTGTGGGATACTGTAAAAGCAGTGCTAAGGGGAAAGTTCATAGCAATACAGGCATACCTCAAGAAACAAGAAAAAAGTCAAATAAATAACCTAACTCTACACTTAAAGCAACTAGAAAAGGAAGAAATGAAGAACCCCAGGGATATAGAAGGAAAGAAATCTTTAAAATTAGGGCAGAAATAAATGCAAAAGAAAGAAAAGAGACCATAGCAAAAATCAACAAAGCCAAAAATTGATTCTTTGAAAGGACAAATAAAATTGACAAACCATTAGCCAGACTCATCAAGAAACCAAGGGAGAAAAATCAAATCAATAAAATTAGAAATGAAAATGGAGAGATCACAACAGACAACACAGAAATACAAAGGTTCATAAGAAGCTACTATCAGCAATTATATGCCACTAAAATGGACAACATGGAAGAAATGGACAAATTCTTAGAAAAGTACAACTTTCCAAAACTGAACCAGGAAGAACTAGAAAATCTTAACAGACCAATCACAAGCACAGAAATTGAAACTGTAATCAGAAATCTTCAAGCAAACAAAAGCCCAGGTGCAGACGGCTTCACAGCTGTATTCTACCAAAAATTTAGAGAAGAGCTAACACCTATCCTACTCAAACTCTTCCAGAAAATTGCAGAGGAAGGGAAACTTCCAAACTCAGTCTATGAGGCCACCATCACTCTAATACCAAAATCTGACAAAGATCCACAAAAAAGAAAACTACAGGCCAATATCACTGATGAACATAGATGCAAAAATCCTTAACAAAATTCTAGCAATCAGAATCCAACAACACATTAAAAAGATCATACACCATGACCAAGTGGGCTTTATCCCAGGGATGCAAGGATTCTTCAGTATCCACAAATCAATCAATGTAATTCACCACATTAACAAATTGAAAAATAAAAGCCATATGATTATCTCAATAGATGCAGAGAAAGCCTTTGACAAAATTCAACATCCATTTATGATAAAAACTCTCCAGAAAGCAGGAATAGAAGGAACATACCTCAACATAATAAAAGCTATATATGACAAACCCACAGCAAACATTATCCTCAATGGTGCAAAATTGAAAGCAATTCCCCTAAAGTCAGGAACAAGACAAGGGTGCCCACTTTCACCACTACTATTCAACATAGTGTTGGAAGTTTTTGCCACAGCAATCAGAGCAGAAAAAGAAATAAAAGGAATCCAAATTGGAAAAGAATCCAAAAAAAAAAAAAAAAACTCTCACTGTTTGCAGATGACATGATCCTCTACATAGAAAACCCTAAAGACTCCACCACAAAATTACTAGAGCTAATCAATGAATATAGTAAAGTTGCAGGATATAAAATCAACACACAGAAATCCCTTGCATTCCTATACACTAATAATGAGAAAATAGAGAAATTAAGGAAACAATTCCATTCACCATTGCAATGAAAAGAATAAAATACTTAGGAATATATCTACCTAAATAAATTAAAGACCTATATATAGAAAACTATAAAACACTGGTGAAAGAAATCAAAGAGAATACAAAAGATGGAGAAATATACCATGTTCATGGATCTGAAGAATCAATATAGTGAAAATGAGTATACTACCCAAAGCAATCTACAGATTCAATGCAATCCCTATCAAGCTACCAACAGTATTTTTCACAGAGCTAGAACAAATAATTTCACAACCTGTATGGAAATACAGAAAAACCTCAAATAGCCAAAGCAATCTTGAGAAAGAAGAATGGAACTGGAGGAATCAACCAGACTGACTTCAGGCTCTGTTACAAAGCCACAGTAATCAATACAGCATGGTACTGGCACAAAGACAGAAATATAGATCAATGGAACAAAATAGAAAGCCCAGAGATAAATCCACATACCTATGGACACCTTATCTTTGACAAAGGAGGCAAGAATATACAATGGAGAAAAGACAATCTCTTTAACAAGTGGTGCTGGGAAAACTGGTCAACCACTTGTAAAAGAATGAAACCAGAACACTTTCTAACACCATACACAAAAATAAACTCAAAATGGATTAAAGATCTAAACGTAAGACCAGAAACTATAAAACTCTTAGAGGAGAACATAGGCAAAACACTCTCCGACGTAAATCACAGCAGGATCCTCTATGACCCACCTCCCAGAATATTGGAAATAAAAGCAAAAATAAACAAATTAAAATTAAAAGCTTCTGCACAACAAAGGAAACTATAAGCAAGGTGAAAAGACAGCCTTTGGAATGGGAGATAATGATAGCAAATGAAGCAACTGACAAACAACTAATCTCAAAAATATACAAGCAACTCCTGCAGCTCAATTCCAGAAAAATAAACGACCCAATCAAAAAAATGGGCCAAAGAACTAAACAGACATTTCTCCAAAGAAGACATACAGATGGCTAACAAACACATGAAAAGATGCTCAACATCACTCATTATCAGAGAAATGCAAATTGAAACCACAGTGATGTACCATTTTACGCGAGTCAGAATTGCTGTGATCCAAAATTCTACAAGCAATAAATGCTGGAGAGGGTGTGGAGAAAAGGGAACCCTCTTACACTGTTGGTGAGAATGTAAGCTAGTACAGCCACTATGGAGAACAGTGTGGTGATTCGTTAAAAAACTGGAAATAGAACTGCCTTATGACCCAGCAATCCCACTGCTGGGCATACACACCGAGGAAACCAGAATTGAAAGAGACATGTGTACCCTAATGTTCATCACAGCACTGTTTATAATAGCCAGGACATGGAAGCCATCTAGATGTCCATCAGCAGATGAATGGATAAGAAAGCCATGGTACATATACACAATGGAGTATTACTCCGCCATTAAAAAGAATATATTTGAATCTGGTCTAATGAAGTGGATGAAACTGGAGCCTATTATACAGAGTGAAGTAAGCCAGAAAGGAAAACACCAATACAGTATACTAACACATATATATGGAATTTAGAAAGATGGTAACGATAACCCTGTATGCAAGACAGCAAAAGAGACACAGGTGTATAGAACAGTCTTTTGGACTCTGTGGGAGAGAGAGAGGGTGGGATGATTTGGGGGAATGTCATGGAAACATGTATAATATCATATAAGAAACGAATCCCAGTCCAGGTTTGATACAGGATCCTTGGGGCTGGTGCACTGGGATGACCTGGAGGGATGGTGCGGGGAGGGAGGTGGGAGGGTGATTCAGGATGGGGAAAACATGTATGCCCATGGTGAATTCATGTTGATGTATGGCAGAACCAATACAATATTGTAAAGTAATTAGCCTCCAATTAAAATAAATAAATTTAAATTAAAAAATAAAGACTGTAGTGAATATATATGGCAGTAATGATCAAGCATTTTGATCTCAGAATCAGTCTAATCAAATGTTATTGAGGACCACAAAGTCATTTGCTTGTGTCAGTTGTATACATTAATATTTACCATTTAGAAATTTTAAATGAGAACAATTTCAAATATCTATGTATTAACCTATTTACAAAATAATATATGCTAATATATAAAATAGTTTATAAAAAACTATAAAAAAATTAATAAGAAGAGTGGCATTATTTTACATTTCTGAAAATTTCTCTAACGTCTAGCTTAATAGAAGACTTTTCTGGCTTAAACGATTTTTCACATCATTTTTTCACATTTTTCACACCTATAGTCAATCTATTTTGATATACTATTTTGACTGAAGTATGTAAATTTTGGATAATTTTATGGATTTTATTCTTTGAATCTAAGCGAACAGTTAAGTAGTGATATCTTAAAGGTTAAGCTGCAATGTAGAATCTGAAAACATACAAATAAATTTTCTATACTCTGTTACATTGAAATCTATTGGTCAACCCTGTATGGATTTTTATCAATGATCTTTGTAGCACTGGGCTTCCTTAGTGGCTCAGAGGGTAAAGCGTCTGCCTGCAGTGCAGGAGACCAGAGTTCGATCTCTGGGTCAGGAAGATCCCCTGGAGAAGGAAATGGCAACCCACTCCAGTATTCTTGCCTGGAGAATCCCATGGATGGAGGAGCCAGGTCGCAAAAAGTCGGACACGACTGAGCGACTTCACTTTTGTAGCATCAGTGCATGAATCATTTTAAAAATATTGGTTTAGTCATATAGATCCTTGATATGTTGACTCTATAATATCAATAAATCATATTTGTTACTCTCCCCACATATTCCATCAGAGAAATAATTAAGTCTTAGAAACCATCAAGTTCACACTAGTAGACAGAAGCTTTCTAAAATTCTGATTTTTATTTGAAAGTTCTAATTTCATCATTGATAACAAATACTGTAGTTGTTTCCCTTGAAATAGCAGCCTTACTTTGTTCATGAATATGTCTTCCCAATGTACCAGTTTGAACAGTCATAATTTTTCTGTAAGTTACTCTTTGAAGTAAAAAGTGCATTCCATGAAAAAAGGCAGCTAGTTCAGCTTGCAACTCAAACAATTGTGCAACTACTTTTCCTCAAGGCAGACGTTTCACTACAGTATGCAGTGAAATAACTTTATGGCAGAACTAATTTGGTACATCGATATTAAAAAGCATGTAAACAGGATTAATATTTAATGAAATCAATAGTTCTACTGTTTATTCAAGGGCATTCTAAATTAAACTGGCCTCTGTAGCTGTGAGTACAATGTAAAGAATACAATGACGACCTTAAAGATTTGGTGCTTTGATTCATACTGAGGTGCTTGTAGTTTTGCTGCTTTTGTAACATTACTTTGCTTTTGTAATATCAGTGAAAATGTCAAGATAGTGGGAAAAAGGTAAAAAGCATTTTAGGATTACAAAGAAAGTAGTTTTAACCTCACGGATCTTCTAAAATGGTCTCAAGACCCCAGTGTACCCTGGACCACACTTTGAGAACCATTCATCTATAGAATCAGTAATCTGATCCTACTTCCCCTATTTTGGAAATTGACTCTTTCAAGATCTCTGATACAGTTTCTGTGGAAGTTGCCTATTTCTAAGTAACTATCTTAGAGAGATACATCTAATTGGCTGAGAAGTACACCAATGAATTCCTTCTCTAAAATTCTGGACAGAGAACTTTGGAATGTGGACAGTTCATTAAAGCAGCTTCTTTCCAGTGTCTGAAGATGTAAGATGTAAAATTTTGAAGTGTCAGTGACACTACCTCCTGTCAAAGATACCAAGAAACAGAGACAGCCAGTCTGAAGCAAGAGCAAAGCAGAGATTAGAAAGAAGAGACATCTTATTAATGTTCAAATAAATGGATCCAAGTTTATATAACCATGTTGCTATACTTGATTGTGATGAGATCTCTATTAAAAGCTCCTTTGAGATAAAATCATTTACATAGGTTTTCTAGCATTTGCAATTCAAAGCATCTAAAAATAAAATTCTCCTCAAGGGACTCCTCATCTGTGAAGCCCCCTAGCTCCATTCTCTAAGCAGAATTGATAGCCCACCTTTGAGACAACATTAGGCTTACCACTCACCTCTGGCACAGCCTCTGCCTTACTGCAATCACACACACTCTAAGGTTTTCTCACCTGGAAGTCTCCCCAGTACATTGCAAGCTCTTGGAAAGCAGTGAAAGAATAGAACCATTTTTTTTTAAACTTAAATTTTAGCAAATTAAATGTATGAATGGATATAGGTAGGGGAAGAAGAAGGAATGAAGAAGAAAAAGAGCCATTGACATACACATAAAATCTTGCTCTATTCCTTTCTGGGTAAGTCATTTCATGTTTCTGTGCCTTCATCCACTCATGCTAGACTGAGTCTGAATTAGGTGAGAATCGTTTTCTAAAACTTACTTTTAATTGGAGAATAATTGCTTTACAATATTGTGTTGTATTTTGTGTTGGTTTCTTCCATATAGCAACATGAATCAGCCATAGGTGTACATATGTCTCCTCCGTCTTGAACCACCCTCTCACCTCTAATCCCAACCCCCACCCCATCCCCAGCTCCGTTGTCACAGAGCACCAGATTTGAGCTCCCTGAGTCATACAGTACATTCCCACTGGCTATTGTATGTATGGTATAGAATGTGTTTCCATGATACTCTCTCAATTCATCCCACCCTCTCTTTCCCAGACTTATTCACAAGTGGATTCTCTAAGTCTGGGTCTCCACTGTGAAAGTTGCTCAGTCGTGTCTGACTCTTTGCGACCCCATGGAATATACAGCCCATGGAATTCTCCAGGCCAGAATACTGGAGTAGGTATCCAGAACACTGGAGTAGGTAGCTGTCCCTTCTCCAGGGGATCTTCCCAACCCAGGGATCGAACCCAGGTCTCCTGCATTGCAGGCAGATTCTTTACCAGCTGAGCCACCAGGA
>NW_024070212.1:82835548-82875144 GCF_014754425.2 Oryx dammah | reverse complement strand
GGTCTCCTGCATTGCAGGCAGATTCTTTACCAGCTGAGCCACCAGGAAAGCCCAAGAATACTGGAGTAGGTAGCCTATCCCTTCTCCAGCAGATCTTCCTGACCCAAGAATTGAATGAGGGTCTCCTGCATTGCAGGCAGATTCTTTACTAGTTAAGTTACCAGGGAAGCCTTGCTGCCCTGCAAATAAGTTCATCAATACCATCTTTCTACATTTATATATATACACATTAATATACAATATTTGTTCTTCTCTTTCTGACTTACTTAACTCCATACAGTAGACTCTAGGTTCATCCTAGGTGTGACTCTTAAAATGCCTTCAGTAAGTAAAATTTTCCTAAGAAACTCCATCCTTGCCAGTTCAGTTAGAAACAGAAACCATATCTACAGTATTTCTCTAGGAATCAAGATGAAGTTTATTAAGCTTTCCATTTTGTAGATTTGAGGCCTCCAAAGAGAACCACCTACCTTCTCCCACTTTCATTCCATTTTAAGAAACTTGAAAATTAAGTCCCCCACACTATCAAGTATAAATTTTATAACTCTTCAACAAATCTTTTAATTTCTATTTTCTCATCTGTTCCTGATCTGTAACTTACCATCTTATGAGTTCTCTAAGACAATTGTTTGACCAATGTGTTCACATTGCCTATGTGAAATGAAAATATCTCCTGCCATATTAATAAACAAGAAATGTCACAGCCTTTGGTGATTTCTGGCCTCCAAACATGATTGAGGGCTCCATAAACTGAAAAACAGCGATGCTGCCACCCCCCATGGTGATTGCTGAGGAGCTCTGGGGAACTAAGAAGCAAGGTGGACAAGGAAAGAGGATTGGCCCCAGATAGCTAAGTGCATATAAAAGGAATGACTTCACTGAGTCCAGAAGCTTGCATCTTCCCATACATAGAATGACAAATTCCTTAACTTGATACCTGATCTTTGATGTTCAGACTGCAAATTCCTTAGATTGCTTCATGATCTTTGATGTTCAGACTGCCTGCTCCGTGTGTTGCAAACTTGTATATAGCCTGACTTCCCCTCCTGCCTACCTGGAACGGTTTTCTCAGAGCAGTCCCTGCAGATGGTGACTGCAGTCATGAAATTAAAAGACGCTTGCTCCTTGGAAGAAAAGCTATGACAAACCTAGACAGCATATTAAAAAGCAGAGACTACATTGCTGACAAAGGTCCGTATATTCAAAGCTGTGGTTTTCCCAGTGGTCATGTACAGAAGTGAGAGTTGGACTGGACCATAAAGAAAGCTGAGTGCCAAAGAATTGATGCTTTTGAACTGTGGTGTTGGAGAAGACTCTTGAGAGTCCCTTGGACTGCAAGGAGATCCATCTAGTCAATCCTAAAGGAAATCAACCCTGAATATTCATTAGAAGGACTGATGGTGAAGCTGAAGCTCCAATACTTTGGCCACCTGATGCAAAGAGCCAAATCATTGGAAAGGACCTGGATGCTGGGAAATATAGAAGGCAGGAGGAGAAGAGGATAACAAAGGATGAGATGGTTGGATGGCATAACCAGCTCAATGGACAGGAGTCTGAGCAAGCTGTGGGAGATGGTGAAGGACAGAAAAGCCTGCTGTGCTGCAGTACACGGGGTCACAAAAAGCTGGACGTGACTGAACGACTAACACACACACCATGAGGTAAGCTAAGTCTTTTATTTTAATCTCTTCTTTCTAGGTGTTTCACCCCTAGAAACACCATGTACTTCAGGTTTATTCTCAGGAAGTTCAGATTGAAATAGCATTTATCTCTGACCTGCACTGAGAGCAGTCACAAGACTGGCCTAAATTCACACAGCTAGTAACCACTGCCTAAAAGGTCAATGGAACTTCCTGACTCTAAATCCTGCTCTCCCCCCACCTGTGGTCAATTCCACTCAGACAAAGAGCCCAAAGCTTTTAGTTCAAATAAAAGACAAGGATTTTATTCCATCTGTGGGTATTTAAGGAAATAAATTTTGTAAAGAACTGAAAAAGAGCTGAAAAACAATGGTGAGCATTTAAAGACATTACAATTTGACTAAAGCTAATGGCAAGGAGATTGGAAAGAGGAGGGTATGGATTTCTGTCACTGCCCTAACACTAGCTTGGTGACTTGAGCAGGTTAAGCAAAACAGACAAGTTCATCATGTATCAAATGAAAAAAAAAAAAAAAAATCTTACAGAGAAAGAGAACAAACTCATTTTCTGAGCCTACCCATAGTCTTGACAAGTATTACCATACTTAATTTTTACAACAACTCTACTTATCTGCTTAGTAGGCATTATAATGTTTTTTTTTTTTCCCTAACAAAGAATCTGGGATTTGCAAAATTAAACTTTCCCAACATCACAGAATTAACACCTGTGATTCCCACCACCACTGGTCTATAGGTCTTAAATGAAGGCTATGAGATAAAATAGCCTAAGAAAAGAGAATAAATATATTACACTGTCCAAAATCTGGTATCTTTGGGTACATCAGCAGAACCATCCCTGAAGGTCAAATCAGGAAATTTACTCTTATCTCACCACTTACATTCAATCATGACAACCTCAGTTCATGTCTCCAAGCCCCAGTTTTCTCACCAGAAAAATGGGGTAAATGAATCACAGTCCTAGATTTCTGCCTTATGGAGCAGTGATGAGGCCTCAGCAAGATCACAATGGTAAAATGCTTTGTGTTCCATAGAGCCCTATACAAACGTGTGCTATTGTTATTATTATTATTGCTATTATGATTATTATTACACCATGTTCTTTGGGCAAGACATTTATGTTAAACTGACACAGCACATAATTGGAATGCTCAAGTTAAATAAATGAAGTCAGCTGTCTGACTCCTTTAAGATAAATGATGTTATTACAACATAATTGTATAACCCCATATAGCTTACAGCAGCAAAAGGATGTGTATTTCACATGCCCTCCTATAATTACATCCCCATTATAATTTTGCAGTTAGTTGCGATGAGCTCTGGTCATGAAAACATGCCAATTTTGTATGGGATTGAAGTCTGCCTAATTTTAGCAAATTGAGAGTCACACAAAAGAAAAGAGATAAATACTATGTTGTTATTTTTCATTAGAGAATTGCTATATTAAGAGGCTGCGATCCAGCTGTGTTTGTTTAAATAAAAGTGTGATTTGAATACCTCCTACAGCTAATGTTCCTGCCAATGAATAAAAGATAAAATGTGGCTCCCCTCTCGTGGGATGGGAGTCTCTGCATTCTAGCTGACTTGGAGATTTATTGTTCCACACAAGGAAGTTGAAAGCGTGTAGGGCAGACCACACGCAGGGGCCTTTTGTGTATTGTTTCAAGCCACACCACTAATAGATTTCTTCCACTGAGGCTCCCAGCAATTCAGCTGTGCTCAAATGCTCCACTTATCTGTGAAAAAATAATAATAAAATAGTAATTATGCCTCAGTGGCAAATGCAGCCCAGCTCGATGCCACAAGGAAGAAAGTAAACAGGAACAAATACCATTCAGAGAAGGAATGCTGTATTGGAGTCATTGTGATAATCGATTTAAGCCTTTTCTTTATTTCTTCCAAGCAGACTCTCTCACTTATACCTCAGTGTCTCTGTCTGTCTTCCAGTATCCTCCCAAAATTAACAATATTCTCCTGAAATTCAATGCCTTGCAAGTTGGCCAACCCAGAATGAAAGACCAGAGGTGAGATCGAAGATGGAGCTACAATGTAGTTAAAGTTAATTTTAAAACATCTGGAATGATGTTCTAGAGGTCTGGCATACCAGGATATGGACAACATGAAAGTCTTTGCCATCAGGTAGATCGCAATCTAACAATGCATGTAAAACATATACATATTCGTCATTCTCCAAGCCATTAAGTGTGAGCTTTTCAAAACTCTGTTATCTGAATACTACTTGCTCTTGACCACTCAATTCTTGCCCACCATTCCCTCTCATATAGCTATATCAGATCTCCCCTCCCGCCTCCTCAAACACACACACACAGCATTCTGTATTTTATCTTCAGGCTTTTTCAGGCACTAATTATCCCTTCTATCTGACTTGACTTTCCTCCTTCAGTCATGTAGTTAACTCATCTTCATAATTTGGTTCAAACTTCAGCTCCCAGAAGTATTCCCTTAAAAAAACTCACCCGCCATGAGGATGCTCCAAATGCGGGCTCAACATACGTCCTCTCTGTAGCAGGAACACCTGTGCTGACCTCATACACGGGGACCCAGCTGAGGAGTTTGAGCTAGAGAGACATATATCATGTATTCCCTATCTCCATCCTGGGGTGGGGGCAGTTGTGGGGGGAGGGAGGATAGCTCTTCTCTTTTTTGTTCCTTCTCCTTCCCACCACTCCATACCATCTACCAGAACCATAGCCATCATGAGTAACTCTTACCGATAGGAGTGCATTTTTCACATCAGTTGAGCTGGAATAAAAATAAGAGACCTATATTTGTATTGAAATATTCTGTTCACTTATCTGCCTCTTTCCCAGGTCTTTGAGGAGGATCTTTTTGTCCCTGTATCCTAAGGCATTACAGTGACTAAAGCTTTATAGACATATAGTAAACGATAGGTGGAAGAGTGAATAGATAAGCAAATAAACATAGGAGGAAAAGGTGACTGGTAACAGGGGCCACCGGAGAAGGCAGTGACACCCCACTCCAGTACTCTTGCCTGGAAAATCCCATGGACGGAGGAGCCTGGTGGGCTGCAGTCCATGGGGTCGTCAAGAATCGGACGCAACTGAGCTACTTCACTTTCACTTTTCACTTTCATGCATTGGAGAAGGAAATGGCAACCCACTCCCGTGTTCTTGCCTGGAGAATCCCAGGGACAGGGGAGCCTGGTAGGCTGCTATCTATGGGTCGCACAAAGTCGGACAAAACTGAAGCGACTGAGCAGCAGCAGCAGCAGCAACAGGGGCCACAACCTCCGGGCTGCGGACTGGTATCTCCTATCAGATCACTGGCTGCATTATATTAGAATTAAAGTGCACAAAAAATGTAATTCGTATGAATCACCCTGAAACCATCCCCTCCAACTCCCTGGTCTGTAGAAAAATAATCTTCCATGAAATCAGTCCCCTGATACCAAAAAGGTTAGGAACTGCTGACTGGTAACATGAAACGTGAGGACAAAATGCAATGAGAACCAAAATTAGGCACAGATCATTTGCAGCTGGGAAAATTGTAGGAATCTTATGGAGAATGTGACCATTGAGCTAAGACTTCAAAAATCTTATGATAAAGGACAGGGCATTCCAAGCGTAAAGAACAATAAAAGTGACTATTTCAAACCTACAGTATCCACCGGGTGTAGTTACAATACCCAAATTGGGTAGTTACTTCCAAAGTAAAAACTCTGAAAGGCTACACACCCTTCCAATAATAACCGATATCTGAATTTTTTTGGAATGGTCTTCCAGGTCCACCTAATAGGCACTGAACAAAATCTAATTCAGATTGCTTTGGTGTTTTTTTTTTAAACCCAAATCTGGACTGCCTAGCTTAATTTCCCACTTCACTGTTTCTTCAAAAGTTGAATACATTTGATTCACATAAACAGCATGTGCTCAATATATTGAATGAAGTCAGTGAAGTAACAAACTCAGAATTGCCACCACTGGGGACAATAAAAGTGTCACATTACTTCGTCACAGTCACCAGTTCACAGAGAAGAATTGCCTAGGTGAAAAAGGAAAAAGCACACCAGTTATTGACTGTTTAACCCTGTGCATATTACACAACTTAGCTAAGCTTCAATTTCCTCTTTTGCAAAATAACGTTAACAATAGTTGCTTTGTAAAGGTATTGTTAGGATCAAGTCTGACTAAATCACATGATATTGCTATTTTGTAGGTAAAAGATCAGCAATTTAATGGGATTCAACCCACTGTAACTGTAATTAGAATATAGCAAATGCTCAATTTAGGTTAAGAGTGAATCTTCATTGTGTGTAAATGATGAATGCCAATTTAAACCTTAATTATATCATTTTTTTAAACCTTAGTTATATCATTTAATAGCAGCAAACAAGTAAGTCACCATTGTCCTAACCACGGTTTCCTTATCTGGAGTTGATGTTATTTCCCTTGTAGTTATAAAAATAAAAGAAATTAAAGATATCTGATACAAAGCGGTCACTCAACCAATAGAAACCTAGATGATTGCAAAAGACCAAGATCTATGAAAAGATAACTGTTCTAGAAAAGAATAATGGGAAGAAAATTTATTCAAGAGTAGGTTATATACATAGGTATTCTGGTCTCATGTTGAAATATTCTTTATTGAAATCCTATGACCTTGCATGTAATTCTAAAGAACTGTTGTGTTGAAGCTGACTTAATTAAGGCTCAGTAGAGAACTGAGCAGGTGGTTGCCAGAAGCCACTGGGAGTCTGGTTTATACTGTCTGAGTCCATTTAAATAACCAGAATGCTCAAAGTCTAAAAAAAATCTATTCAAACAGTAACCGTCATGATCAAATTAAAGTTACATGCTTTGTGTGTGTGTAAAAATATGGCATGGGGATCAAAATTAGATGTGAAATACTCAGAGGGATCTTATTAACAGCAGAAGTTTCTGACCTAGAAGCACATAAAGAATGTATTCATTCATACCATCAGAAGTTATTATTATCTGAAATAATAATAAACTAAGTTATGACAGCCTGCAAAAGTGCTGGGCAGACATGGTTTTTATCAAGTGTGTAATGCTAATAGCCATCCAACAAGGTAATTATTTGAGTTAAAGTTTAGAATATCTGAGAAGCAGTGCATAGGGATTGTAAGGGAATAGTAGTGTTCTCAGGGGAATGCTTCATCGATGTTCAGAATGTGTGCTTGGAGACTTCCATCTCACACACAGAGTTTAGAGGGCACATCTTAATGCTGTGCTGAAAATAATCACCAAATCTCAAAAGGTTTCTTCATTTAGAATTTGGACCGGCCATTATGTGAGGTATCCTCAAGGGAATATCTTGGAGTGTGTTCTGTTTTACAAGGAAAAGAGACATTCTGAACTACCTTCTGAAGCATTCAAACTTTGAGAAGCAAGAGTCTTCTCTCAAAACCAGGACTTGAAAACCAGCTAACATGTGCATTTGGCACCATGAGGGAGAGGGTCTAAGGCTGCAGGCTTGGGGGTTACCTACCTCCAGGTCTGGGAGCAGGTTTTGCCATTCTAAGTCCTGGGACAAATCATCACATCTCTCTAAGCTTTAGTGTCTTCATCCGCTAAGGCGGCTAATAATCTGTATTTCATGGGAAGTAAGTAGCGCATAACCTCAGAGACAAGTCACCCAGTAACAAGTGGAGGCTAATGTGTGTCTTCAGATTTGCTCAGCTTCTCAAGCAAGATTTGGGGCTGCAAGAGGACAAATGTCAGGGTCCTTAATGACATGGTAGGCACCCAATTTTTTTTCAAAAACTCTATGCTGGGATCTAGGAGGTAAAAGGTGAGCTTCATGTGTGGGCTCTGAGACGTTAAGGTGCAGAAGCTGGCTGAGCCAAGAAGAGACTGAAGTCTTTCTCAGCCTGAGGTCCTCTTGGAATGCCCAAGGCTGCATCCTGGCCCTGGGGAGACTGTGGCACTGGACAGACTAATCAAATCCAGGCTGTCATGTGTTTACTACAGCATTGTGGCGGAAATGATAGGTTTTCTACTATCGGAAATCTGAAACTAATTCAGTATAAGATTTTGGTCATTTGAGAAAGAACGTGAATGAGAACCAGGAGAAGTTGTACATGAACATGTCTTTTCAATGTCCTTGACAGATGCCAAAAGAAATGTTAAGTAATGTGTAGGATACAATAATGTGTCCTAAATTGTTCCCAGAACACGGATTTGAGACATTTACAGGGGTTCCACCAAAAAATAGTGTTCTGTAGTCAGACAAGTCTGAAAAATGCTACATGCTGTGTTTACATCTGTCCTGAACAATAGGAGTTCACAGTAGTCAATCAAATGCTCTGAGAAAGCCTATAATAACAAATATACTTTTAAAAAAGTGTTCATTACCTTTGGGTATTGTTCTCTTTTGAAAATATAACACCTATGAGTACCTCTCAAAACATCAGTGTTCTTATGAATTCAAAATGGGAAGTGCAGAGGCTGCAAGAATGATAGTATCAAACAATTGTTTCTATGGATGTCTTCCAGGGACTGACTAATCCCTGCCTACAGGATGATGCCTTCCATGAGGTACCCTTTCTATTTTCTTCACTGGAGCACTCAGCTCAGCATTCAGGCACAATTTCTGGAAAGCCTTCTTTATTTTTTCTACCAGTAGAAGTTAGGAAGCTTCAACTGTACTTCTGCAGCCCCTAAGCTTAGCCCAGTGTGACAGTGGGCATAGCCACTTGTCCCTGAGGACCTTGAGGTCAGACAAACACTTGTACCCCAGCAACTAACCAAATACTCACCGTGCTCAGATTAATATCCTACAAATGACTCTGAATCTTTACTAAGCTGAACTTTGATGTTTGAGCAAGGCTTCTGTGCTCAGTCTGAAAGCTGAAGTAATTTCAAGTCTTTCTCTACCAAGGCAATTCCTTATCCCTGGTTTGGTGGCCTGTACAGAATTAGAGAGTCTGGAGGGACTGGGGGCAGGAGAAGGGTATGACAGAGGATGAGATGGCTGGATGGCATCACTGACTCGAAGGACGTGAGTCTGAGTGAACTCCGGGAGTTGGTGATGGACAGGGAGGCCTGGCGTGCTGCAATTCATGGGGTCGCAAAGAGTCGGACACGAATGAGCGACTGAACTGAACTGAAGAAAAGGGAAGCTAGAAATGTAGCTTCTTGGTTGACAAATAAAAGGCTCTTCTGTGGTGTGATAGCCAACAACAAAAAGCTTTATTCTAGAAGATTTGATATTAATAGCATGTTCAGAATGTATCCAGGTCATGTCAATCTCACCATCACTATTCTAGTTCCAATGTTTGATATCTCCCATCAGTGACATTACAATGATGCCTACACAACTCTCTCATCTTCCATTCACCTTATACAAGACTCATCATTTTCTTTATTAACAATAGGTATCACTTTGACTCAGTGGTAAAGAATCAGCCTGTAAATGCAGGAGAGGCAAGAGACTCAGGGTCAGGAAGATCTCCTGGAAAAGGAAATGGCAACTCACTTCAGTGTTTCTTGCCTAGAAAATTTCATGGACACAGGAGCCTGGTGGGCTATAGTATATAAGGTTACAAAGAGTCAGACACAACTAAGAGACTGCAAATGCATGCATGACTTCTGCAGAAAACCATGCATTTTCACTTATGCAATATTATTTAATATTAGGTAGACCACAGTTTTTTCCTACTCTCCCCAAAATATTTCATCAAACCTCATGAACCTATCCAGTCATTCAAGATCATCGAAAATATGGGGCAGATTTTCATATAGATTGCAAAACTGGGATTGATAGTTTGGGCGTTTACATTATCAAGTGTTTAACTTAGTTCTGAATATATTTACTGTTTTAGATAACAAATGATATATGTTTTAATTGTTTACTAAGCTGTAAAGCAAATCCAAATGTTTTGTATTGCCCAGGTATTACATCTTTTAAACTCAAATATAGCAATTTCTTCTATATGATTCACTCAGATACACCCTGTTCTGAATTCCCCTTAAATATCTCTTCCTTGGCTATGTTTTAATTGATCATAGCACATGCTGAGTCACTTTATGCAAGTCTGACTCTTTGCGATCCTATCGACCATAGCCTGCCAGGCTCCTTTGTCCATGGGATTCTCCAGGCAAGAATACTGGAGTGGGTTGCCATTTCCTCCTCCAGGGGATCTTCCTGACCCAGAAATCAAACCCAGTCTCTGAAGTCTCCACATTGGCAGGCAGGCTGTTTACCACTAGCACCACCTGGGAAACCCTGTGTGCAGGTATCCACTTAAAAGTGTACAGTTTAATGAGTTTTGAGAAATGTATACACCCAGAGAGACTTGGTAACAATGAAGAAATAGAATATTTGCATCCCTCAAAAAAAATGCCTAATGCTTTTTTATGGCCAGTCTTACCCATCCTTTGTCCTTGGCAACTTCTGATCTGCTTTCTGCTATTATAGATTAATTTGAATTTTCTAAATTCTATATAAATTCTATATAAATGAAATTATACGGTATATACTCTTTTGTGTCTAGCTTCCTTCACTCAGAATAATGTTTTATAAATTCATCTGTGTCATGCATTAAAAGTATATCAATCTTTTTCATTGCTGAGTAATGTTCCTTGTGTGTATATATAACGAAATTGTTTATCTAATCCCCTGCTGATGGGCATTTAGGTTGTTTCCAGCCTGATTACCAATACAGCTGCTATAAACATCCCCTTACACAGCTTTCTGAGGACATATGCTTTCATTTTTTATTTCTTTGGGGTAAATAACTATCAGTGGACATACTGGGTATGTATGGTTAGTGCATGTAGCATTTTCTAAGAAATTACCAAACTGTTTTCCAAAATAGTTGTAATATTATGCTTCTCTCCAGCAACCTATCAGATATTCAGTTGTTCTGAATCCTTCCCAACATTGAATCTTACAGTCTTTTTCATTTTAGCCATTCTAATAGAAGCATAGTGGTATCTTATTTTGGTTTTAAATTGCATTTTCCTGATGACTAATGATGTTAAGAATCTTTTCATATGCTTATTAGCAATTAATACATCTTCCTTGATGAAATGATGAAATATATGTTTAAATCTTTTCCCTATGTTTAGTTGGATTGTCTTCCTGTTATTAAGCTGTAGTTTATTAAATATACTGCATGCCAAGTCTTTTAACAGATACATATATATATATAGATATCTTTTTTCCCAATTTGTGACTTGCTTTTTCATTTTCTTAACATTTTCTTCAAAGAGCAGTGATTTTTAATTTTGATTAAACCTCACTTATCCTTTTTTTTTTCTCTTACTGTTTTAAATGTGGGAGGTATTAGTTAAGGAATCTTTTCCTACCTTGAATTTGCAAAAATTTTCTCTACTTTTACTTCTTAAAGTGTTAGCTATTACATTTAGGTCTTTGAGTTAATTTTTGTATATGTCCATGTGTGTCAAGTCACTTCAGTCATGTCTGACTCTTTGCAACACAGGCTATGGACAATAGCCTGCAAGCCTTCTCTGTCCAATTTTTGGGTAAAGTATGAGTTAAAAACCAAACGTTTTTCATCTAGGTTTCTAGTTCCTCCAACACAGTCTCCAAAAATGACCACCATTTCCCCAGCGGATTGCTTTAGGATATTTGTCAAAAATTAATTGACATATTAACATAGGTCTATTTCTGGATACTATTCTGTCTTCCTTATACCAACCAATACCACACTGTCTAGATTACAATAGCTTTATAACAAGCTTTGAAATTAGGAGTGTAAGTACTCCAATTTTGTTCATTTTCAAAATTGTTTTGGCTAGCTTAGACCCCTTTACATATTCATATAAATGGTAGATTTATATTACCAACTGCTAGATTTTTTAAAACCTGCTTATATTTTGGTTGATATTGGTCATTTTTAGTAGAATTGATATCGTTCAAAACTTTAAGATTGTGTTCCATTGTCTTCTCACTGGATTTCTGATGAGAAATATGCTATCATTTTAAAACCTGTTTTTTTTTAAATTTAGTTGCTATAAATTTTTTCTCTATATAATTGTTATTGAACAACATAATTAGATATTCCTTGGTGTGATTTTTTTCATTTTATTTTTGCATTTGACGTTCATAAATCTTCCTGATTTTGTGAGTCTATAATATTTATCGAACTGGAACAATTTCCATGATTATTTCTTCAAGTATTTTCAATTTCTCCTCTCTTCTGTGCTTCAAGGAACCCTTGATATTCATTTTATCTATATTTGGCTACTTGATGTTGACTCCGTTTTTTGATGTTCCCTTCACTTTAAAAAAAAAATTCTTCCTGTGTTTCATTTTTGTTAGCATCTATTTCTATGTGTCAAGTTCACTGATCTTTTCTTGTGTAGTATCCAACCTACCAAGAGCCCCATTAAATGTGTTTTTTACCTTAGACATTGTGATTTTTATCTCTAGAAATTTGACTTGGGCCCCTATATATCTTCCATGTCTATACTTAATTTTTTTTGAACATAGAGAATATGTTATAATGGTTTTAACATCAGCTCAGTTTAGTTCAGTCACTCAGTTATGTCCAACTCTTTGTGACCCCATGGACTGCAGAAAGCCAGGCTTCACTAATCATCACCAGCATGATGTCTGCTAATTCTACTTCTTTGTTAGCTCTGGATCAGTATCAATTGATTGATCTTCTTTGCCTCATTATGAGTCCACTTTTCTCTTTTGTTATATGCTTGCTATTTTTTAAATTTAATGCCAGATGTTGAATTTATCTTATTTTGTGCTGTATACTTTTTTGTATTCCCACAAAATTGTGAGTTTTCTTCTTCGATGTCATTATTGTGACACAGTTTGATCCCTTCAGATCATGCTTTTAAGATTTACTAGGGAGGATCATGGTCAACAAAAGAGTCCAAAATGCAGTACTTGGATGCAATCTCAAAAATGACAGAATGATCTCTGTTCATTTCCAAGGCAAACCATTCAATATCACTGTAATCCAAGTCTATGCCCCAACCAGTAATGCTGAAGAAGCTGAAGTTGAATGGTTCTGTGAAGACCTACAAGACCTTTGAGAACTAACACCCAAAAAAGATGTCCTTTTCATTATAGGGGACTAGAATGCCAAAGTAGGAAATCAAGAAACATCTGGAGTAACAGGCAAGTTTGGCCTTGGAATACAGAATGAAGCAGAGCAAAGGCCAATAGAGTTCTGCCAAGAGAATGCACTGGTCATAGCAAACACCCTCTTCCAACAACACAAGGACATCACCAGATGGTCAACACTGAATGCACTGGTCATAGCAAACACCCTCTTCCAACAACACATGGACATCACCAGATGGTCAACACCGAAATCAGATTGATTATATTCTTTGCAGCCAAAGATGGAGAAGCTCTATACAGTCAGCAAAAACAAGACCAGGAGCTGACTGTGGCTCACATCATGAACTCCTTATTGCCAAATTCAGACTGAAATTGAAGAAAGTAGGGAAAACCGCTAGACCATTCAGGTATGACCTAAATCAAATCCCTTATGATTATACAGTGGAAGTGAGATATAGATTTAAGGGACTTGATCTGATAGATAGAGTGGCTGATGAACTATGGAATGAGGTTTATGACATTGTACAGGAGACAGGGATCAAGACCATCCCCATGGAAAAGAAATGCAAAAAAGCAAAATGGCTGTCTGGGGAGGCCTTACAAATAGCTGTGAAAAGAAGAGAAGCAAAAATCAAAGGAGAAAAGGAAAGATATAAGCATCTAAAGGCAGAGTTCCAAAGAATAGCAAGAAGAGATGAGAAAGCTTTCTTTAGTGATCAATGCAAAGAAATAGAGGAAAACAACAGAATGGGGAAGACTAGAGATCTCTTCAAGAAAATTAGAGATACCAAGGGAAAATTTCATGCAAAGATGGGCTCAATAAAGGACAGAAATGGTATGGACCTAACAGAAGCAGAAGATATTAAGAAGAGGTGGCAAGAATACACAGAAGAACTGTACAAAAAAGATCTTCACGACCCAGATAATCACAATGGTGTGATCACTCATCTACAGCCAGACATCCTGGAATATGAAGTCAAGTGGGCCTTAGAAAGCATCACAACGAACAAAGCTAGTGGAGGTGATGGCATTCCAGTTGAGCTGTTTCACATCGTGAAAGATGATGCTGTGAAAGTGCTGCACTCAATATGCCAGCAAATTTGGAAAACTCAGCAGTGGCCACAGGACTGGAAAAGGTCAGTTTTCATTCCAATCCCAAAGAAAGGCAATGCCAAAGAATGCTCAAACTACCACACAAGTGCACTCATCTCACATGCTAGTAAAGTAATGCTCAAAATTCTCCAAGCCAGGCTTCAATAATACTTGAACTGTGAGCTTCCTGATCTTCAAGCTGGTTTTACAAAAAGGCAGAGGAACCAGAGATCAAATTGCCAACATCCGCTGGATTATGGAAAAAGCAAGAGAGTTCCACAAACACATCTGTTTCTGCTTTATTGACTATGCCAAAGCCTTTGACTGTGTGGATCACAATAAACTGTGGAAAATCCTTCAAAAGATGGGAATACCAGGCCACCTAACCTGCCTCTTGAGAAATCTGTATGCAGGTCAGGAAGCAACAGTTAGAAGTGGACATGGAACAACAGACTGGTTCCAAATAGGAAAAGGAGTCCGTCAAGGCTGTATATTGTCACCCTGCTTATTTAACTTCTATGCAGAGTACATCATGAGAAACGCTGGACTGGAAGAAACACAAGCTGGAATCAAGATTGCTGGGAGAAATATCAATCACCTCAGATATGCAGATGACACCACCCTTATGGCAGAAAGTGAAGAGGAACTAAAAAGCCTCTTGATGAAAGTGAAAGAGGAGAGTGAAAAAGTTGGCTTAAAGCTCCACATTCAGAAAATGAAGATCATGGCCTCCGGTCCCATCACTTCATGGGAAATAGATGGGGAAACAATGGAAACAGTGTCAGACTTTATTTTTGGGGGCTCCAAAATCACTGCAGATGGTGACTGCAGCCATGAAATTAAAAGACGCTTACTTCTTGGAAGGAAAGCTATGATCAACCTAGATAGCACATTCAAAAGCCGAGACATTACTTTGCTGACTAAGGTCCATCTAGTCAAGGCTATGTTTTTTCCGGTAGTCATGTATGGATGTGAGAGTTGGACTGTGAAGAAGGCTGAGTGCCGAGGAATTGATGCTTTTGAACTGTGGTGTTGGAGAAGACTCTTGAGAGTCCCTTGGACTGCAAGGAGATCCAACCAGTCCATTCTGAAGGAGATCAGCCCTGGGATTACTTTGGAAGGAATGATGCTAAAGCTGAAACTCCAGTACTTTGGCCACCTCATGTGAAGAGTTGACTCATTGGAAAAGACTCTGATGCTGGGAGGGATTGGGGACAGGAGGAGAAGGGGACGACAGAGGATGAGATGGCTGGATAGCCTCACTGACTCGATGGACATGACTCTGAGTGAACTCTGGGAGTTGGTGATGGACAGGGAGGCCTGGCGTGCTGCGATTCATGGGGTCACAGAGTCGGACACGACTGAGCGACTGAACTGAACTGAACTGAGGGAGGATCAGAGCATTGCCTAGTATGAAGCTATTTATTCTCCACTACTGAGGCTAGTTCTTTGAGTGCTCTACCCAGATTCCTGTGATTCATGAGGTTTTCCTGACTGACTGGTAGAAGTAGGCACTATCCCTACTCCTGCATAAGCACTCGTCTCTTTATACTTTCAGGTGGTGCATTCAATATCCTCAGATACTCTTCCTACAATTATGAGCTGATTTCTCCATTGAAGACTCAAGGAGAATCTTCTACAGATCTCTGGAGTTCTCTCTCTGTACAGCTCTCGCCTCCCCAGTAGTTTGACCTGAAAACCTGTCATGGTATCGTCAGACTGTCAGCCCTATCTCCTCAACTCAAGGAGTCCAGTGGACTTCATGTGATTCCTGTCCCCTGTCTCGTGGCCTGAAAAACCCCTCAAGGCAGCAAGATCAGAAGATTATAGGTCCAACTTAATTTTTCACTATCTTTCTTAAAATTCATTGAGTTTTTTTTTTTCTTTTTTGCAGAGAGAGGTGGTGTTTATTTCTTGGTTCTTTCAGATGGGAGAGTAAATCTAGTTTCTGTACTCCATCTTGGGAAGAAGTAGAGTCTATATTTGTTCATTTTTAAAACACTTTTCCTCTTTACAGTTATATTTGGATATTTCAAGTCCATTGGAATTTTGTTCTCGGTTTTCTAATCTGCTCTTTCATTTCATACTTCTATCTTTCCAAACTCTTAGCCCTGTATCTTGAACTCAGTGAGAATGTTATGTTCTGTGTAGAATCCGCCTTCCCACATTGCAGCCCAGGAAGTTCCTCCAGATAAAGCATGTGAGTTACAAAACTCACATTTTTTCCCTTTTCTAAGAGGTTACTGTTCTGCAGTGTTTGTTGTTCAATGTGTGAAAAATTATTTTATGTATATTATCCAGTTCTCTGATGATTTTCAGTGGAAAAGTAAGCCTATTCTCATGACTGGTAGTAGAAGTATTCTTTGGGTTTTCTCTCAGCACTTAAAGATATCACACCATTATCTTCCAGTGTGCATGGTTTCTGAAGTCTGCTATAATTCTTATTTTTTTCTTCCATATTGAATGTGACTGTTTTTCCTCTGGCTAACTGCATGATTTTCTCAGTTTTCTTTGTTCTAAAAACTTGAATATGACATGCCAAAGTGAATTCTTTTAGGCTGGAAGATTGTTTCCTTTTGATTATCCTGTTTGGTTGACAATAGGGATTGGCCTGCCAGAGAGATTATTTTTCAGTGTTTGCTCCACCCTCAAATTTGATTTTCTCTTCACACTGCACCTCAGAGAAGGTATATCTCTTGCACATTACTTGCTATTCACTGCTTTTAAGTCTAATGGTTTAGGATGTGGGTCTTCTAAAGACCCTTTTCTTCTAAACCTCACATTTAAATAAGCATTGTGTTTTAGAGTATGGACTTCTCACTAATATTGAGCCCAGCACATATTCTTGTTTCTCCATCCTTTGGATTTTAATCAGTATACTACCAAAAATCTTTTTGATAAAATACAAGCACTATTACTTTCTAGCTGTGTGACCTTAGGCAAGCACATCATTTCTCTGAACTTCAGACTTTTTGTTATATAAAGTGGAGATAACAAAATCAAGGAGATTAAAATTTTTCCAAAGAAGATTAACAGATGCTCAAAATCACTAATAATTAGGGAGATGCAAATCAAAACTACAGTAAGATATGACCTCACAACTATTAGAATGGCTATCATCAAAAAGATAGGAAATTACAAGAGTTTGTGAGGATATGGAGAAAAGGAACCCTTGTGTACTGTTGGTAGAAATGTAAACTGATGTAGCCACTATGGAAAATACTATGAACATTCCTCAAAAATTAAAAATAGGGCCACTATATGATCCAGCAACTTCTCTTCTAGGTATTTATCCAAAGGAAACAAAAACAGTAACTCAAAAAGATGCTTGCAGCTGCTGCTAAGTCGCTTCAGTCATGTCTGACTCTGTGTGACCCCATAGACAGCAGCCCACCAGGCTCCTCTGTCCCTGGGATTCTCCAGGCAAGAATACTGGAGTGAGTTGCCATTTCCTTCTCCAATGCATGCATGCACGCTAAGTCGCTTTAGTCGCGCCTGACTCTGAGCGACCCCAGGGACAGCAGCCCACCAGGCTCCTCTGTCCACAGGACTCTCCAGGCTGGAGTGGGTTAAAAAGATGTTTACACTTCCACGTTCACTGCAGCATTATTCACAGCAGCCAACACGTGCAAGCAACTTAAATATTCATTGATGAATGAATCAATAAAAAAATATGAGATATATATATATAATTCAGCCATATAAAAGAAGAAACTCTTGCCATTTGCAATGACATGAATGGTCCTTGAAGGCATTATGCTAAGTGAAATAAATCAGAGAAAGATAAATACCATATGACCTCATAATGGAATCTAAAAATTAAAAAATAATAATAATAAAAGAACTCATAGATAGAATAGATTGATGATTACCAGAGATAGAGGTTGAAGGATGAACAAAATGAGTGAAGGTAGTCCAAAATTACAAGCTTCCAGCTTCCAGTTGTAAAAATTAGTCTTGGAGATTCAATGTACAAGCATGTAGTTAGTAATACTATATTGTTGAAAGTTGCTACGAAAGCAAATCTTAAAATTTTTCATGACAAGGAAAATACTTGAAACTATGTGTGGAGATGGATAATAGACTTAGTGTGGTGACCATTTCACAATATATACAGATGTTGAATCATTATGTTACACCTGAGAATAATAAAATATTATATAGCAATTATATCTAAATTTAAAAAATAGAAAAAAAAAGAATGGATACTAAAAAATACCTAAAGTGAAACAATATGAAATCTCTATGTTTATAATATGGTAGTTGTTTCACATATATTTTTCTGATTAACTTACTAATTAATAATGATACAAAAGTGGGTGAATTGCAACTTTTATTAACACACCTGGAATTTAGCATTTCTATTTCAAAATCACCTTCTGGAAAAATCCCATTTCCTCAGTTATCCAAAAGGAAAATAAAAAATGAGATGTTCATCATTCAGATATAATAATGTGTAAGAACACAAAAGGTTAAAAAAAAGCAATATGTCAAATAATTGGCAAAGGAAATGGAGTTGAGGGGAGCCTTCTGAGCATGAAATAACTCCTCGATCTGTAAATAGTGTTCAGAGAAATAGAGTAACTAGGAGACACAGTGAGATAACATGTTGGACTAGCGACACCCTCAGATGTCCAACCATGCCACATTTAAACCCCAAATCTTCCATTTTTAGGATGTGGCAATTTGGACAAATTAATTTCTTTAAACCTCAGTGTCTTTACCTGCAACAAGGCAATAATTGTGTTTTCCTTACAAATGTGTCATAAGGATTAAGAAGGAGAAATGAGACAATATACATGAAAGATCCTGAGATATAAGAGGAGTTCACTCTATGTTTATTTACAAAACACATTTACTTAGAAAAAAGAAGGCTATCTATCAGGAAACAGCAAAAGGAGCCAAAGGCAGCATGAACCAGAACTCAGAAATCTAAGAGAGAAATGCCAAACCAGAAACCCAAATACCAAGATTAGGAAGCAAGGGTGACAGTCAGATAGCACAATACCACTCTATAGGAAGAGAATTAGCCAAATTTGGGTTAATGAAGACAATGTGTCTGAAGGGGGAGAAGAGGGGAGTCTACAAGGAATTCTAGTCTAGGTCACTTCTAAGGACCCTTCCATTACTTGTATTTTATTTTATTATTTGACTGTGCTGGGTCTTTGTTGCTGCACACGAGCTTTCTCTGTTGCAGTGAACAGGGACTACTTATCATGGTACGCTGACGGTGGCTTCTCTTGTGGAATAGGGGCTCTAGAGCCCAGGCTCAGTAGTTGTGGTGAATGGGCTTAGTTGCCCTGCAGTATGTGGGGCCTTAGTTCCCCAACCAGGGGTAGAATTCATGTCCCCTGACTTGGCAGGTAGATTCTCAACCATTGGGCCACCAGGGAAATCCCCCAATACTTGTATTTTAGAATTCTATGCTTTGCTTAAACAGTTGTTTTTTTTTTTTTTTTTTTTTTTTTTTTTTTTCACTAGCTCCCATTTCTAACCTGGGAGACAGCATAGTAGCATGGTTCATTCCTGGATCTTAGTAAACCCTCCTTCAACACCTCAGCATTGTGAGTTTGGGAAAATTCTTCTAATGGACTTTTGCCACTCTTTTTAGATACTTATTATCTTAACTCCTTTCACATATTTGGGATCTTTTCTACCTTACAAGTATTGCTTAGAGCATAGCCTAATTCTCAGCATAGAAGCTAAGAAGTTGGATGCTTGCTTTTTTAGTCTCCTCAGCAGACAATATTTGAGCATTTGAATTGGCATATCAGCAGCATTCTCCATGGGCTTTGAATTAGAAGCTCATAACCCAAAGATTCAGAGTCATAGAGAAGCTTCACCTTTAAAGGTTACCATTGAAAAATAACACTCCAGGTCTAACATTGGTCTCCAGTGTCCGCTGATTACTAGCTCTATGCCAGCAGCAGCAATATTTTCCTTCATGAATCGGTTTTATAGAGTTGATTTTAGGTTGTGTTGTTGGCAGTATCATCTGAACCTGGCTTTCCAATCATCCCATCCATTCTTTTAGTAAATTCCTTTTGCTTAAATCAGACATATTGGTACTGAGACTAATACATTCTCTTTAGCATCAGTTACCTCATCTATAAAATGGAGAAAAGAGCAATTTCTGCTTATAGGAAACTGTAATGATTCAACTAAAGGAGGCACATAAAATGTTTACAGGTGTTCCTGAAATATCTGTTTTTCATAACAAATGTTTGCCATTATTATTTAGTGTTTTATTTTTACAGGGAAATTTTGAAAACACTATATCATTGAAAGCTCTCAACCACATTTGAAAAAGATACAACTTTTACTAATTTAGAAACACATATCCATTAACATTAAGCATATAGAATAAACAAAGCTAGATGTTCTGAGCAAATCACTAGGCAAAACTACCATTAAGACGGGATATGAAATGGTAGGAATGGATGAGATTAATACAAGAAAGAGTGTGAGTGAGAATAGGGCTCCAAGTTCTCATGGAGATCAATAGGTTTACCAGTTCCAGTAAGGATGAGAAGAGTGTCAGTTCAGTTTAGTCACTCAGTCATGCCCAACGCTTTGCAACCCCATGGACTGCAGCACGCCAGGCCTTCCTGTCCATCACCAACTTCTTCCAGAGTTTACTCAAACTCATGTCCATTGAGTTGGTGATGCCATCCAACTGTCTCATCCTCTGTCAGCTCCTTCTCCTCCCACCTTCAATCTTTCCCAGTATCAGGGTCTTTCCAAATGAGTCAGTTCTTCACATCAGGTGGTCAAAGTATTGGAGTTTCAACTTCAGCATCAGTCCTTCCAATGAATATTCAGGACTGTTTTCTTTAGGATAGACTGGTTTGATCTCTTTGCAGTCCAAGGGACTCTCAAGAGTCTTCTCCAACACCACAATTCAAAAGCATTAATTCTTCAGTGCTCAGCTTTCTTTATAGTCCAACTTTCACATCCATACATGACTACTGGAAAAACCATAGCCTTGACTAGACGGAACTTTGTTGGCAAAGTAATGTCTCTGCTTTTTAATATGCTATCTAAGTTGGTCATAACTTTCCTTCCAAGGAGCAAGCATCTTTTAATTTCATGGCTGCAGTCACCATCTGGAGTGATTTTGGAGCCCCAAAAATAAAGTCTGATATTATTCCCACTGTTTCCCCATCTATTTGCCATGAAGTGATGGGAATGGATGTCATGATCTTAGTTTTCTGAATGTTGAGCTTTAAGCCAACTTTTTCACTTTCCTCTTCCACTTTCATCAAGAGTTTCTTTAGTTCTTCACTTTCTGCCATAAGGGCGGTGTCATCTGCATATCTGAGGTTACTGATATTTCTCCCAGCAATCTTGATTCCAGCTTGTGTTTCTTCCAGTCCAGTGTTTCTCATGATGTACTCTGCATATAAGTTAAATAAGCAGGGTGACAATATACAGCCTTGACGTACTCCTTTTCCTATTTGGAATCAGTCTGTTGTTCCATGTCCAGTTCTAACTGTTGCTTCCTGACCCGCATACAGATTTCTCAGGAGGCAGGTCAGGTGGTTTGGTATTCCCATCTCTTCAAGAATTTTCCAGTTTGTGATCCGCACAGTCAAAGATGTGTGTAAGCAATACTAAAAAGAAAAGAATAATGAGGTTGAAAAAAAAAATAAAGTTTGGTCAAAACGCCAAAAGAAAATCATATTTCAAGAAAGGAGGGTCAATTATTCTCTGGAAAATTCTAATCCCCCTGCTGAAGGAAGAAGAAGCACGCAACATTTAAGATAAAAACAGGGTGGGAGGAATATGGACAACATAATTTGTTAAAGGAGGGAAATAGGGTTTTGTTAATGCAGGAATGAACAGAAACACATGGTTCAGTAGTTTCTAGGTAGAGTATCCCACAGTTCAGTATAGAGTGTCTGACAGGATGTAACAAGGCCAGGAGGGAGCTAGCTAAGATAAGACGCTTCAGTCGTGTCTGACTCTGTGCAACACCATAGACGGCAGCCCACCAGGTTCCCTCGTCCCTGGGATTCTCCAGGCAAGAACACTGGAGTAGGTTGCCATTTCCTTCTCCAATGCATGAAAGTGAAAAGTCAAAGTGAAGTCGCTCAGTTGTGTCCGACTCTTCGCAACCCCATGGACTGCAGCATATCAGGCTCCTCCATCCATGGGATTTTCCAGACAAGAGTACTGGAGTGGGTTGCCATTGCCTTCTCCTGCTAGACCTGATATATAAGAAGGGATCCAGTCTCATGCAATATCATGGAAAGGACACAGCTATGGGAATCTCCAGTTAGGTTGTTATCCTTGAAGTCAAAGTAAAGTCTTATTCAGAATCCTGGTTACCAGACCTTTCAGAATATGACACTATTCGTTATTTTTTTGTATCAAGGACTGCATCCAATTTAAAACATGAGACCTAAAAAGAATGTTTGATCACTAGCCAAGCTAAGAGTTAAGCCAGAGCTCACATACAGCATAGAACTAGAGCAAAAAAGAGAAATCCAGTGTAAAATAAATAGCAACAAAGCAGCTATAGGTACAGGGTCAAGATCTATAGGCAAGTTAGGTGAGAGTGAGAGCCTCAATGTTGACAGCCAGTCCCCAGAAACACTGTGTGAGAGAATAATGGAATCAGAAGTGTGAGGAGAATGAGGCTCCTAATTGCTGGGAAAGACTGGGTTCATGAGCCTGAAGAGAAGACATCTCAGGGACCTAGGCTGAAGGGGCTGGAAGAAGGAAGGGAGAAAAAGAGGAAAGGAAACGTTACCTGCCAAGACTCTTGACCTGCTTAATCAATAGATATTGATAAGAGGCCAAATAAGAAATTAAGGCAAGGCTTTATTTGGGCTCCTGCTATAGCAGGAGGGAGTGAAAACAAGTAACAGTTTTCCCTGCTAGCTTTCTCGCTCCTCGGGCGAGGCAAGCTGGTTCCTTACATGGGATGAGGGTAGGGGTGGGTCCAAGAGTTGGCCAGAGAGGTGGCTGTGGTGGTTTACCCACCCGTTTGGTGGTCATGTGTGCAGGGGGACATGTGCTGTACCCTGCTTTTGCTCCCAACACCCTTCTTTTGCTCCTGGCTCTTTAGAAGTGACAGTTGGGTTTTTGGTCTTTTTGTATCTTGTCCATAATTTACCCCAATTGCACATGCACATAGTTATTTATAGTTCATTATAGTTTCTTTGTATTTTGTTGCTCAAAGGAGATGTTTGTCCAGGTGACAGTGCTGCAGCAAAGGGTCCCAGGTCCAAGCCTGTCTCAGAAAGAAGAAGGTAAGATAGAGAAGGAAACCATGGAGAGTCAGAGAACTGGAAGAAAATGTAGGGGGAAAGGAAGAAAACAGAAAGGGAAGAATGAGGCAAAGATCTATATCTTCAAGCAGGAAGACATGACGAGAGGGTGCAACAAATGTTTGAAATGTAGGTGAAATATAACTTAATTGTCTGAGATCATCCACCACACATGTGGGGTGGGGGAGGGGGGAATCACATCAGGTTGTAACTGCCTTAGTACTAAAGAGTTACGTTTCTGCATTTATAAACAGATATCTTTTGGCAAGTGAATCAAAAAGGCCTCCACAAGACACGCGATTCTGGGCTTCAATCCATTCACTCTGTGAATTAATTGACTTTATTTGAACTCTACTGTTTTCAGTTGGAGAATTCACTGTGAACATGTTGTACATCTCTCAGATATCAAATAGCAAATGCACTGCAGCCAGATACTTAAACAGAGCCAAAAATTGTTCATTAATCAGAAAGAGGTTTCTCCATGATTAGGAAAGACAACCAAGAGGTAAATAAATAAAATAAACAGCTAAACTCTTTAAAATGTCTTAAATTTCACTTTTCACTTGGGAAGCAGAAGTTCCACTGGAAACCAAGTAATTGTACTCACTAGGGAAAGGTGGTGGTAAATGACATCTGCTTTTGAAATAACACTTGTTCCTGAGACCTCATTTATAATCATTTCTTCATATCTTACTCAAAATCATCAATTGCCAGCACTAGATTCACAAATTCAATTGTTTTCTTCTTTTACAGCATAAAAAATATGTTTTAATCTTTTATAATATATAAACTTTTATTTGATTTGACAAGACCATGGAGTGTATGTTCTCATTAATTTATAAATTTACTACATTTTAAAAGGTTAAAGTACATACACATAGTGTTCTAGCCAGAATTTACGGGTGCTTTCAAAAGATAATTACTCTTCTTTTCCTAAACAAACAAATTAGATAGATGATGATAGATTAGATGATAAACAGATAAAACAAGGTTCACAGACTCCCATGAGAGCCTGGGTGAAAAATTGGGCTGGGAAATAGCCACAGCCAAAGGCAAACCACAGGTCCGTTCTGATATACCTGGCACTACTACTGGCATTGTGATCATTCTAAGTATTTCCTCTGCCTGTCATATTTTCTCAAATTCAAGATCTCTTCACTATGTTTTCATCTCCCTAATCCCTGAAAACTAGCAGGGATTAGAAGATAACCTACCAAAATATACAAACAGCTCATACAACTCAATAACAAAAAACAAGGATCCCAATCAAAAAAACGGGCAGAACTAAATAGACATTTCTCCAAAAGATATACAGATGGCCAATAGGCACATGAAAAGATGCTTAAAATCACTAATTATTAGAGAAATGCAAATCAAAACGACAATGAGGTACCTTCTCACATGGGTCAGAAAGGCCATCATTAAAAAGTCTACAAACAACAAATGCTGGATAGGATGTGGAGAAAAAGCAACCATTCTACATTTTGGTGGAAATGTAAATTGGTATAGCCACTATGGAAAACAGTATGAAGGAAAATAATTTTTTTAGTTAAAAAAATAGACTTGCCATACGACCCAACAATCCCACACCAGGGCATATATCCAGAGAAAGCTGTAATTCAAAAAGATTTGTGCACCCCAACATTCACAGCAGCGTTATTTGCAGTAGTCAAGACATGCTGCTGCTGCTTCTGCTAAGTCGCTTCAGTTGTGTCCAACGCTGTGCGACCCCATAGACATGGAAGTAACCTAAATGTCTATGTACAATTGAATGGATAAGCAAGATGTGGTGCATAATACAATGGAATACTACTCAGTAATAAAGAGAATGAAATAATGCCATCTGCAGCAACATAGATGGACTGAGAGATTATCATACTAAGTGAAGCAAGTCAGAGAGAGAAAAACAAATACAACATGATATCACTTATATGTGAAATCTAAAATATAATACAGATAAACTTATTTACGAAAACAGAAACAGGCTCACAGACATAGAAAAAATATTTTATGGTAACCAAAGAGAAAGAGGGTAGGGGAGAAATAAATTAGGAGATTGATTGGGACTAGCATACATGAACTACTATGTATAAAATAGATAACAAAATTATACTTTGTAGCACAGGGAACTAACTATATTCAATATCTTATAAAAAGCCATAATGGAAAAGAAACACTTTGCTGTGCACCAGGAACTAACACAACATTGTAAATCAACTAAATTCAGTAAAATAATATTTTTTCATATACCCTGGGGAAAAAAAGCACATGACCAATATGAACTAATATAAATAGCTTTACACTGATTGAATAAAGACTACATTTTTTGTTTTTCAACGTGCTTGAAATGTTCACAGAATTCAGACAAATATTGAATGCCCAGTAGGAAGCAGAGAATAGAAATTAAACACATTAGGTCTTCTAATTGCCATACCATAATGTCATAGATAAATAAAAAGATAACTTTGAAATTTCATATACCTAACAATTAAATAATACTACTTAATGATGTATGGGTTAAAATTACAGCAGAGGGAAACTATTACAATTTAGAGTTGAAAAATAATAAAAGAACTATATGACAAATTTTGTGAGATACAATTATAGCAGTATTTAAAAGGAAAACTTTAGTTCTGAATACATTTATTAAAAAATAAATAAGACTGAAAACAAATAAAAGAATCATTCAACAATAAGCTTTAAAAAAATCACAACTGAATAGCGGGGGTGAAAAAATCAATTAAAAAATCAGCAAAGAGCTTGAACAGACATTTCTCCAAAGAAGACATACGAGTGGCCAATGGATATATAACAAGATATTCAGCATAACTTATCATCAGAAAGATGCAAATAAAAAACACAATAAAATATTACTTTACCATTCTTAGGGCAGCCATTATTAAAAGGAAAGAGAAGAAAGAAAAAGAGAGGAAAAATATAACAAACTTTGACATGGATTGTAAAAATTGAAACCCTTGTGCACTGTTGATGGGAATATAAAATGTTTCAGTCAGTATGGAAAATAGTACAGAGTTTCTATAAAAAATTAAAATAGAACTACAATGTGATCCAGCAATCTCATTCTGGGTATTTACCCAAAAGAATTGAAAACACTATCTTTTTTTAAAATAATTTTTTATTAATTTATTTATTTTTTACTTTACAATATTGTATTGGTTTTGCCATACTTCAACATGAATCCGCCATGGGTGTACACGTGTTCCCAATCCTGAACCCTCCTCCCACCTCCCTCCCCATACCATCCCTCTGGATCATCCCAGTGCACCAGCCTCAAGCATCCTGTATCCTGCATCGAACCTGGACTGGCGATTCGTTTCTTGCATGATATTATACATGTTTCAATGCCATTCTCTCAAATCATCCCACCCTCTCCCTCTCCCACAGAGTCCAAAAGACTGTTCTATACATCTGTGTCTCTTTTGCTGTCTTGCATACAAGGTTATCATTACCATCTTTCTAAATTCTATATATACACGTTGGTATACTGTATTGGTGTTTTTCTTTTTGGCTTGCTTCACTCTGTATAATAGGCTCCAGTCTTCATCCACCTCATTAGAACTGATTCAAATGTATTCTTTTTAATGGCTGAGTAACACTCCATTGTGTATAAGTACCACAGCTTTCTTATCCATTCATCTGCTGATGGACATCTAGGTTGCTTCCATGTCCTGGCTATTATAAACAGTGCTGCAATGAACACTGGGATACATGTGTCTCTTTCAATTCTGGTTTCCTCCGTGTGTATGCCGAGCAGTGGGATTGCTGGGTCATAAGGCAGTTCTATTCCCAGTTTTTTAAGGCATCTCCACACTGTTCTCCATAATGGCTGTACTAGTTGGCATTCCCACCAACAGTGTAACAGGGTTCCCTTTTCTCCACACCGTCTCCAGCATTTATTGCTTGTAGATTTTTGCATTGCAGCCATTCTGATTGGCGTGAAATGGTACCTCATTGTGGTTTTGATTTGCATTTCTCTGATAATGAGTGATGTTGAGCATCTTTGCATGTGTTTGCTAGCCATCCGTATGTCTTCTTTGGAGAAATGTCTGTTTAGTTCTTTGGCCCATTTTTTGATTGGGTCATTTATTTTTCTGAAATTGAGCTATAGGAGTTGTTTGTATATTTTTGAGATTAGTTATTTGTCAGTTGCTTCATTTGGTATTATTTTCTCCCATTCTGAAGGTTGTCTTTTCACCTTGCTTATAGTTTCCTTTGTTGTGCAGAAGCTTTTAATTTTATTTAGGTCCCATTTGTTTATTTTTGCTTTTATTTCCAGTATTCTGGGAGGTGGGTCATAGAGGATCCTGCTGTGATTTATGTCAGAGAGTGTTTTGCCTTATGTTCTCCTCTAGGAGTTTTATAGTTTCTGGTCTTATTTTAGATCTTTAATCCATTTTGAGTTTATTTTTGTGTGTGGTATTAGAAAGTGATCTAGTTTCATTCTTTTACAAGTCGTTGACTAGTTTTCCCAGCACCACTTGTTAAAGAGATTGTCTTTTCTCCATTGTATATTCTTGCCTCCTTTGTCAAAGATAAGGTGTCCATATGTGTGTGGATTTATCTCTGGGCTTTCTATTTTGTTCTATTGATCTATATTTCTGTCTTTTTGCCAGTACCATACTGTCTTGATGACTGTGGCTTTGTAGTAGAGCCTGAAGTCAGTCAGATTGATTCCTCCAGTTCCATTCTTCTTTCTCAAGATTGCTTTGGCTATTTGACTTTTTTTGTATTTCCATACAAATTGTGAAATTATTTGTTCTAGCTTTGTGAAAAATAGAAGACATACGGATGACTAACAAACACATGAAAAGATGCTCAACATCACTCATTATTAGAGAAATGCAAATCAAAACCACAATGAGGTACAATTTCACACCAGTCAGAATGGCTGTGATCCAAAAATCTACAAGCAATAAATGCTGGAGAGGGTGTGGAGAAAAGAGAATCCTCTTACACTGTTGGTGGGAATGCAAACTAGTACAGCCACTATGGAGAACAGTGTGGAGATTCCTTTAAAAATTGCAAATAGAACTGCCTTATCACCCAACAGTCCCACTGCTGGGCATACACACCGAGGAAACCAGAATAGAAAGAGACACATGTACCCCAATGTTCATCACAGCACTGTTTATAATAGCCAGGACATGGAAACAACCTAGATGTCCATAAGCATATGAATGGATAAGAAAGCTGTGGTACATATACACAATGGAGTATTACTCAGCCATTAAAAAGAATACACTTGAATCAGTTCTAATGAGATGGGTGAAACTGCAGCCGATTATACAGAGTGAAGTAAGCCAGAAAGAAAAACACCAATACAGTATACTAACACATATATATGGAATTTAGAAAGATGGCAATGATGACTCTGTATGTGAGACAGCAAAAGAGACACAGATGTGTAGAGCAGACTTTTGGACTCTGAGGGAGAGGGAGAGGGTGGGATGATTTGGGAGAATGGCATTGAAACATGTATACTATCATGTGAGAAACGAATCGCCAGGCTATGTCCGATGCAGGATACAGGATGCTTGGGGCTGGTGCACGGGGATGACCCAGAAAGATGTTATGGGGAGGGAGGTGGGAGGGGGGTTCATGTTTGGGGACGCATGTACACCCGTGGTGGATTCATGTCAATTTATGGCAAAACCAATACAGTATTGTAAAGTAAAATAAAGTAAAAATAAAAATTAAAAAAAAAATACCGTTGGTAGCTTGATAGGGATTGCATTGAATCTATAGATTGCTTTGGGTAGTATACTCATTTTCACTATATTGATTCTTCCAACCCATGAACATGGTATATTTCTCCACCTATTAGCATCCTCTTTGATTTCTTTCACCAGTGTTGAAAACACTATCTTGAAGAGATATTTGTACCTCCATGCCCATTGCAGCAGTGCTTACAATAGCCAAGGGTATGAACAATGTAAATATCCATCAAGGATGAATGAATAAGAAAAATGTAATATAAACACACAATGAAATGTTATTCAGCCTTAACAGAGAAGGAAGTTCTGTCATATACTACAACACTGTAGATCTTATACTAAGTGAAAATAATCAATCACAAAAGACAAGTACTATATGATTCCATTTACATGAGGTGTCTAAACTAGTCACTCATAGAAGCAGTAAATACAATGGTGGTTGCCAGGGGCTAGGGAGAGAAGGAATTGGGGAGTTGCTGCTCAATGAGTATAGAATTTTTGTTATGCAAGATGAAAAATTTTTAGAAATCTGCTGTACAAGAATATGCAAATACATATCATATATGCATATAGATAACAGTACTATATTGTAACGTTAAAAATATGTTAAGAGGATAAACGCTATGTTACCTGGATTTTTGTTGCAGAATTACAAAAAAAGAAAAGTTAAAAAAAGAATATTAAGATAAACACAAAGAAACAACAACAACAAAAAAGAAAGAACACAAATAGATGAAAAAGAAAAAACAAATAACAGTGTATTTTTTAAAAATATTAATAATATAAATAAATCTCTAGCAAGGACAAACTGACATAGAAGAAAATACACATATAGGCAGATGAACACACACACACACAGAAGGAAAAAAAGAAATAACAGATGTTTTTATAAAACAATAATACTTCTGATAACTTAAATAAAATTTATGTGCTTCCAGAAAAATATAAAATGCTAAAACTGGTATCTAAAATTATAAATTTTAATGAATCAATAAATGTTTTTTAAAATGAAATGCTTTACCTCTGCTTTACCAAATTGCCACAGTATAGACAGATTTTCAGTTGAATTAAACCAAATTTTAAGAAATAAATATTCCAATCTTAAACAAGTACTTTTCTGAATAGAAAAATAAAACAGTAAAACAAGTCTATTCATTTTATGAAACTAATACATACTTGTTACCAAATTCACATATCAAAATGAGGAAATAAAATACTAGCCAATTTCATTTTTCATTTTCTCTTTTTAAATAAAATTTTTACAATGTTGTGTTGATTCCTGACACACATCAATGCAAATAGGCCATAATTATACATACATCCCCTCCCTCCCTTCCCCCCATCTCATCCCTCCAGGTCATCACAGAGCACCAGACGAGGCTCCCTGTGCTACACAGCAACTTCTCACCAGTTATCCACCTTACACCTGATAAAACTAGGAACAATGTTTGCACAAAAAGCAGCATGGAAATGTTTTTAGCAACTTTATTTATAACTGCCCAAACTTGGAAGCAACCAAGATGTCCTTCAGTAGATGGATGGTAACCAAACTGTGCTAATCCATAAAAGGGAACACAAGTCAGTGATAGGAAAGAATTAAGCTATTAATTCATGCAACAACACCAATGAATCTTACATGTATACTGTTATATGAAAGGAGCCAGTTCGAAAGACTACATACTCTATAATCTCATTTATATGACATTTCAGAAAAGGCAAAATGATAGAGATAAAGAACAGATCAGGGAGTTGTAGAGGAGAAGGGTTGATAGGGGAAGCACCAGGATTTTTAGGGCAATGAGACTTTTGTGTGTGGTACTATGGTAGTAGATTCCTGCCACAATGAATCGTCAATACTCATAGACCTTAACAGCAATGAATATAAACCAAATATAACTTAATAGTTTATAAATATATCCATTTAAAACACAAACTGTATGTATCTTTTCAAGGATTTACAAGCACTTACTTTATGCCAGGCACTAATTTTATGCTGTATTATATATCAATTAATTTAATTATCCAATAATGAGGCATAAATTAGGAAACTGAAGAATGGAGATGCTAAACAGCTTGCTAAGATCACATTGATAGAGTGAGGGATGGAACTGAGGTTCCAATGCCTCCATTCTTAAACAGTGTGTGATATTGCCTTTTGTGTGGCAGGGGATTCAGAAGGACATATATCAAATATACCATTTGTGTGACAACTGTGGAGAGGGAGGAAACAGTAGAGAGTAGAGGTAGGGAAAGAGAATGAAGGGAGAGAGTACAAAAATGTAACAGAAGGTAAAAGGGCACCTACAAAGGCTGATGATGAGAGTCAACCAGACTGAGGAGGATGATTAGCTAAATCTGTGCATCTGTTGATTAAAAAAAAAAAAAAAGTGCTGACATTAGCCAGAAAATTCTGATTACTCTTCAATCTTAGGTAACCAAACATTTTAGATACATATTTTTCTTGGCTTTTTTGTTTGTTTGTTTGTTTTACTAAATCAGCAACTTTGTAGACCAGAAATGTCTAGCCCAACAGACTCATGAGTACCTGCCTACAACATCTGAAGGACAGCTCACAGATCCTTTAACTCTGGAGAACTCCTCACCACTTGCTTGAACTATAGCACCAACCCACACATTTCTGATCCGTCCTTGAATTTATTAAATAGAATTTCTGTTGAAGCTGAAACTCCAATACTTTGGCCACCTGATGTGAAGAGATGACTCATTTGAAAAGATCCTGATGCTGGGAAAAATTGAGGGCAGGAGGAGAAGGGGACAACAGAGGATGAGATGGTTGGATGGCATCACTGACTCAATGGACATGGGTTTGGATAAACTCTGGGAGTTGGTGTTGGACAGGGAGGCCTGGCATGCTGCAGTCCATGGGGTTGCAGAGTCAGACATGACTGAGCAACTGAACTAAACTTAACTGAAGATCAGTTTATTATCTCACACCTAGCCTATCTCCTACCTAGCATACATGTCTATTTCCCAAACTCCTCTTTCTCCTACTCTGTTTTGCCCCTCTGCTCCATATGTCATGCACCTAACCTTAGTGATACCAACTGATATTTATCCATCCACCTGTCCATGCCTGTATTCAGTCAATAGACTCTTAGCCCTTGCTGTGTCATGCACTGTGCCAGGCACCAAAGATACAGGAACAAGTTGGACACGAATCCTGAGGACAAGAGCTCATATTTCAAGAAGGAAGACCAACATACAAATAAATGAGTGCAGTAAGATGAAACCCAACTTGTGAAATAATGTATGTAACTCTATAAATGGCTCAGCATCTTGCATGACATAGAGCTTCAGTTCAGTTCAGTTGCTCAGTCATGTCCGACTCTTTGTGACCGCATGAATCACAGCACTCCAGGCCTCCCTGTCCATCACCAACTCCCAGAGTTCACTCAGACTTATGTCCATCGAGTCAGTGATGCCATCCAGCCATCTCATCCTCTGTCGTCCCCTTCTCCTCCTGCCCCCAATCCCTCCCAGCATCAGAGTCTTTTCCAATGAGTCAACTCTTCACATGAGGTGGCCAAAGTACTGGAGTTTCAACTTTAGCATCATTCCTTCCAAAGAAATCCCATAGAGCTTAGAGTTAAATAAATAATATATGCTTGCCTATTTGCAATTTCTTTAATGTCCTTTTTTGGGAGTGTGTGATTTTCTTTCTGGGTTAATGACTCCCTACACATTTTCTTTCAGAGGTCCTCAGGCTGTGACTGTGGTTTTGCTGCTGTTCATATGTATGTGCAAGATAGAAAATATATCAGGTTTGCACTTAGCATCAGAAAGAAAAAACTGGGACAGTCTCTACAGCAAACTTTCCTCCTTGCCTTCCCATTTTTCAGATCTCTTCTTCTCCAGGTCTTTTTTATGGTATGAAAAGGTATACTGCTTTTAAATCCCAACAGTTTAACTTAAACTACTGTTTCTTTAAATAAAAATTATTATTTACCATTATAAAAGGTATGAATTATTGAAACTTTTGAGAACAAATCAAATATTCTTTGAAGCATCCATAAAGGTAAAAGAGGCCAGATGTTGTCTCTATTAGTCTGTAAGTGCTGCCATAACAAAATACCACAGACTAGGTAGCTTAAACAACATAAGTTTATTTTTTCACAGTTCTTGAGGCTAGAAATTCAAGATCAAGGTGCTGGCAGTGTGGATTTCTCTTGAGGGCTCTCTTTAATTTTCAGATAAATGCCTTCTCACTGTGTCCTGACATGGCATTTTCTCCATGTATGCTTCTAGTGTCTTCCACTTCTCATTAGGACACCAGTCCCTACTGAATTTAACTTCATCCTGATGATCTCATTTAGTCTTAACTATCTCCTGAAAGATCCTATCTCAAAATCTAATTACATTGGAGATTAAAGCTTCAAAAAATGAATTTAAGAGGAGAACACAACTCAGGCCATAACATCATACTTAGAAGCACAATACCTATCACAGAACACTGGATGGAGCTCCCTCTTTTACAGAGCAAATTCTCACTTGCTACCTGTTTTACATATGGTAATGTACATGTTTCCATGCTATTCTCTCAATTCGTCCCAATCTTTCCTTCCCCGACTGTGTCCATAAGTCTGTTCTCTATGTCTGCATCTCTATTGCTGCCCTATGAATAGGTTCATCAGTACCATCTTTTTGATTCCATATGTATATGCTGCTGCTGCTAAGTCACTTCAGTTGTGTCTGACTCTGTGTAACCCCATAGATGGCAGCCCACCAAACTCCCCTGTCCCTGGGATTCTCCAGGCAAGAATACTGGAGTGGGTTGTCATTTCCTTTTCCAGTTCATGAAAGTAAAAAGTGAAAGTGAAGTTGCTCAGTTCTGTCCAACTCTCAGCGACCCCATGGACTGGAGCCTACCAGGCTTCTCTGTCCATGGGATTTCCAGGCAAGAATACTGGAGTGGGTTGCCATTCCCTTCTCCATATGTATATACATTAACATACAATATTTATTTTTCTCTTTCTGACTTCACTTTGTATAATAGGCTCTAGGTTCATCCATCTCATTAGATGGAAAAACTCAAATGTGTTCTTTTTTTATAGCAGAATAGTTTGTTCTATGCTTCTTAACACTATACAGTTATAATCTTTGATAATTATTTGTTACTCAAGAACAAAAAAGAAAAAAAAAAAAGGAGTTGAACTCCTAAGAACAGAAAAGTGACTGCAAGAGGTGTGAGGAGGGATATGGGGATATACTGTTCAAAGTGTAAATACTGTCATTTGTAAGATGAATAAACTCTGAGAATTCAGTACAAAAAAAAAAAGAAGAAGAAGAAGCAGCAGCATGATACCTTTATTCCCAAGGAGCCCATCACTGTTTCTGCTAAACTGGTTGATGTGAAATCTATAGCTCTACCACAAAAGGAAAGGTGATTGTTAGAGAGTAACATCATCAAAATGGAAAAATAGGAATTTTCTACCATCTCACCCACAAAGAACCTTGATTCTGACAATTGTCCATGGACAAGAGTGTCTTTAGACAAGTATAGTAGTCCAGCAGAGAAACTCTAGCACAAAACTGGGGAAAAAAATAATAATACTGGACATATTGAAGAGGATAAGAGAAATAGTTCCACTTTACCTGCATCACCCTTAACTAAAGGTGGTAGAGTTTAGTACCAAAGAAACATGATAACTTTCTAATGTATTTAGTTGCTCAGTTATGTCCAACACTTTGCCACCACATGGACTGCAGCCCACCAGGCTCCTCTGTCCATGGGGATTCTCCACGCAAGAATCCTGGAGTGGGTTGCCATGCCCTCCTCCAGGGGATCTTCCCAACCCAGGGATCAAACCCAGGTCTCTCACATTGTAGGCAGATTCTTTACCATCTGAGCCACCAGGGAAGCCCAACTTTCTAATAACTGACCTCAAAAAAAAAAAAAAAAGTAGTTAGGCTCTTAATTTCTCCCACAAAAGAAAAGTAAGAGAATGTCAGTGAGCACCTGGCTTCCCCAGCTATAAAAAATGCTGCCAAAAATACCCACCTCTTTCTTGCCCCACTTAGAATATTGTGTGCTGCACAACTAAGGGGTGGAGAACCACTGGGAGAGCAACAGCCACCCTTCTCAGAGGACATCAAAGGGATGTAGATCTGAGTAATTGCAAAGCAGACTCCATCAAGAAGCTGAACTCCCCCAATGTTCAGTGTGTCTCCACCTACCACACCCCCACCTCATGGTTGGCTCCTGATGCAGGTCCTTGAGGAAAACAAGAGTAAGCTTTGCAAGCAGCCTGTGAGTGTGTATAAAAAGCTAGCCAAATTCTCCAAGATCGGGAGAAAGACTACAAATTTGAGCACTGAGCACCGCTCTAGGGAAACAAATGGGAGGGAGCCCATCAGTTCCTGAGCTGGCTCTGCATGAACAAGAAAACATACACAATCCTAAGAATTCCTTCACAAGTGGGAATAAGAAGTATGGAGTAGGCACATTGGAAAGGTGTGAAGGGGTCCTCAGAATCCCCAACAGGGATCATGGAAGATATTTCCCTCCTGACACCAGTCAATAAAGACTGGAGGAGGTGACTCTTTTTTCAATGTAAAGAAAACAATGCATGACTTCAAGAAGCATGAAAATTCAAGGGAACATGACACACTAAAAGTACATGTTAACTTTCCAGTAACTGACCTAAAAGAAATGGAGATCTGCCATTTGCCCAACAGTTGTTTTGTGAAAGCTCAGTGAGCTAAGAAAATGCAGGAATACAATTCAACAAAATCAAGTAAACAATACACAAATAAAATTAGACATTTAACTGAGAGGTAGAAATTATTACCAAAAAAAAAAAAACCACACAGAATTTCTGGAGCTAAAGAATAAAATGTATAAACTGAAAAATCAGCATCAGATGTGATTAACCACACACACAAAAAAAAATAGTAAGGTAGAAGATGATTTGAAATTATCTTACCAAAAGAGGTCAAACAAAAAAAGAAATAAAATGAGTGAAAAAAAAGCCTATGCAAACTGTGGGATATCATGAAAAGATATAATCTATGTATTTATTAAGTCTGAGAAGAAAGGTGATAAGGGAGGTAAGGAGAGGGGAGGAATGTTTATTTAAAGAAATAATGGCTGAAAACTAAACAAATATAGGGAAAGATTTGATATCCAAATTAATGAAACTCAGATTTCTAAACACATTCAATTCAAAGAAATCCTCTCTAAGACACATTATAATAAAACTGTCAAATCAAAGATGAAAAGAGAATTTTAAAGCAGCGAGAGAAAAACACTTCTCCAATACAAAAGAACCCCCATAAGGCTGATTTATCAGCAGAAACATTGCCAGCCAGGAAAAAGTAGGATGATTTATTCGAAGTGCTGAAAGGGAGGAAAGGTGTCCAACAAAGAATACTTTACCCAGAAAAGCTATCCTTCAGAAATGAAGGAGAAATAAAGATTTTTTCTGATAAACAAAATCTGAAGAAATTTATCAAGAAATATTCAGGCTGAAATGAAAGAATGCTAATTAGTAACATGAAAACATAAGAAAATATAAAACAATGATAAAATGAGTCTACAGTCAAATTCAGAATATTTTAATAGAGTAATATGGTGGTATATTAATCACTTACCTCTAGTATAAACATTAGAAGGCAAAGTATTAAAAATAACTATAGCTACAATAACTTATTGATGCACATGTAAATTGTGATATCAAAAACATAAAATGTGGAAAGGGGAGTGAAATGATAAGGTTTTTTGTATGTGAGCAAAGTTAAGCTGGTATCAGCTTAAAATGACTTACATCTTTGAGATGTTTTTTGAAAGTCTCCTGGTAACTACAAAGCAAAAATTTATAGCAGATACATAAGAGATTAAGATTAGGAATCAAAGCAAACTATTACAGAGAATCATCAATTCAAAAAGGAAGAAAGGAATAAGGGGCTACAAAAGGGGCTACAAAACAGCCAGAAAAGAATTAGTAAAATCTCACCAGTAACTCCTCACTTGATAATAAATACTTTAAATAATTACATTAAATAATCTATTTAACTGTAAATGGATTAATTCTCCAATAAAAAGACACAGAGTGTCTAAATAGATGAAATATAAGATCCAACTATATGCTGCCTACAAGACACCCACTTAACCTTTAAAGACACATATTAACTTAAAGCGAAGGGATGTAAAAACAATATTCCATTCAAATAGAAACCAAAAGAGAGTAGGGGTATCTATATTTATCATAAAAATAAATTTTGAGTCAAAAACTATAAAGGGGAAATAAGGTCATTATGTAATGAAAAAGGGGTCAATTCATCAAAAGAATAAACAGTTGTAAATATATATGTAGCCACATCAAAGCAACTAAGTATATTAAGGAAATGCTAACAGATTTTCACCAATTTCATCCAAAAAAAAAAAAATGAAGAGGAGGAACACTCTCAAACCCATTTTATGAGTCTATTATTACCCTGATATAAAAGCCAATATCCCTGATAACTATAGAAGCAAAAATTCTCAACAAATACTAGGAAACAGATTCAACAGAAACCATAGGTAAAATAGATAGCCAGTGGGAATTTGCTGTATGACTCAGGGAGCTCAAACTGGTGCTCTATAACAACATAGAAGGGTGTGATGGCATGGGAGGTGGATGAGATTTAAAAAGGAGGGACCATATGTATACCAATGGCTGATTCATGTTGATAAATGGCAGAAGCCAACACAATATTGTAAAGCAGTTATCCTTCAATTAAAACTAAATAAACTTAAAGGAAAAAGAAAAGATCATACACCATGATCAAGTAAAGTTTATCATATTTATAAGATGGTTTGATATTTGCAAATTAATAAATGTGATATACCACATTGACAGAATGAAAGATTGAAATGTATGATCATCTCAATAGATACATGAAAAGCATCTGACAAAATTTAACATCCTTTCATGATAAAAATTCTCAATAAATTGTGTACAAAAGGAACATACCTCAACAAAATAAGGACCAAATATGAAACAAGCCCACAGCTAATGTCATACTCATAATTGAAAGATTAAAAGATTTTCCTCTAAGATCAGGAATAAGACAAGGATGTCTACTTTAAATGGATAAAATATAAGATCCTATTATATGCTGCCCATACGACACCTAGTATTCAACAAAGCACTAGAAGTTCCAGTGAGAGCAATTGGTCAAGAAAAAGAAATTAAAACATACAAATTGGAAAGAAAGAAGTAAAATTGTCTATATTTGCAGATACATGATCTTATACATATAAAATACAAAAAAAAAAACAACACCTGTTAGCGCCAATAAAACTTTGAGTAAAGTTACAGGACATGAAACAAAAAGTCAGCTGTGTTTCTATACACTAACAACAAACTATCTGAAAAAGAAAGAAAATAATCCTGTTTATAGCTGTATCAAAAACAATAAAATGAATAAACTCAATCCAGGAGATTAAAGATTTATAACCTAAAAACTCTTAAGACTGTAGTGAAAGAAATTTATTAATAAGAAGTTATAAATAAATGGAAAGATTCATGTTCATCGATCAGAAGAATTAATAATATTAAGGTGTCATATTACCCAAAGTCATCCAAAGATTCAGTTGAATCCCTACCACAATTCCAATTGCATTTTTCACACAAATAGAACAAACAATCTTAAAATTCATAGGGAGCAACAAAAGACCTGAAATAACTAAATTAATCCTGAGAGAGAATAATAGAGATGAAGACATTGCAATCTATATTTTAAACTATAACATAAAAACTGTAGTATTGAAAACAGCATTTAATGGCACAAAAAAACAGACACATAGACTAATGGAACAGAATCAATAACCCAAAAATAAACCCAGACATGTATGTTCAACTTATATTTTTAAAGGGAGACAAGAAGACTGAATGAGGAAAGGATAGTCTCTTCAATAAATTGTGCTGGGAAAATTAGATATTCAGACAGGAGAAAAACTAAAAAATGAAACTGGACCCTTATTTTATACCAAACACAACAATTAATTCAAATGGATTAAAGGCTTAAATGGAAGACATGAAACTGTAGAACTTTTGAAGGAAACATAGGAAAAGAACTCCTTGACAACAGTCTTAGCAATGGGTTTTTGGGCTATGACACCAAAAGCAAAAGCAGTGACAATAAAACAGGACATAGAACTAAAAAGCTTCTGCCTAGCCATGGAAACAAACAATGAACGAAATGATAAGGTAACTTGTGCAATGGGAGAAAACATTTGGAAACCATGTATCTGATCAAGGATTTCATTCAATTCCCATAGAAAAACACAAATAATCTGATTAAAAACTGGGCAGAGGACCTAAATAGACATTTTTCCAAAGAAGACACCTAAATTGCCAACAGGTACATGAAAAGATTTCAACATAACTAATTATCAGGGAAATGCAAATTAAAACCAGAATAAGCTATCACCTCACACCAGTTAAAATGGCTATAATCAAAATGACAATAGATAAATGTTGGCAAGAATGTGGATGCACTGTTGGAAGGAACACAAACTTGGAAAAATACACTATGGAAAACAATATGGAGGTTCCTTAACAAATAAAATGTTGGACTACTGGATGTTCCCATTTCTGGGAATATATACAAAGGAACTTAAATCTTTATTGCTTTTTTTTTTTAATATTAATTATAAAACATATTTTATTTATTTATTTATTTATTTATTTATGGTTAAATTTATTTATTTTTAATTTTTACTTTACAATTCTGTATTGGTTTTGGCATAGATTGACATGAATCCACCACAAGTGTACATGC